>NW_028145448.1:42500-115000 GCF_977016875.1 Pavona decussata | reverse complement strand
CTTGAGGACGGTGCCTATTAATACTGAAGTATTTTTGCGCCGTTTATGACTATGTGGGAAAAGCAGATCTTAGCAAGGGCTATTGGAATCCAAAAAGAAAATTGGGGATAACCACGCATTTTTTAGAGATAATTAAGCAAAAAGTAATTCTAAAAAGCCATAAAATACAAAGCAATGTATGGCATTTTTTTCCCATATAATTTGAAGCTTTATTATCTTTGAAAAATGCATGGTTACCCACGATTTTCTTTTTGGATACCAAGAGCACTTGCTGAGTTCTGCTTTCTCTGCATAGTTTTAAACCACGCAAAAAAAATATTCTGTATTAGTAAGCACCACTGATAGGAAATCCGAGTATCTCAAGATGCACAAAACGTATGCGCAGTAACAAAAGTAGGCACCGTCCTTAATGCAAAGATATTAATGCTGTTGAGGCAGAGTTTAGTGGAACAAAGATTCACAAAGAGCCAGGTGTCCCTAACTCTATAGGCCAGGATTGCAGTTCCAGCACTCATCTCTCGTGGCAACATGGAAACAAAAGAATGGAACCCAACCGGTCTCCCTTTTGTGGATGCGGTGATTTAAATCACATGCAGACCATAAGTTATCGCTGGCTACTGTATTTGTTACTTAGAGAACAATTAGCGAGTTTCTGCAGCAGGACAGCTGAAGAAGGACGACGGCAAACTGTTCTGTGTGACTGTCATAACAGCTGACTACGCACAGTAATTATTCCTGATTGTAACTTGCCTGAATCTCAGCCTGTAATTTTTGCGTCCTAAATAATTAAACAAATTCGAGTCAAGTCAATTTTCATTGTTACCAGAAAAAGAAAAAAAAAAAAGAAATGAAGGAAGAAAAACATTTTGAATACTATGAATACAGTCCTTTATAGCAAAAGTCCGTAGTAGCGGGAATTTATTTCAGTCAAACGTCTGTTATTTATTTTTGCCAGGGATTTAGTTGCTATCGGGGTGTCCGTAACAGTGAGGTGTCCGCAAGGCAAGGGTTGACTGTATTAAGTGAAGTTTGGGACACCCAAAAATCTAATAGAACTAATCGAGTAGGTGCCCCACAGTAAATAGTATGAGAAAAATGAACATGATGACAGACAAGTTCAACTGAAGAGTTGTGTCTAATACATAAATGTATGTAATAATTTATTATGTAATTACTGTAGGTGTTTCAAGAGTTGTCAGTAAATATTCAATATATATTGTAATTTAGGGTTTTGGTGTCAGTAAATGTAAGATGTTTATTACACCTTGACTTTGATCTTAGAAATGTGCGACCTTTTTGAGGCAGTGTAAGTGTTAACTTCTTGAATTGTCAAATAATAGACGTTCTTGAAAAATGGCAACCGATTTATTATTCTTTTCAATTTGTGTTAATTATTCCCACGTACCTCATTTTACATGAGCAAGTAAAATAAATGATAAAATTGAGCGACATTTCGGAGTTGTCATGACACCATTTTCAAGTTTAAAATGACGACTTCGAAACGTCGTCCAATAGGCCATTTCCGAGTTGCTTTGAACCTCATTGTAAAAGCGAGGTTTTTGTTATAAAAATTAGTTTTCATTCATATGCAAACAAATGTAATTTTCATATGAAAAACTTTGCACTTAGCCTCGCTATCATAATGAGGTTCACAGCAACTCAATAATGGCCTATTTTGCTTTAATTTTTACTTGCTTATGTATTTAGAAACCTTTATATTTATAAATTTTGCACATACTTGTAAGACTAATTTTTATGAAATTCAACTGCATAATTTATTGGCTGCAATTTATGAAAAAGATATTAATATTCTTTGATTTGCTACCTTAAATTTTGAATGGAAGCCCCCCCTCCCCAAAATCAAGTGCGGTAACTCTCTGAAGCAAAGACCCTTCTGAAATAAAGCCTCCAGCATATAAACCTGAAATGTGTCAGCTAACTAGTTTTAAAAGTCTGTTTTGAGCTTTTTTAGTTTAGAGTTGAGCCAAACCAATTTTGAACAGAAATTTCATGGGCTTGGATCCCTCAAGAAGGCCAAACTTTCCCCCAAAACTAAGCTCTGCAGCTCAATAGCTCACTTGCAGAACCTAATTGTATTCTGGCAATTTTTACCTTAGTTTTTTTTTTCACTTGTTGCAGAAAGGAAAACATAACATTACCAGAAGTTGAAGATATCTTGCTGCCTCCTCCGTTTGTTGTCCGACTTATTTTAGTGTATGGACGCTCACAATGTATGCCTCAAATGTCTCCTGAAGCCAAGCAGGTTTGTTTAATATTTTCTTTCACTCTCTGTACGTACTTCCAAGAACGAAACTTTATTTTAAAATGTATTGAGGAGCAAGAATGAGCAGCTAAATAGCTGTCTGGATTTCATCTACAGGCTCAAAAGTTAGAACCACCTTGCACAGCATAATTGACAGCACCACAGGAAAGTACTGCTCAGCAGCTTTCATTTGAATGGTCATCACACTACGGATTTCATCCACAGGCTTAAGGCTTAAAAGTTAGAACCACTTCAAAATGTACTGCATTCAAAACACCACTACGGGAAAGTACTCCTCAGGAACTTTCATTTCAATGGTCACACTTTCGGATTTCATCCACAGCCTTAAAAGTTAGAATCATCTTGGGCAACACAATAAACAGCACCACAGGAAAGTACTGCTCAGTAGTTTTCATTTGAATGGTCACTCTTTAGGATTTCATCCACAGACTCAAAAGGTAGAATCACCTTGTACAGCGTAATAAACAGCACCACAGGAAAGTACTGCTCAGTAGCTTTCATTTGAATGGTCACTCTTTAGGATTTCATCCACAGACTCAAAAGGTAGAATCACCTTGTACGGCATAATAAACAGCACCACAGGAAAGTACTGCTCAATAGCTCTCATTTGAATGGTCACTCTTTAGGATTTCATCCACAGACTCAAAAGGTAGAATCACCTTGTGCAGCGTAATAAACAGCACCACAGGAAAGTAATGCTCAGTAGCTTTCATTTGATTGGTAGCCCTTTAGACTTTCATCCACAGACTCAACCTTATTTCGCATTTTTAATAACGTAAACAAACGGAATTGGTTGACCTTTGGGTGCTGAACACAGCCAACTGCCATCACTTCAGGTGCTCACCGGTCATTTCACTACACTGCCGATTAATTTGAAATGGGAATATTCTCTTATGTTTGAGCTCAATTCAGTTCTCACACCAGCCTGTGAACAGACTCCCAAGTGCGGTTTTGGGCGAAAAGAAAACTCTGTGAGCAGGGCGAGCGGAGCCCGGTTTGGAGGTCCCCTCTCGGAGCTCGATTTTTGTCTTCGCCCTATACCCCACTTGGGAGCCTGTTTACAGGCTATTCTCTCACCAACAGTGTGAAACGAAGAAACAGCTAAGACAATTTTCCACCCCAACTCACTTTCAGAACGACAAATAATCACATTTTTATAGCTAATGTTGTGTAGCTCATTATTAGGAAATAACGCCCCATTTTTACAGTGCGACGCGCCTTACCGTGGCCGCCCAACAAACAATTTTTACAAGTTAGCCATAAAATACAAAACGGCGTTTTTTTTTTTAATAATTCGTTGTTGCGTCACTTGCCTGTTGGACTTTCCAAGGAGGCGTGACCGTTTATCAAAATCGCGTATCCTGATTGGCTAACCTGTAAAACAAGTTTGTTGGGTGGCCACGATAAGGCGCGTTGCACTGTAAATTAACGCGATTTTTTACTGTGAGCGTTCATTTCCACGCTATTAATTAAGTTTCATCGATTTTTACTGTGCCTTTGAGTAGCAGAAACATGTTTGTATCGATGGAAATGTTAAAATAATGGTTTAGTATTGTTAACAATTACCATAACAGTATACATAATCTAGTATTTGTTCTCTTTTCCTGCGAATGGCTTGGATGGAAACAGTTTATAACTTGAAAAATTTTGGAATTTTTTTTCAACTTCTTCCTGTGTATTTTCGAAAATTTGAAAAGACATTGATTTATAGTTTGTTCTTCGTTGAAATAATGAGTTAATTTTTTCCTTCCGGTGTCCTACAAACAATTTTATGTTAGAGAAAATTAAAGACTCTATGTTAAATATTTGAGTAGCTTTGGTCAAATACAGCTAAATCTCCGTGAGAGAGCCCCTTTAATTTCCATCATTTTAATCTCAAATTCTGTATCCAACGCAGACATTCTTAACACCTAGAATGGTCACTCTCAGAGGTAGAAATCTCAAAATCTGCCTCATGAGTTTCCGCCGAGATAGAAGGGAGCTTAAGAAGCGACGACGGCAACGGCAATGAAAACGTCACCTGGAAATATCACTTTATTTCATTTGTGCTACTTCGCGATTATTTCAACTCGCTCAACTTTTACAAGAATGGCGAACTAACCAGGAACCAAATTGGTGGGAGTGGCGTACAAGTTAAGAAAGAAAGTGAAAAATTCACCGCCGTGCGTTCACGTTCTCCGCAAAACCTTGAATGTGGTCATTTCACGTTGTCGTTTAGCAGAGGACGACAAAGAAATGTACCAAAATGAAAAACGCACGTACAGAGCGATTGTTTTTACTCATTAAACCTATTGTTTTGCGGCGTTGTCGTCGCCGTCGCCGTCGTCGTTGCTTAAGCTCCCTTGGTAGTGAGTCGTCAACATAACCATTCTCCACTGAAAACAAGACCTCCTTAAAATTTCCAGACTTCTTGAATCATTCGTATTTCAAAGCCTCCTTGAATTGCTGAGAATCTTTTCGGCTTCACTGAAATAACTTCTCCGGTAAATTTGGCACCTTGTGTTAATTAAACAAGTTCATTTCCTTCAATTTAAAAAAATTACACCCTTTTTCGCGTTAATTTCCTTTATAAGCAAGTAAATTTGCCCTCAATTCGCGTTAATTTCAGGCCCCATCCACACTGATGCGTTTTCGTTTGAAAACGTATACTTTTTGATGCGTTTTTGCCTATCATGCACACTAAAAAGCTCGAAAATACCGATGAAAACGGAGGCTTTCGAAAACGGTTTCAAAAGTGGAGACGTTTGAAAACGCATCGTTTTGAAAACAATCCGTTTCTATGGTGTGGACAGGCGGAAAGGGAGACAAATACAAAAACGCTAAGTGTGGATGAAAATATATTGCTTCGTTTTCGCCGCGATGAAAACGGATACTTTTGAAAACGCGTTAGTGTGGATGGGGCCTCTTAATGAACACAAGCATTATGTAAGTAATGTTTAAAACACGAGCACCAATGTTTTATTGGGATTTAAAACCACGAGGTGCAGCCGGGTGATTTTAGACCCGATAAAACACATGCTGTGAGCTTTTTGAACGGCTTCAAAAAAATTCCTGGTAAAGCGTGTGTCAATAGAGTTTATAACAATGATGCTTTTGTGAACGTTGGAAATCAGCATGCGAGAAAAACAATAAACACTGCACACTAATAAGGAGGAGGTTTTATCGGTTTTCAACCACTGCACGTGATGTTTTATCGACCATTTGATAGGTCAATGGGCTTATGAATTATTAATGTTTTTTTGAATTTCCTATAATAAGGTAATTTGATTACTGTTGTTTGCAGATACTCTCTTCACTGCTAGAGTCTCCATATTTCTTCCTCGATGTCTTGTATGCCCATGAGCTTCCATCTGAGCTGAATCTTTGTAAAGTGAGTAAAATAGATTTTAGAGGCAATTTCTGGGGAGGAATGACTTTGTACACAGCATAGGGTCCGAGTTCTAACATTTCCAAATTCCACTGTTTTGATAAAGTGCAAGGAGGAAATTCCACCCCCCTAATATCAAAGAACAAATTCTCCTATCTTGTGCCTTTACTTTTCTTCTAAAAGTACTGAGAAGAAGTTATTAAAATATCGAGAAAATTCACCTTGGGTGATCAGATCCTTAATTCTCATGACCTCAGGGATTGAATAAGCATTGATATTACAAGGAGAAATTTGATGCTAATCAGTGTTAGGGCTTAAAGGGTTAAAAGCAGCTACTACGGCGACGGCAATGAGAATGTCAAAAACAATAGAATTTAATGCGAAAAATAACGCCCCTGCACGTGTGTTATAAATTTTGCTTCATTTCTCCGCCGTTCGCCGTGAAATAATCAAATTCAAGGTTTTGCAGAGAACGTTCGCACACGACGGTGCATTTTTAATCTGTCTTAACTTGAACGCCCTTCTAACAATTCTATTCCCGAATAGTTCAGCCACATTGTACAAATTGAACGAGTTAGAATAATTGCGAAGCAGTTCAAGAAATGTGAACTTATATTTTCAAGCGACGTTTTTGTTGGCGTTGTCCTCAGCTAACAGAGCGTTTCTTTCTGGCAATTTTTTTTGGCATGTCCGAATTTTTTTTCTTTAGCATGTGCAATGTATGTCATTTTTCCCAAATTGAAGCTTTGTTATCTCTGAAAAATGCATGCATAGTTCCCACCAATTTTCTTTTTGGATACCAAGAGCACTTGCTAAGTTCTGCTTTCTCCGCGTAGTTTTAAACCACCCAAAAATATCCCTGTATTAGTAGGCACCACCCATAGGAAACCCGAGTATCTCCAGATGCGCTGAACGTATGCGCAGTAACAAAAGTAGACACCGTCCTTAATTAAGTTTTCATTTCATTTTCTGGTGTTTAGCGTATTTGGCTTGTTTAGTGTCCCCCTAAGAAGCAAACAAGCCAACTTTGCGAAATACTGGAGACGCAAACGACTTTGTACATGCTAAAAGACTTGTCAGAAAGTAACTCTCTGCTAGCAGGGTATTGGCGTTGCCGTCGTGGTAGGTTAAAGTCCCTATTACTACATTACAAAGGTTTACCTGTGTTGTTAACACTGGCATAAAAGTTGCTAGAAAGTAACCGCATCGGTGAGGATTTGGCATACTCTAACTTTTACGCTATTTACGGTTACACTCTTCGGTACTAAATTATGTTTGTCCACACGCATCTGTTTTCAAACGTAAGTTTTTTCTGTTTTAAAAAAAAATTCTCTTGACACGTACGTTTTTGAATCGTATTTGCCCATCCGCGCGTATCCGTTCTCTTTTGAAAACGCAAAACATTTTTTAAGGTTTTTGCCTGCCTTCCACTCGTATCCGATGAAAACGATCATCGAAAAAACGATGGCCCTTGAATTCAACCTCGTAACGTTTTCGTTTTTGCAAAGTTCTGTTTTCACCAGATACATTGTACGTATAGACGGAGGGCCAATTGATCAGTTCGCAAATAAAGAGTTGCATTTTAAAGTGAAAACGGATATGTGCGGCGAAAACTAGATACAGTCGAACCTCCCCTTCCGACCACCTCTCTTGAGCGACCAGTTTTCCAAAATACCAAAATTTTCCTAGTCAAGTCACTATAGCTAAAACTTCTCGTAAGCGACAACCTCTCATACGCGACTGCAACCACTTTAAGGGATGACAGCTTGCAATTTTATTTTGTCTTTAATCTCCTGTAAGCGACCACTTGTCACATATTACATTCTCATATTTATCCCCTATCGAAAGTTGGACAATTTGCCAGTTTGTAGTAACACGAATGTCAGAATCGGAGGTACCAGGCCGGGTGTCCCAAAATATACTTGTCCCATTTGCCTTATTAGATACTTTATCATTGGCAAACCATCAACTTGGATACTGAAATTCTTTGGGAATATAATTTTGGAAAGTCTAAAAACGTTTTTGTGGCTACTAAATCTCTGGAATCACCTTATGCAAATGAGTTCAAAATTTAGACCCCTTGTTGTCTGACCTCTCGTAAGCGACCACCTCCCATAAGCGACCACCTAGACTTGACATTTTGGGTGGTCGCTTACGGGAGGTTTGACTTCAGCAACCTCTCATATAAGTAACATTTTTTTTTAACTTTGAAAGTCACCTGTTTCTGTTACGTCCTTGCCAACTTGTTTTGACCAACGCGAATTTAGTAACCAAAACGTGACATCCCCTATCTGGTTAAGGACGCATAATTTTCTTGATTTGTAGGAAATCTATGATAACTTCTTTGACATGGACGAAGAGGAAGAAGGCTACATGTTGGAGGTGTCACGCAGCACAACTCGTCTGTTTGATCACATGGCTGCGTTACTTGCTCATCCGTTACAGAGACCCAGACAGCGTGACACGTTCTACAAACTAACACCAAGAGGAGATGAAGAGTCGATCTTGTAGCATCTGTGCAATGCAGTTTCTTGCGCAGTCGTTAAGTGGGTTGTCACGCAATATTTTTCAGCGACACGAAGGAGTCTAGCTACAGAGGTCCAACGAGTGTGTCTTTTCTCAAAACATTAACACCATGGGATGAAGAATCTATTTCGTAGGAACAGTATATTAAATTTCCTTCACCTTTGTTATTATGTCTGTTGTCACGCTTCTTCTCCGTCCTGTTATCACACAACGCTCGTCCCCACCGACCTGGACAGACGCATTGCGTGACTATCCAAGGAGCGTGGCACGTCCTTAAATTTAACACCATGAGTTACAAAATCTATCTTGTAGCAGGTTCTTTGCGGTCATCTTTTGTTTTATTAACGACTTTCCACCATAATGTAACTGATATAAGTATGATGTAATCTAGGAAACTTAGCTTAATTGGGGAGGCATAATCATGCATAAGCTATAATAATAATAATAATAATAATAATAATAATAATAATAATGATAATAACAATAATACAGTCAACTCTCTCATAGCGACCACTTCTCGTAAGCGACCACCTATCATAAGTGACCACTTCGTAAACAACCGTTTTGTTTCTCAGTTAAATACTGTTTCAAGAGCTCTCTCATAATAGCCTGCGTCGCAGACAGTCTATACAATACCTGGTATAGTCGAGTTCTCTAGTTTCTCTCTCTGGTATAGTCGAGGTCTTGAGTGACAAGTCCGGCTGCAACGCAGGCTATCTCATAAGCAACCACCACTCTAATTTCTTAAGGGACCGCGACCACTTTTTAGGCCAGAAATTACACATATTCTTCCGGTAAGCGACCACCCAACATAATCACGTATGATCGTTAGTAAATCATCACTCAGAAGTGACAAAAGTTCAATTTTAATGACACTACCCCAGACTGCTGACAGATAATACCAGTTTACATACAGAGAAGATGGCAATAATTATGTCTGTAGGTAAACGGGAATTGTTAAGTGATCTGTTCCAAAATGTCATACAAAGTTTCATCAGAATGAATAGATGTAAAAAATCAAATAAACTTGTTTCTATTTGCCTAATTTTAGCTGCTTAAGTAATATTTTTCGGTAATTAATTAATCAATCTAGTATTAGGCTAATTTTGTTGATCTTTCCCGTAAGCGACCACCTCCCGTAAGCAACGACTTTGTCGTGCCCCAAGGGTGGTCGCTTACAAGAGAGTTGACTGTAACAATAATGTTATCGAGGGGGTCCAACTCACCAAGGCGGTTTTCAGTGGAGCCCTCAGAAAGCCCTTAGGAATAAAAGCTTTTTTTGGTCTACCCCGCCACTTTATTATTATTATTATTATTATTATTATTATTATTATTATTATTATTATTATTATTATTATTATTATTATTATTATTATTATTATTATTATTATTATTTGTTATTATTTTTTTTTAATGACATTTGTTTTTCTAATTACATATAAGTCGATCTGGTTTTCGGTATGCCAAACACCTTTCCGCTCACGGGATCGGGAATGGTATTTGACCCTTTAAATTTTTTTAAATAAGCCGGCAGACACTGTAGCAAGGGTCCCGAGGGTGTCTGCTCAAACAGGTTTGACTGTATTTTTAACTTGAGTAAAACGTTTATGCCAAGTCATTTGCTTGCTTCACGGCTATCAGTCGACAAACAACTGATTATTCTCTGCTACTGCGAAAATCAAAAGGGGGTTTACCGTTTCGGCTAGAGTATGGGTAGTACCTTTGCAAACGCTCTTCAGTAACAACGGTAGGATCAAACACACCATGTGTAGTTGACCAAAGCCATTTGAGAAGGATTTCGAGACTTTCAAACACCATCTCTGGGCTTATCGCTTCGTAGCTATTGATGATTTTGAACCCCGCGTGTGAACAGTACTGCTCGATCATTGTCTTCTCCTCGCACTGGTACATGGTCTCACTGATGTATTCTGCATGCTCAGGATTCAGTACTTTGAAAGCGGTTAATACGAACGGTACAAGATGATCCACGTACTGAATGGCTATCTTCCCTCCAATTTTAAGGCTTCCCATCATATTTTTAAAGACTTGCTGTTTGTCTGCGATCCAGTGAATGACATGATTACTGAAAATGAGATCGTACGACCCACAGCCCATCCCTGGGAAATCAAACGCGTTCGCATCCACAAATGACAGATTCTTGATTTTACTGTAGGATTGTCGGGCCACTTTAATTCGCTCCTTATCAGAATCAACACCGATAACCTTTCCCTCAGGCCCTACCAGGCCAGCTAGGAAAGCAGACAGCTCTCCTGTACCGCAGCCTAAATCCAAGATGGCGTCCCCTAGTTGAGGGCTCACCTCTGTTTGGATGAATCTTTTTCCGCTTTCCCCTTGCAAGGAAAGCGCACTTTTCTGGTATTCCTCTGCAGCATTTTTTGTATCGGTTTCATTTGCTATATGTCCTGCCATCTTGATCTACAGGGTCTGTATAAATTAAGGCGTTCATATGCCCTGTGAGCAAGCTCTGGAGGATCGGGAAAAACGCCTAAGGCCCGTCGAACGCGCGAATCTCAAATCAACAAACATGGACGAAAGAGCTTTACAAGAGATAGATTTAAACCTTACACCAGACGACATCCCATGCTCATCTGTTGGAAATGTGGATAATATCAGAAAATGGACGAAACCACAGCTAAAATTCTGGCTCAAATGTAGAAGGCTAAACCAACCAGGATTAAAGAAAGACCGCGTCGAAAAGTAAGCTTTGTACCGGTGGCCCATATGGGACATCAATGTAACTTTTTTCAATTCAAATCTACACTACAAAAATCCGAGTTGTATAATTTTCAAATTGCACAACTCAGATTTTCACCGCAGAAATCCGAGTTCTATAATTTCAAATTGTACAACTCGGATTTTCATCACAACAAGGCGCATATGTGCGTGAACTTGGGCTTCTTTCCTGGCATATCCAGCTGTAAACGCCAGAAAGTTGACATGATAAAATCTCAGTTGTCATTTGTCGATTGTTTTACAGCATAGTACAAGCAAGTATATTGTAAGCAATGTATATTCCTGGTCTAAATTGTACCCTCTGTCCGTTTTTTACGCCCGGTCTGTAGCCTGCGTTTTACACTGACCGATTAAGTAATAAATTTTAGAATCTAATAAAGGTTCTGACAGTAAAATCCGAGCTTTCAACCTATGTGTGCATCTATCTGGCCAACAGGATTTAGCAAAGTGGGCAGGGATATCTTGTGTTGGTTTCATCCCCCCTCGCAAAAGTTTTCGTTTTTTGAAATAGGGGAATTCGGATTGGTGTTTCGTGGAAATTTCTGTATATCAGTATCTTTAACCAGGCTTTAACCCACTAATCGATGAAATTTGTCCTCGCGTCACGTGAGCGAAATTTGATCCGTCTCTAGTGCATGCGTTTGTTTACGCAAGATTACGCAGTTGTCACGTTTTGGCAATTAAAATAGAGAGAAAAACAGACAGAGTGCTTTCCTAAAGGAAAAATTTATTCAGAAAAGTCTTTGTTTACGCCTAAGAAAGAAACGCTTATAATTCTAAAAGCGAGACGAGAGACGCGAAAGCGATTTGAAGGAACTATCAGTCCATTTCGAAGCGAATTTATCAACCCGAGCATGGCACGTTTTTCAAATTTTCGCTAAAACTGTTCAGAATATAAAGAATCGGTCAATTAGAATAGTATTTCAGTACAAATTCACGATCAAACCTGTAATTTTTCAGCCGTTGAATTCCCAGAACGTACTAAAAAATTTTGTAGAAGGTCCGTGGCCTGAATAAGGATTTGAGATGTCCGCGCTCCGCTAACTCGTCGCCTGGATAAAACAACAATTTGTACTCGAAGCACAGTTTCTTCGCCGTTATTTCTCGGATTTCCGCTATCGGGGGGGAGAGGGGGTGGCTACGCAGATACCACGTAGCTGCGTAGCCACGTAGCCACGTAGAAGTACATGACTGTACGACTATGCCTCGTTCTTTGTGGGTAGCCGCGTAGCCGCGTAGCCACGTAGCCCCTATGGTATTCAGGCGGGTATTGACCATTTTGTATCTGCGTAGCCACGTATCCACTCGTTCCAGGGTCACTTTTGGAGTGGCGGGGTATTCCCTAGCTAGTACTCCTAAGTAGTTCTTCTTTCGATGTACCATTTCGAAAAGTTGTGTTTTCCTTCGGAAAACGCGAAAATCGTCGACTAAAAAATGGCCGACCCATGCAAACCCAAAAACCCATGCAGCGACAAGATTACCTGCGCATGCGTTTTAAGGCCCAGACGGCGATTTGTGACTGAATGAGGAAAACAAAACAAAAACAAAAAAAAAAACAAAAAAAAAAAACGAAGGGCAATTTTCAACTTGGTCTCCCTTTGGGAAGCCCAAGTAAAAATCCGAGTCGTAAGCCTCGTTCGATTTACAACTCGGCCGAGTTGTAAATCTCGTGGAATTTACAACTTAGATTTTTGTAGTGAAAATTCCGAGTTGTAAAAAAACCTCGTGGTATTTACAACTCGAAGTTGTAAAATTTGAAATTATACCACTCGGATTTTTGTAGTGAAAGTCCGAGTTGTAAATTGCATGAGTTTTACAACTCGGATTTTTGTTCTAAAAATCCGAGTTGTAGATTTAATAATAATAATAATAATAATAATCTTTATTGAGATGACTTTTTCATATAAAATATGGTTTTCAAAAAGGATCTTAAAAAAAACAAAAAAATAATAAATACATACAATTCGCAAAGACAGTAAAAATCTAAAATTTGACTTGAAAATATTTCTATTGATGTCCTATATGGGCCACCTTAGTACAGTAATTTTACTTTCGCAAGCGGGCGCCGCAAGCTGCAATGTATTATGTTTCCAATGTTGTTTCCAATGTTTTTTTGTTTTTTGTTGTTGTTATTGTTTCAGAGTAAAAGCCTTTACCTCGATCCCTCACTACAGGGATAGAGTTTACGACCCTGACCCAGAGAGAAGTTACAGGAAAACAAAGCTTGAAAAGCTCAAGCGATCATATGCAACTGTTGAAAGCGCGGTCAAAAATTTCCGGATTTGCTTGCGAATTCGCCGGATGCGTGTGGACGATAGCCGTATCCGGAAAGAAAAAGTTGGGGATTCAAAAATATCCGGATACGTGTGGACGGGGTCTAACTTACCGGGCCCGTTAAGTAATTTGGTAACAAATGTTTCTCAACAGAAGTCAATTTTTGTTAGCTTTGAATACTAAATTTTATAATCTTATAATTCTATGAAAACTTTGGCGAAGAACCATGTCTGTAATCATTGTGTAATCGGCGAAAAAACATTTAAAAATATACTTATCGGGCCCGGAAGTTATCGGGTCTTTCGATAAACGGGCCCCAGCCCCGATAACACACCTTTCGATAGCTTTCCGTCGGACTGAACAGTGATTTACACTGTCTACGGTAAGAACAACTATCTATACTGTTCTGTCTACAGTAGGAATAGCTATCTACACTGTCTACAGTAGGAACAACCTACACCGTCTACAGTAGGAACAGCTATCTACACTGTCTACAGTAGGAACAACCGACACCGTCTACAGTAGGAACAGCTATCTACACTGTCTACAGTAGGAACAACCTACACCGTCTACAGTGGGAACAGCTGTCTACACTGTCTACAGTTGGAACTACTATTTACACCACCTACAGTAGGAACAGATATCTACACCTTATAACTGTTGGGCATGGTGTCCCGCTTGGTCGCTGGAATCCTTCTGTAGCTCCTTTTTCAGGCAAAAAGCTAGGTAACTTTCCACTGCTCAGACCTGGTCGTACGCAGGAGTTATGTACGACCTTAAATTTTTCGACTTTGGTGCAAGATTTCGTTCAATCTTAAGTTTACGAAATTATTCGTACACTGAATAAAGCTTTTCACGAAATTCGTTTGTTATCACTAAATACACAAATCACGAACTTCCTTTAATAACTGCAATATGAACGTAAATTATAATCACCCGGGTGAGAGTCAGTCCTTATAGAAGGAATGTGAGGTAACATCCACTCACGTTTCAACAACTTGAGCGGACGTCGTCTTCAGAGTCAAACCTCTGAAGACGACTTCCGTTTACTGGGTTGTTCAAAAGTCAGTCAATGTCACTTACCCGGATGATCATAATTTACGTACTTATGACATGACCTCTGAGTTCAAACCATTTACAGTTTTAACAGCTACTTTAAATAAAAGAATTAAAATCCTTGAGCTTCTTATAAATGTAAGGAAACTGTACATGCTCATAAATAAAAATATTGTCGTGTGCGGGGTATGGCACGCCTCTAAGAGCAATCACGCTTTGTAGGCTGTTTTATCTGCTCGAGATTTTCAAACACTCCAGCTCGAATCAGCACTGGTGCTCGGTGACTGGTATTGAGCAAAAAGTGTGTCTGGTAAACCAAGAAATACACTCTAGAAAGGCAATAAAAACGACCATGGCTATTGATTTATTGTTCAACTTTTCCTTTGGTCACAGGAACTAACAACGATTGGAGACCAAGAAATCTTACATCTTTTACAGGTAATAGTGTAGATTCGCCTTGCGTACTGGTCTCCGAAGGTTTCCATTGAAGATTGCTGGCTTTTTCTCGATTCAAGAACCCACTGACCACTCTTCGCTTCCAAATGATTTCGTCGACGCGAGTGCGCCAAATATGGCTATGCTTCTGAGCTGGCGGAGGGGGAGTGGGAATGAAGCAGGGTCGAGTATCATAGAGCTTTTTACGAGGAATAGGCCTTATCACGGTTTTTGACGCCATTTTGACGGGTAGGCAAACAGGTTTGAAATAACAGTGTTTGTATGGAAATCCGATGTCAAATAATTTTCTTAAAACATCGCTTCTGAAAAAATCATGAATTAGAAACTTTTGGCACTAGGAAAAGGATTTTAAGAACAAAATTGGAGGGACGTAGCTGTGACAGAAAGCGTTCAGTCGTGTTTTGAACTTTCCATACATTTGTCTGTATAGCGAACCAGCCGTGAACTGCTTCTAAAAATAGTTTGCGGGAAAAAATACAGGGAAATGTATGGAAAGCTCAAAACGCGACTGGACGCTTTCTGTCACAGCTACATCCCTCCAATTTTTTCCTTAAAATCCTTTTCCTAGTGCCAAAAGTTTCCAATTCATGGATTTTTCAGAAGCGATGTTTTATGAAAATTATTTGACATCGGATTTCCATACAAACACTGTTTTTTCAAGCCTGTTTGCCTACCCGTTAAAATGGCGTCAAAAACCGTGATAAGGCCTATTCTTTGTGCGGTGCTTTGGACTGGAACACTGAGTGGTTCTGTCTCACAATAATCTTTCTTCTTAATCTCTGCAACTTCATGAACTTCCACAGGCTTACGTTCTTCCGTTTGACTGGTGGGATGTGCCGTTAAAACAATCTTGGCACAATTTGTACACTTTCGCTTGGAGGTGGCATCACCAGAATCCGACCTGTTTGACTGGTCTGTGGAGGCGCTGAAGGAGTGACGCATGTCAGAATGGCGTCATGCAGTCAGGAGTAACCGAGCCTCGCTTTCGCTCTCGCTCGGATTTCCCGTCGTCCCATTGTACAGGACTTAACAATTTGTCATTGAAGTACTCTTTGACGTCTGGTGCAAGTTTTCTCTCTTTCCCCAGTTCGGAAACAGAAGTTTTTTCTCTGTTGGCGGATTTCTGCGAAGTTTCTTGTTGCCTTGATGTTGCTGCTTCCGAATATTTCTCTCTTTCTTTGTAAATTCGTTCTTTCGATTTCAAACCAGCTGTAAAAACTCGCTGTGGATGTCTGCAGTCGGTATTAAAACCCCCTTTCCCTCCAACACCACCACTGCTTAATCGAATAAAAGTCAGAGTGTCATTGTTCCGACCTTTCTTGAATTCCTGTCTTGTGTCGAACACTCTTCCACAGAAATCATTCTTCCACTTTCGCTTGTGAATCTCGATATCTTCCAACTGATCTGTCAGGACTCTAATTTCGTAAGGATTTTTCTTTAAAATAGCTTGACCCATTTTACTGACAGAAACATTGTGTATAGTTTTGTAGACCAACTTTCTCTCCATCATCTTTTTGCGGTTCATTTTTTTCTCTTTTCCCAGCAGTAGTTACCCCAACGAGACGAAAAGGATCCGTTTTTTAGAGTTTTATTCATTACCATAGTGAATATTTTGTTCAAGGTGATTATTTATTTAGAAAAAATTGTGATCATGGAAAATTACACCCGATAACAGGGTCATTAACACTTGAAAACGTAATCAATAACGAGACGTATTTTGTTAGAACAATGTGAATTGCACAACTGTCCGGTAATTGGGTGATAATTGGGTTTGCGAAAAATTCGTTTAGATAACTCGTCACCTAGCCTGCGAACAGCAGACGTATTTCCGGTCGTACCTCCGAAAATTTTTCGGAGGTACGACCGGAAATACGTCTGCTGTTCGCATGCTACCCGTCACCTGGTTGGCTTTGTGTTAGATGATTATACAGTAAAGACGGAGGTGACGTTTAAATTTGTTTGGCTTTCTTAGAATTAAATAGAAAGACTCAAAGCAGCCCCTTTGTGTCTAATACCTTACAGTGCGACGCGCCTTACCGTGGCCACCCAACAAACATTTTAAACAAGTTAGCTATAAAATACAAAACGACATGTTTTCAATAATTCATTGTTGCGTCACTTGCCTGTTGGACTTTGCAACCGAGGCGTGACGGTTACAGTCGAACCAGGTCAAGCGTACCCCCTAGATTCTATTAATGAATCTATTATTTGAAAATTGAACCCGTTAGTCGTTTGAAGTATTCAAATCAAAATTAGATTTCTGATTGGATTATACGAACAATACGTGAAACCAGAAAACCAGAAAGCCCGCGGGAAAAACCCCTCTTAAAATATTCAGAGCGGCAATTCTTGACTTATATAACAATGGATTTTCCAAAAAGCAGATTTCTCTTGATTTACAGCAGTCAACGCGTACTGTCAGAAAAAAAATTCGCCATTTTAAACCGGGCACGGTGGTCCTGTCGCGTAAGTTTAAACTCACTAATGATCACTAAATGGACATTTTTATACGTTTGTACACTTGCGTTTTTTCCGTTAGTTATTCAAAAACAAAAATGAAAAAGGACTGGAGGCGTTTTATCATAATAAACGGTTCTCTTTTTGAGGTATATGCAAATTAATTTGGCAAAAAGTACGCGAACTCACAGTGAAAGATGTTCATTTCAGTTGACCTTCGACAATGGCAGAACATGTGTTGCGCTATTCGTCGCGGTATAATGGACAGTCTGCGGTGAAATAATAATACATACCAAACTTTTTCATGCTACAAGGTGGGTAATGCTAGCTATACATGAAAGATAAATGGGAATTTTTCAACCCGACTCATTTGCAAGCGCTTGACTTTGTGCTCTTGCCATGACCAAATTTGCATAACGAATTATATGAATGTGTCAACAACACGCAGGAACAGTTTTAACGAACGAGCTGTTTCAATTATGTACTGTAGTTTGAATTTTACAGGCTATTGCTTTTACTGTTAGCGCGGATCTATGTTATACGAATTTTAATTTGAACACTTTGAAACGACTAATCGGTTCAATTTTCAAATAATCGATCCATTAATAGAGTCTAGGGGGGTACGCTTGACCTGGTTCGACTGTAATGAAATTCGCGTACCCTGATTGGCTAACTTGTAAAAAAAAGTTCTTTGGGTGGCCACGGTAAGGCGCGTCGCACTGTAATAGCTTGTAATACTTGGAAGAATTGGAAATTACGTAAGAGAAATACCTTCACCATTGGTTCGGATTCATAAAAGAAAACTTACAGTTCTTATAAGCTACCGTGCCAAATAAATTAGGACAACAACTGTTATCAGGAGGTTTTTGCATATGTTAGACGGTACTTCAATGTAGTCACAATTTTCAAGAGGGTACGAGTTGATCCTGGTACCTTATTGGTGCCTCAGTATTCGAGTAAAACGAGTGGTGCAACTGCGGGGGAAAGAAGGGGAGGACCTCCCCTTCTCCCTAATCGAGTCGTGGTGCAGAGGTGGTATGTCGGTTCCATCTCGAAACGTCACAATAGGGACCTTAAGCAGCGACGACGACGACGTCAACGAGAACGTCAGAAAACAATAGTTTTGATTACCAAAACACTGGCTCTGCACTAGCCTGCGTAGCTGGCGGTTTTACTGTCGCGGCTCCCGCCCCATTTCCCCCGCAGTTGCACCACTCGTTTTACTCGAACAAATAAGGTACCGGCGTTACAGATATGGTGCTGAACAAGTCTGTGGGCTCAAACAAAATTTGGCACTCGTGAGAAGGATGCAGAGGCAGGGAGTGTTTTTTTCGTCTGGGAAATTTGTTATCACAGATTTATTCCAGGTAAGAGTTGTTTGATTCTTCTTTGAACACCGCAACAGGAAGCTCGAATTTCCTTAGTTTGGCCATACACGACAATGCAAACCTTGAGAAAACTAGGATTAATAAATATAAGGACTTGAATAAGCTTAAATGTGCTTACTTATATTAAGCTTATAGAACAGCGGTTTCTGGCATGGTCAAATGATTTGTAAAAGATTACGATCTTTCGGTAGTCTGTCTGCTTCCTTCTACGGGTAAATGTGATGTGTGAAAAGTGGAACGTAAAGAAATTGAAATTAGCGAATAGTACGCGTAATGTAAACCTTGCCGGACATGAGGCGCCTTGTTAGTTTTTCGAGCGACAATCAACAGCGAAATGACACTCGCGCTGGACACTTACAAGTTCATAGGTCAAGGCGACGAAAATGGGCCCTTTTTCGATAAATGCCCGATGAACAATTACTTAACATCCAGTTTTTGAATACTCCAAACAACACTAGGAAAAATTGAGAGCGATTTTGGATTTCGAATACGCATTCACTTCGTTTACATACTTGCGGGAAATA
This sequence comes from Pavona decussata, assembly GCF_977016875.1. Classification (NCBI taxonomy): domain Eukaryota; kingdom Metazoa; phylum Cnidaria; class Anthozoa; order Scleractinia; family Agariciidae; genus Pavona; species Pavona decussata. The sequence continues at coordinate 95,914 of NW_028145448.1, read as the reverse complement.
CAAGCAATGCATGACTAGAATATAGGAGACAGTGTTTAATTTTAAGTCCCAAAAATATTTTTCCGTTTGTACACGTGCTGTTTAATTTTAATTTGTTTAATTAACAGTTCTTCGATGCCAATTTTGCTGGGCCCAAAATCAATGCGCTTACAATTGAAAAAAAATCTAATTATGACTAAAACTATAAACAATGTTACAAGTTCACTTGATCTGTAAAACTCAGACAAACTATAAAGTCCATAAACCTTGGATTTGAATGAAATTAAAGAACTTGCTGTTGTTAAACTTGCGGGAAGTTTGTTCCATAATTTCGGTGCAGGCACTGAAAATGCCCTGTCCCCATAGGTACAGGTGAAAGATTTGAGGACAGCTAAAAGGCTGTGTGCTGTTCGTAGGGAGCAGTCTTGGGAACATAGGATTCAAGCAAATCCATTAGATATGCCAAAGCAGAGCCATTAATGATCTTAAAAGTCATTAATGACACTTTACTCAAAGGAAGTATAGCTAGAATGCCGTGGCTGTGCTTTTGTTGTTGTTGTTGTTGTTGTTGTTGTTGTTGTTGAATGTTTGCAGCCCATTAGTAGTCTTTTTGGAGAGTTGGTTTAATGGGGCATGGTCACATGCATAGCACCCTGCTTTAATCTTTAATCTTTTATTAGCATAATTGCCATTAGCAAAGCAAATCCGGCAAAGGAGCGGCCAGCAGACGCACAGTAGATTAATACATGCAATACATATAAAGAACTAGTTTACATTATTGATTCATAAAGTAATTGAAAAGCTTGGAAGTGTGTTGGATACTGCAGTGATAAATTCTGAGTCAGAGCCAGACTTGATGACGTCAGGTGGTAACGCATTCCATGCTCGGATCGTTCTTACTGCGCCACTGTCATAATGATTTTGAAAAGTTTAGCCTAAATATTTCAAAGCTGTCTCGGATATCAGCCTGATATTTATATTGCTCTTTATCTTCTCCATCATTGTATACATAGCTTCAATAGCAGTTGGTTTACTTCTATTAGGATTCACAGAATGTCTCTGTTGAGTTTTTGGCAAGAATTTACTTCGTGAAAGCTTTTTAATGGACAATGGTGGGTGTTGGAATCGCCAGGGTTGAAAACAGGATTTGGAATATACTGTACACGTCTGACAATGTTAATGTCAACAAATTTGGCTGACTATTTTTTGCACTTTTGTTTGTTGACTTTAAGGTGTAGTGGAGTCATTTTATAGCCGAAAAAAGGGGCAGCACGCTTTGAAATCTTATTTTGTAAGCTATGGCGTACGATCCCCGCCAAAATTCATGGTTGAAATTTTAGGTTCATCATTTAAGAGCGGCTGCCTGTAAGAATCGAGAACTGCATTTCAGCGACCACTTGGTCGAATTTCTGATATTTCGTCTGAAGATACCCTTGGATTAACTATTTTCGAAAATCATATTTTAAAGTTCCAAGGTATTTTATTTTTTGAGAAAATTGCAAGAGTTTGAAATGCGGCCAAGGTGCGGTCACGGGCCGATGAAAACCGCGAAAATTTAGGTCAAAGGACGAAGCCCCGTTCACGGTGTAAAATAACCCAATGAACTTGAAACTTTACACAAACCTAGACCAACCATCTCGCAAGAGAATTAATACAATAAACATTCCAAACTCGCTGGCTGCTTTCTAAAGCATGCAGATTTGTGTACACTACTCAAAATGACCGTGAAACTAATGCTTATTTTCATTGAAATAAAAGTGTTTCTGGTATGTCATTTTCTCTAAATTAAATCTCATATATCGAAAGACAAAGAAAAGAACGTTATTTGTACCAAGTTTCAAGCTCTGATTCAAACTCTTTCCCACTCAAGGAAGATCGACTATGCGTGCGATACTTGCGGCTCGCAATTCACGTCACGAATTATGAGATCAGAACCGATTCACAAACACTTGACATCTGGAGCCCGTGAATGTTTCCAAACATCACATATTGGGCCCTAAAACTAATCAGACGGACTGAAGACAGCCATTCAATGTTTTTTGATCTTTCCTACTCTGCTCTAAAATAATATAGTTATTCCGGTCAATTAGCCTACGAAACATGCGCAACAAATTTGCATACCATTTCGATGTCGCAGGAAAAAGTAGTGCAAATCATACTTTACAGCTCCTTTATCTTCTTAAATGAAGAAGTCGATCAGTAAAATGGAGAAAAGCGTGTGACTTTGTTCCTGTCGTGTTGTTTTGAGTGTTCGTGTTTTATAGCAGCGACGGCTCAAATCAATATAAGCCAGTGTGACACTGATCAACTGTAACTCGATATTCCCTTCGGTGATGTGGGTAACGCGCACGTGATCCTGGCCAGGCACTTGTGCGTTCAGGGCGCTTTTAGAAAAGTAGTGCTTGTGGGCCAAGCTACGACTACCCTGGTGATGATGACCTTGACGAGCTTAAGGACTGTTCAAGAGATCTGAGAGCCCAGCTCTCCAGCCTTTGTTTTTCCGCGAAAAAAATCGACGTTCAAGTATTAGTGTCAGTTTTTGCTTTTTTTTTTTTTTTTACTTACAGTAATGCAGATCCCGGAACGTGGATTTTTTGCGAAAAAAATCTATCCATAACCACCATCCCCACAATTAATAATATAAAATTTGAGGGTATCAGAGTAGTCTGAGGGTATCAACTTTGAGAGTATCAGAGTAGCGAATTCCCCACCGACCAACGCGACCTCCCCTACCCCCATCCCCTCTGGCGGTAAGCGTCAATTGTGGTTATTGTTTACTTTCCCAAACTGGTTTTATCGTTGTTCCTGCCAGTTTCTTTCAATTTTCGAGAAGATAGGAATCTTGCCAGCCTTGGTCTGTCTGGTGATGGCCACGAAAACTAACTTATTGCTAGCGCAAGCAGGTGAGGGTCGTTACTACCTTATTACTAGCACATGCGGGTGAGGGCCGTATTTCGCCTATTCATTTTCCAATTTCAGATTTCATGCTATTATTTTTTTTCCCAGAGTTGAAAGAAACTGGCAGAAACCGCGAGAAAACGGTCTAGGAAAGTAAACAATAACCACAATATTGTTGACGCTTGTAGCTAGGGGGAAGGGGGGAGGTCGGGTTGGTGGTCGGTGGGGAACTCACTACTATGCTCTCAAATATACAGATTTCATACTTTTAATTGTAAGGATGGCGGTTATGGATGTTTCTTTCATTCTTTTTTTTTTTCGCGAAAAATGGACGTTCCAGGGTATGTATAATTGAAGTTAAAAAACGAAATGACACTAATACTTGAATTTTTTTCGCGAAAAAAAAAATCAAAGCTGGCAAGATGGGCTCTCGCATCTGTTGTACAGTCTTTTAGCGTGACAAGGTTTTCATCATCAGGGTAGTCGTAGCTTGGCCCACAAGCAGTACTTTTCACTATCTACAGTTTCTAAAAGCGCCCTAGCTTGTACGCGCAGGATTCCATACCGAAGATCGTCACTGGAAGATCACGTGCGCGTTACCCACATCACCGAAGGGAATATCGAGTTACAGTTGATCAGTGTCACACTGGCTTATTGAGTCTATTGATTTGAGCCGTCGCTGCTAAACACGAACACTCAAAACAACACGACAGGAACAAAGTCACACGCTTTTCTCCAGTTTACTGATCGACTACTTCATTTAAGAAGATAAAGGAGCTGTAAAGTATGATTTGCACTACTTTTTCCTGCGACATCGAAATGGTATGCAAATTTGTTGCGCATGTTTCGTAGGCTAATTGACCGGAATAACTATATTATTTTAGAGCAGAGTAGGAAAGAAATCTCGGATCGAAAAACATTGAATGGCTGTTTTCAGTCCGTCTGATTAGTTTTAGGGCCCAATATGTGATGTTTGGAAACATTCACGGGCCCCAGATGTCAAGTGTTTGTGAATCGGTTCTGATCTCATAATTCGTGACGTGAATTGCGAGCCGCAAGTATCGCACGCATATTCGATCTTCCTTGAGTGGGAAAGAGTTTGAATCAGAGCTTGAAACTTGGTACAAATAACGTTCTTTTCTTTGTCTTTCGATATATGAGATTTAATTTAGAGAAAATGACATACCAGAAACACTTTTATTTCAATGAAAATAAGCATTAGTTTCACGGTCATTTTGAGTAGCGTACACAAATCTGCATGCTTTAGAAAGCAGCCAGCGAGTTTGGAATATTTATTGTATTAATTCTCTTGCGAGATGGTTGGTCTAGGTTTGTGTAAAGTTTCAAGTTCATTGAGTTATTTTACACCGTGAACGGGGCTTCGTCCTTTGACCTAAATTTTCGCGGTTTTCATCGGCCCGTGACCGCACCTTGGCCGCATTTCAAACTCTGGCAATTTTCTCAAAAAATAAAATACCTTGGAACTTTAAAATATGATTTTCGAAAATAGTTAATCCAAGGGTATCTTCAGACGAAATATCAGAAATTCGACCAAGTGGTCGCTGAAATGCAGTTCTCGATTCTTACAGGCAGCCGCTCTTAAGGACGGTGCCTACTATTGTTACTGCGCATACGTTTTGCGCATCTTGAGATACTCGGGTTTCCTATAGGTGGTGCCTGCTAATACAGGAATATTTTTGCGCGGTTTAAAACTATGCGGAGAAAGCAGAACTTAGCAAACGCTTTTGGTATCTCGAAAGAAAATTGGGGGTAACCATGCATTTTTCAGAGATAATTAAGCTTCAATTTCGGAAAAAATCCCATACATCGCTTCATATTTTGGCGCTTTTTAGAGATATTATTGCTTAATTATCTCTGAAAAATGCGTGGCTACCCCCTATTTTCGTTTTGGATTCTAATAGGCCTTCCTAAGATCTGCTTTTCCCGCATAGTCATAAGCCGCACAAAAATACTTCGATATTAGTAGGCACCGTCCTTAAATTTTCAACCTCAACAATTAATTATACAGCTGAATCCAAAATTGTTGAGGTTGAAAATTTAAAAGATGAACCAAAAATTTCAACCATGAATTTTGGTGGGGATCGTATGCCATAGTCAGCTGGTATATGTTTGGTTGTAATGTTTGATCGCCCAAGAAGAGACTATGACCAGCTTTTAATGCAAGCTTTCTTTGAGGATTTATCTCAGAATATTTTTGGAGGATTAGGAATCTTTGAACATTTCAAATTGCTCGTATTTGTTTCATCTTAGAGTGTATCTAGCACTCTAGTCTTTTGTTGAGCATTAGGAATTTTCTGCCATTGGGATCATGCTGAGTAATTGTTTACTGGCGCCTTGCTTTCCCTAAAAATACCACGCTGAATTATGACAATTAGGTGGTACAAATTTTATTTTAACATCTTCACTGACAAGATAAACTTTAAATAATTATTACTAACTACCATTGATTGATACAACCTGGAAAATATACTGAGGTTTTTTCCCGCACCATTTTACATGTAACAACGCGCTAGTGAGCCTCATGTGACCATTGCACTTACTTCATTTGAAATGAAGTGATAGAATTTTGACGGCTTAAAGAACACAGGGAATGATCATTTATCCTGTGAAATCGCATGGAATATTGCCCAATACTAGTCTTAATAGTTAAAATCAGGGGGAAATCAGTGAAAGAGTAAATTAAAGCAACAATCTGCTAAGGGATAAAAAATAAAACCTAAAAACAATCTTTTTATGTCCAGGAAACACAGACACTGTAATTATATGGTAATGTTACATTATTTTATATTTTTAACAACATTAGCTCGAGATTTCTCAATAAATAGTAGGGCTTTTTTCTGGGGAAACCCTGATCTCTACTTGCCTGTGTTGAAATCTGTCTTTGGACATCCATGGGAAAAAATAATGTTTGCCTGAAGAAAGTATGACTTCCTTTAAATCAATAATTGATTTAATTTATATGTAGTCTTTAAAGTTGATCTTTAGACTGACAGTAATATTTTTGATGCAGTGTTTATTATTATCCAAAGTTGTTGCTCCAGATCCAAAGGGCCAGTTATTTAAACAAAGAATAAATAATGGGCCTCAGGTTAAGACAATCAGTGGGCCTCCAAATCTGTTTATAAGTGGTTTATTTTAAGTAGATAAATAGTTTTCTAGTCTGGGATGCAAGGCTTCTTGTTACCATCAGCGGCAGCAGACAATATTTAGATATGACTGTTGGCAAAATAGAAAATGGTTTAGAACATGGTTTTGTTAAACACCGTCTAAACTCTCTTTTAAAAACCGACCCAAAGTGTTTATTCCAGATGCAAAGTTTTTACTCAGTTAATCATACGTTTTTATATTTCTGGATTGTAATTCAAAGATTCCAGGAGTGCAGTCCTGGCACATGGTCAGTGCATAAGTAATGTAAGTGCGTAGTTCGACCCAAAGAAGACAATTTGGGGTTATCATTTAATAACTTGTGGAAGGTGGACCTTGTGTGTTTTGGATGATTTGAAAACTAAAATCTCTGTGAAATTTTGTGTATCGAAGCCAAGAAAGTATTACTCAACATCATCTTGATCAGGAAAAACCTCATTTGCATTTAATTTCAACGCACAATTTACATTATGCAACTACAAAAGTAGTTTCATAAGAAGACCTTGTCAGTTGGTCACCAGGTTTGTTTTAAAATGCATGTTCATTGTAAACCGCCATCGCATTTTAAAACGAACATGGTAACCAACTGGCATGGTCTTCCAACGAAACTAGTTTTGCGGTTGCATATGTAAATTGTGTGTTGAAAGTAAATGCAAATGAGCTTTTCTTGATCAAGTTGATGAAACCTAAAATGGCTTTAATTTATAAATTGACTGTAAGCTAGGAATTTTGCATTTTGTGGTTAAATTTAATGTTACTTTTTATTCATGGATGCTTCTTAAGGAGCCATATTAGATCAGATGACATTTTGATTTGATGCATAGGCAGATCAGGAAATTTATGAATTTTCTAGCCTGCGAGCAAGCTCTCTTGGGGGTGGGGGGCGGGAGGGAGAAAGAGGAGAGAGCTTGCAACGATGTCTCAGGAATTTTCATTTCTGCGTTGAATTTTTCAACGCAAAATGCTGATTGGTGGATATTGAATTTGGTGCTTACGTCATTGCTCTTCGCGTGCGTCGTGTTGACAACACAAAAATGGTGGCGGAGTTTCTATTTGTGAAGGTTGCGAGAATTTCGCTAAATAACTTAGGTTTTCTCTGGAATTAAAACCCGAGCAAAGTCAAGCTGCTAATGCTTTAATTCAAAGTAGCGATGTTCTTGTAGTTTTACCTACGAGATTTGGGACAAGTTTGAGGCCAAATTTAAGCTTTTGTTTGGTGTTTGGCTCAGTCGAAAAAAATATGAACATCTTTCAGCTTACGCCACAAATTAAAGCTTTCTGAATATACTGACTCAATTCCGAGTGCTTCGGTACGGCGTTAGCAGCTAACTGCCAGTTTTTTAGGGCAACGTTCTTTAGAAGCGCAACGATTTCCTTTTGATCTGGCACTCTCACGCTGTGGCTTTGCTATTCGTTCACAACATCACAAATTTCACACGAGTTCAGTGTTCCAATGAAACCACATTGTCGATATTGAGAATTGCGTCCTCGTTCTCGGTAACCCGGCTGCAAAATTGAGATCCTTCCGATTTCCTTGCACTGCTTCTTTTTTCCCTGGCCGGACCGTGTCAAGTTTTCGACATTTTTTACGTCCAGTAGTTTTGTGGCGTTGACACTGCAGTTGGCAAGATTCGCTTGCCGGCCCTTGGGACGACATTTGATTTGTGACCTCGACCTTTTGGTCAATCGGCTTTTAGTGTGCTCACAATTAAGTAAAATCCTTCACTAAATTTTCTGAGTTTTGTGGCACTCGGTAGGCATACTCGATCAGAGAAACTATAGTTTTTGTCAGCAAGGATTCCCGTCTTTCGAAGTGTATATTGTACCTTTCACATGTTTGTTTACGTTTGCCATTGTTTTCGGTTTGCGCTTATTGGCCAAATTCTGACAGCTAGGACAGCAGGGAGCCGCGGGGAGTATTGGGGGCGGCATTCAAATTCCTGAGACATCGTTGCAAGCTCTCTCCTCTTTCCCCCTCCTGCCCCCCACCCCCAAGAGAGCTTGCTCGCAGGCTATGAATTTTCCTGTTTAACCTGTTCACAAGCCTGGTTGGTTGGGTAATAGCTGCTACCAGTGGTCAGTCTTCTGAGATTAGTTTTAGCGCATGATATGATAGGGGGTATTGTTAATTTCAGATCTTGCCGCAGTTTTGTGTGGATTTGCATAATTTGGAATTTGTAAATACATTATTTGTTTTGCACATAATTCCGTGACAAGATAATCAAGTGCGCTTTAAAGTATAGGGACACTGCAGACTAAATTATGATTTGGAAATGTTGGTTTTTTGGAAGAGGGAAAAATTTAGCTGATCAAGGAAGAAATTCTTCTACTGAATGGTAATTCTATATAGTTATAGTAACATGTCTTTAATTTCAATTTTTAAGAGAATTAACCAGAGATCAAGAGTACATACACATGATTGGAAGTGGCAAATACAGCAGCTACTACAGAAGAACGTACTAGAAATTCAGGAATGTAACATAATTATGTAATATATCTTAAGATTATAAACAACAATTATTCTAAAAATGGGTAAAATACAAAGCAATGTGTGGCATTTTTTTTCCAAATTGAAGCTTTATTATCTCTGAAAAATGCATGCTTACCCCCAGTTTTCATTTTGGACACCAAGAGCCCGTGCTGAGTTCTACTTTCTCCGCTTAGTTTTAAACCGCGCATAAATATCCCTGTATTTGTAAGCAACACGCATAGGAAACCCGAGTATCTCTAGATGTGCAGAACACATGGGCAGTAGCAAAAGTACAAAGATGATAACTTGGTTGTAGATTTATGTAAGCGACATGAAGTGTCCCAAAATTGATATTCAAATAGAAGCCTCCTCGTATCTTGAGATGTGAGTGCCCAAGTGTGTGATATTTCTTTGTCAGTTGCTACCCACCCCTCCCAGGATCCTGGTTGAAACTTCATGTAAGAGTATCAAACCTTCCCCACCAGTGATAAACTTAACCTTCCACTCAAGGCCATAGGCCTTGAGAGAGGGGCTCTAATACAGAAGTATTTTTGTGCGGTTTATAACTGTTAAAGAAAGTGACATCAGGCCATCAGAAAATTTGAAACTTGTGGGTGTAACCTTAGATAGTAGGCTAAATTTTAGTCATCACGTGGAAGAAGTATGTACGAAAGGAAGTCGAAGGATTGGTATGCTAATGAGGTTAAAAATTTTAGTCCAGTTGTGGCCAAGCTGAAAGGTTTTAAGTCTTACCATTGATATTTGACTTATAGTTGCCTGATGTGGCATTTTCAATCAACTAACACCAGAAAACTGGAAAGATTACAGGAGAGAGGGTTAAGGGAAGTCTTCAGGGACACTCCAATAAACATTTCAAACGCAAGAAAGAGTGTTTCATCTGGTTTCGAAACAAGTGGTTTGAAAAATACAAGGTGCAGCCTATTTAAAAAAAAAAAAAAAAAAAAACAGCTTCAGGTATACGGAAATCCAATATCGTACCCAAAGTCCTAAGGCTGTTTGGACAGTGGCTGGTTTGGAGAGACCCTGGGGAAATCAAAGATTTTTTTGATTGGCTGCCTTGTAAGGGCTGGCATTGTTTTACTGCAGAAATCCTGCGTGAAAAAATTCCAGTACTCCAACATCTCTCATGGCGACCAACTGCTGGCCAAAGAGCCTGAGGACAGTGGGTATGAGATTGATGGAAATCAGATGAAACGCTATTTCGCTTGTTTGATTTAGCTTCTCAAACCATTAACCCTTTAACCCATAATATCAAAGAACAAATTCTCCTGTCTTGTCCTCGTACTTCTCTTATTAAAGTATTGGGGAGAAGTTATTAAAACATCAAGAAAATTCACCTCGGGTGATCATATCCTAAATTCTCATGACCTCAGGGATTAGATGAGCATTAATATTACAAGAAGAAATTTGATGCTGATCACTGTTAGTGCTTAGAAGGCTAATAATTACGCGGAATGCCCTGAGGGGGCATACCGTGTCTAAAAACGGGACGAATTCTTTTTTTTCTTCGTCGTAGCTACAAATCGCCACATTAATTTATTCATTAAACTTTCCCCTCTCCTACTCGGGATGTATTCTTCTGATTGTCTTCAACACGAGCCCGCCAATCAAAATCCATCCTTGTCGCTTATATCGCGAGGGAGGGGACCCACTCACCCCTACCTGTGTGACGTCAATGCATCATTTGATCTATTTATTAAAGACAGATTAAATTGTCGCGCATATTGTCTTAACATGTTGTGGACTCAAGTGTGCCGTTTTCAAACGGAAATTTCACCATTTTGAAGCCGTAAATCGAAAGAATAACTTCTAAGAAGCACCCGACACGTAAAACGGTGGAAATTGGTGAGTTCTTAGCGAAGGAATTGTGCTTTGTTTGACAGTCTTAGATCAAACACGCGAGACTGAAAAGAGGTCATTGAGAAGCTTACGTTATCGTAATGGAATTTCACGAATTTCCGCTGATAGTCTGAGTCGCGTAACACAAGGGAAGCAACGTAACGCGATCGTCGTGACTCAAACTATTCCATTAGCAAGGATAGTTTTATAAATCGGCGAAGCATACAGTTGGAATAAATGAATCAGCCCCAGCATCACGCGTTATGCCAGTATAACAGGCATCTTGTTCTTGGAGAAATTCAAGCAAAATTTTTAACCAAATTTTATGATAATTAAGATCACATTTCCAAACCCCCTTCATGGTACTGATTTTGTTTGTTTCCTCTTCATGAATTATGAATGAATTTGGGAACTAAATTTCTCGAAATCGTTAATAATTCAAAAGCCAAAGACAAAGGTTATCATGCACCGTGACGTGTTTGGATATCTGATGAAAACATCCTCGGTTTTGCATCCTTAATTTCCCCTTCAAAATCAGTTTGTTTGAAATTTTTGTGAAACACTCCTCACAGTGTTTCATCACAATATCAAAAACCTCCAAATCCGTCAAAAATACTTCGCTACGCGTCGTATTTTCAACTCTCGGTGTATGATATCTGGTGAAACACTGTGTCTTGTGTTTGATATATTCCATCATCATCTGTTGGGAAGAGCTGAGCTCCCAACGCTATTGAAAAAGACGATTGCAAGACATATGTGTTTTAATGTTCAGAGTAAAGTGTAAGTTGTGTCCAAGGAATATTTGTGATATTTTATGGCATGTGACTCTACATATTTATTAAGACAATCTGAGTATTCACTACTGAGATACAAAACGGTAATATAGGCAAAATGTATGCGCAGTGGCAAAAGGAGGTACCTTCGTTAACAGAGTTTTCACGTTTCATATATCTGACAAGCGGTTGTCGTTGTCTTACAGGTTCCTCAGATGCAAGGTATTCTTGTGGAGTAAGTGTCCTTCTGTACAATCAAGATGAGTCGTAGGTCCTTTGAATGCAATATCTGTGGCAAGTATTTTTCAAAAGAACCGGCTTTTGAAAGACACATAAAAAGCCATACAGGACAAGCATTCAAGTGCAAACAATGTGGACAGTGTTTTAGGCGTTCAACTGCATTAATAAGCCACACCAAAAGTCACGCGGAAAAGGAGCTTCACCAATGCAAGCAGTGTGGGAAGTGTTTCAGCCGAGCATGCAACTTATGTCAACACCAGATTGTGCACACAAGAGGCAAGAGTAACGGCACCAAAGAAAACCAAGCAAATGGTCGTCTGCATACACGGGAGAAATGTTATCAATGCGAACAGTGTGGCAAGAGTGTAAGTAATTCAGGTAATCTTCTGCGCCACATCAGAACGCATACAGGAGAGAAACCTTATCAATGCAATGACTGTGGAATGCGTTTTGCAGATTCAGGAAATCGTACTCGACATGTTAGAGTGTTGCATAATGGAGAGATGCGTTTTGGGTGTAAGCATTGTGGGAAGCGTTTTACCAATGCACGAAATCAACAAACACATGAAAAACGACACAACGGAGAGAAAGCGCTCCTTAAGGGAAAGCAACACTTGAGTAGCCTTGCAGCGGCAGAAAATGGAAAGCAGAAGAAGACAACGGGCAATGCAAAGCTGTCTTTCGAGTGCAAACATTGTAGTAAGTGTTTTCTTTGTGCATGGGAACTAAAGAGACATAACAGGACCCATACAGGAGACAGGCCTTTCAAGTGTAACTACTGTGGAAAAGGCTTCAGCGATGTACGAAATCAGCGGAAGCAAGAAAGACAGCACTCTGAAAAGACGTCTACTATGATGGTAGAACGTAACACCAGTGCTACTGTGTCAGGAAATGAACAGCAACAAAAAGGAACAGCAAAACGGACTCTTATGTGTAAACATTGCAGTAAGTGTTTTCGTCGTGCATGGGAGCTAAGGAGACATAACAGGACCCATACAGGAGAGAGACCTTTCAAGTGTAACTACTGTGGGAAAGGCTTCAGTGATGAACGAAATCAGCGGAGGCATGAAAGACAACACTCTGGAGAGACGTCCACTATGATGGAAGAACGTAACACCAGTGCTACTGTGTCAGGAAATGAACAGCAACAAAAAGGAACAGCAAAACGACCTTTCATGTGTAAACATTGTAGTAAGTGTTTTCGCGGTTCGTGGGATCTAAAGAGACATTGCAAAATACACACGCGAGGGAAGCAATTTAATGGAGAACAGGGCAGTCTGTGGTTTACCCAGTCGAGCTATTTAGCACGGAATAAATCAACACGCAGAAGAGAAAAGCCTCGTAATTCACAACAGGAACAATTAACGCGTAAAGGAAAGAAGTCTCATCTATGTCAACAATGCGGCAAGCGTTTTTTCTCTTTAAGCAATTTACGGAGACATACACGGATACACACAGGGGATTAACCCTTTGAGTGCAAACATTGTGGTAAGCGTTTTAGTGATCCAAGTGGTCACAAACGGCATGAGAGTTCGCATAGAGTGAAGACGTCTCATAGGAACAACCAGATTGGGAAGTATAGTAGGCGACCAAAGCATCTTCAGAAGCATGGAGGAGCGTGCACAGTCAAAAAGCCGCTTAGCCTGCTTGTTACCGATGCAGAAGATCAACAACAGCAGGATCAAGGTGCAGCCCAGCCGTCTTTTCAGTGTGAAACTTGTAGCAAGTGTTTTGCCGATCGATATTCACTAGCAAGGCATACAAGAGCACACGCGAGGAAGAAACCATATAAGTGTGGATATTGTGGAAAGTGGCTTAGCTCTTCAGGAAACCGAGTTAGACATGAAAGGACCCATACTGGGAAGAAGCCTTTTAAGTGTGGGCACTGTGACAAGTGTTTTAGTGATGCAGCACATCGGCGGCGACACGAGAAGACACACAACGTCAAGGACAAGCAACATGATCGGTTTGCCAATGGGAAAGGAGGTCAACAGCGGCAAGAACTAAAGGAAGGTAGAGGAGTAAGGGGAAAATGTTCAGGAAAGGGACCATTTCAATGTGAGCGTTGTAGTAAGTCTTTTCTGTATCGGTCTAAACTTATAAGACATGAGAGGACCCACACTGGCGAGAAACCTTTTAAGTGTGAACGCTGTGGCAAGGGGTTTAGCGAGGCAAGACGTCTGAAGCGACACGAGGGGACACACACTGGGGAGAAGCGTTTTAAGTGTGAACGCTGTAGCAAGGAGTTTAGCGAAGCAAGACATCTGAGGCGACACGAGAGGACACACAGAGTTAAGGACAAGCAACATGATAGGCTTGCCAATGGGCGACAGCAGGAAGAACTAAAGAAAGATAGAGGAGTGAGAGAAAAATGTTCAAGAAAGCGACATTTTCAATGTCAACATTGTGATAAGTGTTTGTCCAGTGAATATGGACTTAATAGACATACCAAGATTCACACAGGAGAAAAACCTTTTAAATGTGAACACTGTGACAAGTGGTTCAACGACACAGGAAACTGTCGTCGACATGAAAAGACTCACACAAGAGGAACGCCAGTAACGATGCAGAAGCCAAGGAGTCTTACAGCACACGTTTGTTGGATTTGTTCAGAGGAGTTTCGCAGTGAGTTTATCCTTCGTAAGCACTACGATGATCATATGATGGAGATCAGCGATGCAGACCTGCCGGCAGAATGAAACGCCCAGATGGCATGATGGGACAGGTATTTGCTTGGGATCACCAACAGACTACTAAAGTGTGATGTCACAAATGTTCGAATTTTTGAAATTATGGGATTTATTAAGGCGTTCGCAAAGAGCATGATGAAAAATGCCTTGGCAAAAATCAGCATCTTATTGCGATTTGTTCGTGGGATATTGGGACTTTTATGCTTCAATGACTCCATGCAAATCCTTCTAATTTTGTCTCTGTTTTAACCGTTGAGAACAGAGACAAAATTACAAGGATTTCTATTGGGTTGTCGGAGCATAACAGAGCTAATATCTCACTCCCAAATTGCAATAAGATGCTGATTTTTTGTAGTCAGTACAGGATCACCAATAGGGAACTTAATGACAACGGCCACGGCAGCAAAAAAGTCACTTGAAAATATATCTCTTCGCGATTTTTCCAATTCGTTCAACTTGTACAGTGTAGGCAAAGTATCCTGGAACTAAAATTGATAGGAACGGCGTTCACGTAAGGAGGAAGAAGGAAAAATTACCATCGTGTGCTCGCGTTCTCCACAAAACCTTGAATTTGGTCATTTCACGTTGTTTTGTTGATGACGGCAAAGAAATGTACAAAAACATAACGCACATGCAGAGTGATTGCTCGGTTCCTTAGTTGTTTCTGGCGTGCGGGGGGAGAAAACTGTGTGGACGAAATTGTGACCCGGGGTATTGAATCGTAACAACGAAACAACTGAGGAATATAGAAACTGCGAAAGTAGCGATCCTGTATTGACGTTACAGCTATACTAACAACAGTCTGCCATCCTGCGCGGTATATTGTATCACACCGGAAGTGAAATTTCACGTTTTATGTCTCAAGTTCAGAGAAGAAAATTAATAGGGATGCTTTATTTTTTTGCGATTTTCACATGACAACAACATGACGATTTGATCTAGCAAATAAAATTTCGGACATACACTCTTTTACTGGGCCCAGTTGTTCAAAGCCTGATTAAGCTTATCCTGGGTTTACGTGAGATTTGATTCAAGTTTGATGACTAATCAATAAAGATTCTTCAAAAATATTTTTGTCCCTCAGTTTTGACATAGAATTTTCTTTACCAACAGCTTAGAATAAGCTTTTTGAAGACGTTTTTAGCAAGTGAAATGAAAACCTCGGTTAACTCGTAATCACAGATTAGCGTTAATCGGCTTTCGAAAAACCGGGCCCTGGCCTTTTTCAAGCTCTAAGATTGTTGCGAAAACAGCTTCATCTGTTGTGTTTCTTGTTTTACTTACTGGACAATCATAGAGTGAATGAGCTTTAGTTAAATGGTTTGCCATATATCAAATCAAATTCTGAGACTATCAGAGGGTAAAAATGTCCTCTGTTTAGAGGCGGTGTGATAGGAGTGTACCCAGCTTTAAACTCCCAACGTTTTTTGATGGAAAAATAATCTTATGAATGGCTTCTCTGTATTAAGCAACAAGAAAGAAATGTAGTACTTTTTATTTGTAATATATACCCTTATTTCCACAAATGCACCTATTTCTGAACTTGGGTACATGATATAAGACGAACCTTTTCGTCACTTTAATATTACTTCATGTTTGACAGAATTATTTGTGTTTTGGTAAGAGTTTAGGGTAGGGGACACCTCGTGATGTCTATCATACGCAACAATACAGTTCATGCATTTCATTATCGTGCATTTCTTGACAAATCTTAGCCTGCTTGACAGGCGCATGAAAAATACATAGGGCGCGAAAAAGAGCGTGGAGCGCGAGGGAGGGAGACACGCGTGTCTCCCTCCCTCGCGCGCCCTATATTTTTCATGCGTCTACCACGCAGGCTAGCCATATCTCAAATGTGGAGCTTGCAAGGGATCTGTGTAAACCGTAAGACGTGTTTCAGCAATTCTAAAGGAATAAAACGACCGTTGTGTATTTGCTGCATTTTCTTACTAATTGCCTTATCGCCCTCCAAATGATTGTGCGGTTTAAAGAAACACCCGCCCCTGATAGCGGCCATGTTTGGGTGTGGCTGATCTAGACTGCAAAGCAGTCGTGTTTTCGCTCATGGCCAACTTAGTCATTCCATAGTCTTTCGGAGGCAGTCGAATGGCACTCACTCAGTTACTACGTAATCATTAGTTTATTCCTTAAACCCAAATTAACCCATTGACGCGATATTGCGCAGTTTCATGTTCGTTCCTCACCTCCCTTAGAAGGGATATTTTTGTCCTCTATTGTTCTTATTGTCTTCAGAAAGACTGACCAATGAGAATGCATTGTCTGCGCATATATTTATAGGTCTTAAACCAGAAAGCATGGCTTTTGTCCTATGCGTAAAAGATCAAATATCAATCAAAATAGCAGCCTTGTTGTTCACGCGTGAATTTTCAAGACTCCAATTTGCCGTTTTCAGATTAAACAATTTTTTTTTAACACTCAGTGGTCACAAAAAAGGAAAAAAAAACTGCTCTACTCGACAATGGCACACTGGCCGAAATTGACAACAGCAGCCGATAAGAACATGTCCACTGGTTCAGTTTTGAGCTCGTTCAAACACGCTGGTTCGAAAATAAATATTACAAAACACTTAAGTAAAGTGTACACAAAACAATGGTCAGAGAAATGGGAAAAAATGTGTTTTTGACTCACTGACCCCAGAGAACAAAGGACGTGAACACTTGGCTCTGTCATCTCGATCTACAGTCCTAGTCAAGTTTAGTTGTGATACTTCACAACCAAGCCGAAAATGTCCCTCTCCTGCTCCCCTCCCCTCTCAATGTTGTTTTTCGGAATTTTTTAAGCCAATCTTGTGAACCAACATTGACAGGGCAGGGTGACTAGATCTGTCCCATGTAATGTGACTAACACTGTAGTTTGTCTCAAAACCATAACGTCACGCATCAAAACGCGCGCTCTCATTGGTTCTTGTAGTCACATGATAGGCAGCGTTTGTTTCCTTACCTTATCTTTCATTACATATCGCTAGAGCACTCGAAATTTAGTCTGCATTTCTCGGTTCTGAGGGGGGGAGGGGGGATGGATGTTGGGACCAGCGGGTATTGGTTCTGGGGGTGGGGATGGGGAGTAGCGGGTCTCGGTTCTGGTCATAAAATTAAGGGGAGGGGAGAGCAGGGCCCCCGAGCCCCTCCCCTAAATTTACCAGATATTTCCCCTTTGAAGAAGACACCACATGTGCACTTTCATAAACACCACATACACTGATTTATTGCTTTGCTGTTTTATTTACTTGGGACTTTCAAAGTTCTACATTAATGTTTTCTAGCTAAACAACTTATTTCAATCAAGTTCCTCGACACTAGTTATCATTTTTCCTGTTTGACTTACATATCTTTAATCGATTCACTAAAGTGTTAGTCTGTGAATGGTAAGTTGCAATCTTGATTGCTTTTTCCAGACCTCATAAGGAGATTGCTGCCTTCTTTACTCGTTTTGCGCCTAGGAGAGAATAAACACATACATCTTAGCTGATTTTACCTTAAGTCATGAGTCTAAAGTTGGGGGGGGGGGGGAGGGAGAAAGGGCTTGTTATGTTTTCCTGATTTAATTTTTCACTGCTTTTCTAGTCAAAAGGCTTCTTGGAGAGTCTTTAAACAACATATCATTTTCATTTCGTTTACGCAAACGAACTGGCATTTGTATTGATAGCTGAGTTTAATCGTTTGTCTCACGATTGAGCCACATAGATGTGATGGCAACGCTTTGACCGTTATACATCAGGCAATTGTGTCGACTGATTGCATAACACTATAAGTAGCACCTTGGTTTGTGTTGATTAGGCTCTTAGGCCTCTTAAGTTGATTGGAGGATTCCTATCCTTGTAGTTCAGACTAGAAATTGTCCGGCTTGGTACTGATAGGCTGCTGTGTTGTTTGATCCTTGGCATCCATGCTTCTGGAATTTTAATTACATTATCCCTGTTGATTTTGTCAGGGTGAACTCTTATGCCAATAGCCTCTTTAACCTTACGACTGTACCAATGTGGGTCTCGGTCAATAAACGTAGCCTCATCCCAGAGCGGATAGTGACCTGTCGCTTTGTCGCGCTCTGAAACGGCGGAGGATTGGGTTTGGACAAGCCATATGTCTCCATCGTGTTCAATCAACACAAACTGAGGTGCTACCTATACTGTTACGCAATCAGTCGACACTATCGCCTGATAAAGACCAGCAATTTAATATAATAATAATAATAATAATAATAATAATAATAATAATAATTATAATAATAGATTGAGGATTTTATGGATAGTATAAAGTTTTAGAATTTAATTACTAGGATCTTTATGATCAGGAGTTGGGATTTTAATTGTAAGGACTTTGGTCGTTGCATTGATTGGCTACGGCTGGCCACCCAATCATTGTTTTGGATATCTGGACATCCAGAAGTTTTTACTGCCATAATAATAATGAGTTTAAAGGCGCTTTACAAGAATAACAACAAAGAACTTAACTAAAAGGTTATTGAAATGCTTTTTATAAAAGGAAAAGTTTTAAGTTTATTTCTAAAACGGGCACCGAAGAACTGTTCCTAATATTAAATGGCAGCGCATTCCAAAGTGAGGGGGATGCCATGGAGAAAGATCTTGCGCCATGAGTTTTCAAATTAAGAGGTGGATTAAAAAGAAGTCTTTTTGATGATGAACGTAGCTGACGACATGTGGTGTGTGGTATTAGTATTTGCGAATATAGCGGTCGAAACGTCGCGATCCACATCTATGTGACCGAATTGTGAGACAGACGATTAAACTCACCTATCATTTCGAACCAAGATGATGAACACCATTCATGATATGGCATTTGTATTGTTTTTAAAACTATGGTGGGATTGCGTGTGCGTCGTACGTTTGAGCAACGCTCCATAGACATTTTTTTCATAAATGGCGGCCAATTTGTTACTCCTTTCGATATATGTTAATCAGCGCTACTAATCTTGTTTTAGAGCAAAAATTCTATTGAATTTTGCAAATGCTAACTGCGCTGGTAAAGGTAATTTTAATGCAAACAAAAAATTATTTATCAGCAGCCATTTATGGAAAAGGTTTATATAGGTTAAAAAGCCTGAGCCATCCTTTCCCCTTTCAGTCCGTATGGCCTCGGCGGTCACCAATGCCAAATATTAGAAAGGAAAATTAAAAAAAAAAATTCTTTGTCGATGAACAGCCCTTTGGCACTTACCGCGTCTCTTTCGGTGGGAACTTCTCCAGGCGGAGGGAAAACTGGTGGGGGCCTGGGTTCCTTTGGTGGGACTGAGAAGAAATTATACTCATCAGAAGTTACTGTTACAGTGCGACTACTAAACACTGGCCAATCAGATCACAGTAGGATACGAACAATGAATAATTTCAAACGTCTGGGTTTTATTTGCTGACTCCTGTAACAGTAGTCGTGCTGTAAACATTTTTCAATAGTTCGAATCTGAAACTTTTCAAAGGCTAAAAGTATTTTCAAAGAAAGCACTTATTGTTTTAGTCATCTTCAAAGTGATATTGGAAATTTAACCTGCCTTGTTCTTGTAGATTAACTTTGCGATGAAACGATATTTTTGAATGTTCTTAGTGAAGATGTTTATAACAGACTTATGCAATATAGCTATCATTGTTAATTAGTAAAGGTTTTTGCAGCCTGAGCGCATGCGTTGATTAACTAATTCATGATCACATGACATCTAACTATAGAACTATTTGCCGCCAATCAATCAACTAATCAATCAATCAATCAATCAATCAATCAATAAATCAATAAATCAATAAATCAATAAATCAATTAATCAATCAATCAATCATTCAATCAATCTATTAATCAAAAACAAACAAACAAACAAACAATCAATCAATCAACTTTGTTTAACGAGGATGACACTTAACAGTAACAGAACCAACAACCAACTCAACCCACATATGACGCCGAGTCCGGGAATCAAACTCGGTCCACATCAGTGAGAGACCAGTGCTCTCAATACTGCGCCATCCCTTCTCCCCAAGTTCCAAGGCCCATGAGCGTGTACAAGTGCGAAAACTATGACGTAAGAGGGACTTGCGAGGGAGTGTGATGTTGTCATAAGGTTCTAGCGAGTTTTTTTTAAAGACTTGTTTGTTTTGTTCCCAAATGGTCCTGCACTAGTCCCCGGAGAAATAATATTAGGTGTTTCCCTCGAGACCAGTCATTAAGTTTTAATTTACTGTTGCGTATTTACCTATGAAGATAGGCTGACAGGATGGTACTTCATTTGATCCACACTCGCAGCTGTAATGTTGGCCGTCTTTAGAAAACTCAAATTTCTCACCAGCTGAATACATTCGATGACCGTCACTGCAAACTGTTAACAAGAAATCGACTGGTTTAAGCAGTGTGTTCATCCGGACCATAGTTAATTGAGGGACTGGTTATGAAACTTTGCCATGAAAACAATGGTGCTGCAGTTTATGTTGGAAGGGCCGCGACTGTGCACAATCGTTTGTTTTAAATGTTCACAACACAGTTGAATATCTTAGCACGAACGTTTCTATTGGTCAGTTGCTTCAACAGAGTTCGAAATCTATTGTAGTTTGTGCACGGTCAAGGCCAAAAACGCTATAACAAAAACATATAACAAAGGAGTTTGTCAAGCTTCATAACCATTGCCTTTTTTTAACTATGTCCGGACCGATACACTTTAACCTGAGATTACTTTATACATATATAACACACCCTTCTAGTTTTCATCATGTCAACCTGTTTGAAAAAGACATATCACTGATTTGAAAATTGAAACCCAGGTTATTTTAGTTCTAAATTGGATAAAAGTTGGGTTAAATGATATATGAAAAAAATGAGGAACAATGCTGCACCCAATTTCCAAACACCGCAAAGTTGGATCACAATACTCGGCTGCGCCTTGTTGTTTCAGTTCACTTCTAGATGTTTGGAAAATAATCGGATAAAACACTCTTTCGAGTGTATTTGATATAGCTTCTTAAACCATTTAAAATTCTCGGAGAAATTCAAAGGAAGCAATTCATCAATTTTTTTGATAATTAAGATCACTTTTCCAAATTTCCGTCACAGTATTGATTTTCTTTGTTTCCTCTTTATGAATTATAATTGAGGTTAAAAAGGCTGTTACGAAACTATTCATTAAATTTGCCTGAGATTGCGATCAGATTTTTAGGTGTTACATTTATGCAAATAGTTTCTAAGCACGCCATAGCTCGCAGTATTGGAGAACCTTGATGACAACTTCGAAAAGTTAAACCTCGCTAGAAACAAAGAAACGCCAGGACGTGGTGCCTGGAAAAGAAATTGTGTTTTGCAAAATACCTTAGATGCATGCGCTTGTAAACTATAAAGGATAATTGATAAAACTAACCTTGTCATTAAAAAATACAGAGTGACGCGAAAAGATGTCTCTGAAGACGATGTACCAAAAACAGTCATCTACGGCCGATTTAATTTGAGTTATACTGAATAGGCCATTTCCGAGTTGCTGTGAACCTCACTTTGAAAGCGAGGCTAAGTGCAAAACTTTTCATAAGAAAATAAGGTTTGTTTGCAAATGAATGAAAACTAATTTTCATAACTAAAAACTTTGCACTTAGCCTCGCTTTTATAATAACGTTTAATGCAACTAGGAAATGATCTATTAAAAAAATACTTCAATTGTAATAAAAGTAAATTATGTTAAATTTTAAGAACGGTGCCTGCTTATATGGCGCGTTTTTAGTGTCAAAATTCAAACTATCAATTCAAACATTCGATCCTTCAATTCAAACATTCAATCCTTCAATTCAAACATTCGATCCTTCAATTCAAATCTGCAATTGTTCGGTTCAAACTTTCGATCCTTCAATACAAACATTCAATCCTTCAGTGCAAATATGGAATGGGTCGATTCAAACATTCCATCATTCAATCCAAATATGGAATTGTTTGTTTCAAACATTCGATTCTTCAATCCAAACACCCTTTTCTTCAATCCAGAAATGCTATTCTTCAAGTTAAACATGCATTCATTGTATTGCCTGGCCTATCATTCAGTTCAAGCATGCATTCCGTCGATTCAAACATGCCATTTTTCAATTCAAACATTTGATCATTCAATCCAAACGTGTATTTCTTCAATCAAATCCTGAAACTCAAACACTACACCATAAATTCCGCGTTCAATTTCGATAGAAAATGCTGAAATCCTGCTGTTGAAACATTCTGCACTTTAATTTTAGGATATAAAATCCAGATTATAAATTCAAACATAGTCTCACAATGTAGTTGTGCAGTGGCTCGATTCAAACATTCACTTCGGCGATTCAAACATTCAGCTCAGCAGTCCAAACTTTCAGTTCCTCTCCAGTAGTCTGGAACCGAGGGGACTCTGTAAAACAAGGATACGGACGGGCGGATGCGGACGGCGGATGGCGGACGGCGGATGGGGCTTTAAAAAAAAAAAAAAAAAAGAAGAAGAAGTGGAAGAAAATAGGATGTTAATACGGTTAAATTTATTGGTTAATTGCCACCTTCTAAGAAATGCTAGCTTTGGCTTTTTTTAAATTTTACTTTTATTTTTTTTTTTAATTTGAATTAATTTTATATCTTATTGTCAGTCAAACAGCGAAAACGCTGTGGAATGTTTCTTCTCGTTTTTCAACCAAATCAGCCTGAGTTTGCACTGGATAGGTTGCTATCCAGCAGATGAAATGCGTGCAAGATTTTCCCAATAGCCCTATAATTTATGGATAGAGTAGAAACATATGTCAAATTTAAGTATGGGATTGTGTGGAAAACTTGCCAAAAGGCGTTACCGGTAGTTGGAGTACATTTGCTCCGCTGGATAGCGACTTATCCGGTGGATAAAGTTATCCACTCTTTGAACAACTGGGGCCTGGTTTACTCAGCAGTGGAACACCAATTTTCAAGTCCGCTTCTTCAGGAGAAAAGCGAAACATTTCTCAGCGTAGTTGAACGCGGAGTCGACCGATCGCGAAAGCTTCAAAGCATCAACCGGTTTGTTTGACAAATTCTGCTTTCTTTATTACATTTTTTTTACATTCCTGTCTCATTGATATTCATATTTTCGATTATCCGGACATTTTATTCAAGTTCCAACGAGTCCAGATAATCGAGGTTCGACTGTACCAAGTTCACGGAGAAGACGACCCCTGACCTGAATGGGGACTGAAGGCCGCCGCCGAGGCAACCGGAGGAAAACCAGAAACTGACCGAAAAAAACATGTTTTTCTGTCAGATAAAATAATCTGAATGTTCCAAGATGAGAAAAACCAAAATCCGCAATGAATATCAAAACCGAAAAGACGCAAAACCCGATCAAAAAAAGCCCCCATATTGCAAGGAAAATTTCGCTTATGTACAAATTTAAAGGGAAGAAAATGATACGTTCAGAAATCCTACGCCGGGAAATCTTTGGACATCTTAAAATAATTTTTTAATAACTTGTATCGATCTGTCTATTCGAACAATAACCACGATTTCCAATCTTTAATGCCTAACAAAAGCTCCTACAGTACTTTACCTGTTAATCAGATGATCCTGTAAATGTTCATGAATGTGAACTTGTTGTTTTTCCGGATGGTGTGTCGTGCTAATGTACCGAGTTCCACTGCAAACTCAGACTGATTTGGTTGAAAAACGAGAAGAAACATTCCATAGCGTTTTCGCTGTTTGACTAACAATAAAATATAAAATCAATTCAAATTAAAAAATAAATAAATAAAAATAAAATTAAAAAAAAGCCAAAGCTAGCATTTCTTAGAAGGTGACAATTAACCAATAAATTTAATCCGCCGTCCGCATCCGCCCGTCCGTATCCTTGTTTTACAGAGTCCCCTCGGTTCCAGACTACTGGAGAGGAACTGAAAGTTTGGACTGCTGAGCTGAATGTTTGAATCGCCGAAGTGAATGTTTGAATCGAGCCACTGCGCAACTACATTGTGAGACTATGTTTGAATTTATAATCTGGATTTTATATCCTAAAATTAAAGTGCAGAATGTTTCAACAGCAGGATTTCAGCATTTTCTATCGAAATTGAACGCGGAATTTATGGTGTAGTGTTTGAGTTTCAGGATTTGATTGAAGAAATACACGTTTGGATTGAATGATCAAATGTTTGAATTGAAAAATGGCATGTTTGAATCGACGGAATGCATGCTTGAACTGAATGATAGGCCAGGCAATACAATGAATGCATGTTTAACTTGAAGAATGGCATTTCTGGATTGAAGAAAAGGGTGTTTGGATTGAAGAATCGAATGTTTGAAACAAACAATTCCATATTTGGATTGAATGATGGAATGTTTGAATCGACCCATTCCATATTTGCACTGAAGGATTGAATGTTTGTATTGAAGGATCGAAAGTTTGAACCGAACAATTGCAGATTTGAATTGAAGGATCGAATGTTTGAATTGAAGGATTGAATGTTTGAATTGAAGGATCGAATGTTTGAATTGATAGTTTGAATTTTGACACTAAAAACGCGCCATATGCTTATACAGAGGTATTTTATGCAAGGGCAATTGGAATCCAAAAAGAAAATTGGGGGTAATCACGCATTTTTTTTAGAGATAATTAAGCAACCAGAATTCCAAAAAGAGCCAAAATACAAAACAATGTGCGGAATTTTTTCCCAAATTGAAGATAAATTATCTCTAAAAAATGCATGGTTACTCTCACTTTTCTTTATAGATAACTAGGGCACTTGCAAAGTTCTGTTTTCTCCGCATAGTTTTAAACCGCGCAAAAATATCCCTGTATTTGTATTACCACCCATAGGAAACCCGAATATCTCGAGATGCGCAGAGCGTATGCGCAGTAGCAAAAGTAGGCACCGTCCTTAACAACTTAATCACTAATTCATTTAAAAAATATATAGATAAATCATTATTAATTGAAGCGACTTACCGCATGTTTCTGGACAGCATTCCGCTGCTGGGTCAATTTCTTTTTTGGGACAGTTTTCCGGTATTTTAGTGCATTGGTAATACGAATATTCAGGTGGACCATGCTTTCCTTTAGGACATGCCACTTTCTCGCAAGGGTTACGGCTAATTACCTTCTTATTACATTCATAATCTGTGCAAGGGAATAATTAGCGAACAACAACAATAATAATAATAATAATAATAATAATAATAATAATAATAATAATGATGATGATGATGATGATGATTATGATGATGACGAAAGTCTTAATTTGACTGTATAATGAACAACAGTGTTGGATTATCACTTCTCGCATTCAACTCGGGAAAGCAGTGAGAAAGTCCCAAGTTGATTTACGCTAATACAATTCTTAAACATTTTACCAAACATCATAATTTGACCCACTCCGGGATGGGTGGAAAGATACTAAAACATTGGGTAAAATTGTGTTTTTAAGCAAGAATAAACCAGTGAGAAGCACTGTGCGAACTAAATTTATGGAAATTTGCGATGTACTGTGATTTGTCTGAAATTGATGATATTTATTATGACCTCACTCGGAAAAGATGCAACAGAAAAGGTTTTTGAACCGACCGACTTCGCAGCCTCAGTACTGATCTGGGTTGAAAGAAGTTTTGAAACAAATGTTCCGCGCCTAAAGTTTTATTCCTGTGAAATTAAAATACGGTGGCGTTTGTAAATAAGGTACAGGAAACTATATATAGCATTTATGTAATGTTTAAAACACGAGCTGAAGTGTTTTATTGGGATTTAAAACCACGAGGTGCAGCCGAGTGGTTTTAGACCCGATAAAACACGTACCGCGAGTTTTTTGAACGGCTTAATAAACATTCCTGGAAATGCTTGTGTCAAGAGAATTCATAACAATGATGCTTTTGTGAACGTTGGATATTAGCATACGAGAAAAACATTAAACACCGCATACTAATAAGGAGGAGGTTTTATCCGGTTTTAAAACCTCTGCACGTGATGTTTTATTGACCATCTGATAGGTCAATGAGCTTATGATTTATTAATGACTTTTTGAAACTTACCATATGATCTCTTCTCTATGATCTAACAGATTAAAGAACAAATAAATAAATGAATAAATAAATTAATATAAAAACATCAGTGATCTCTTTATATTCTGGGCTATTTTCATGTTAGTTATATTTTTTGCCCTGTCTGCTTATTGATGGTAACATTCATTGCAACATTGTCCGTGTAGTGGATCCAAAACATCTTCAACAATGTATTGACCAAAATTATAATCAACAAGAGGATAAAAGCTCAAAAAACACTTACATCAATTTTAGCTCATTTAGCAGTGAAGCTAACATTTGCACAGATCCGAATTACTGCCAATTATTTTGTTTGGGAAAAATATAAAAGTGAGAATTTAACACGCGAAGTACATTGTGTTGGGATGGCTTGGAACTTTCTCTAGTTTTTCATTTGCTTTTATTGACTAATTAAGGGCGTGAATATAAGTCATGGTTCATATATTTAATTATAAAGAAACCAGACATATCGGAGGTTTTAACAAAATAGTTTTAAAATGATGCAATTTGTACTTTGTGGTTTATGGGAGAAAACCATCAATTTCCTCATTCAGACAAGGAAATTACTATTTTTTTTGCCCTTGAATGGGACAAAACTAAAAACTTTACGATATTATCTGGGAATTATGTGAATTTTTTTGTATAACAAGCAATTTTTTTCGATACTGTATCCTGCATTTTTTCCATTTTTTTGTCGTGTGGTTGTTTATCAAGAACATTTTCACTAAGTTGGATTGCTTAGCGGTTTCACAACTTTGAAGGACGGTGCCTCTTTTTGCCGCTGCGCATACTTTCTGCGCATACGGGATGGCCCGCGAAACAATAATTTCTAAGAAGGCTATATACCTACTACTTCAAAATTGTTGATGAGTATTTGTGTAAAGAAGATCTTAGCAAGTGCTATTGAAACTGAAAATGAGAATTGGGAGTAAACAAGCATTTGCTTGAGATAACGAAGCTTTAGTTTACAGAAAAACGTCTTAGGCTCGACTCTTGTTGCGAAAACTTGAATTTCTTTTTTCAGAGTATGCCTGTGTCACTGAATAAGTAACAAATTCTTAATGCCATATATTGTTATGTATCTCAACGCTTTTTAGAATTATTGTTGCTAATTATCTCTGAATAATGTGCGGTTACCTCCAATTTCCTTTTACCATTTAAATAGCCCATGCTAAGATTTGCTTTCACACAGTCTTAAAATGCGCAAAAATACGTTTATATTAGAAAAAAAGTGTTTAACTGTGATGTTACTATATTTTCTTTCTTACGTATTGCCCAGATACACTGCATTGTGAACAAATATCGATAAAAGTGGTTCACGTTCTTGCTGATTTAGCGAGTTTCCTAGCTTAAGTAATAAAGATTTCAATAAAAGATTAACAATATTATTTGCTCATGTCTTACACAACGTCATTGCTACATGAAGATGTTTGATTCTGCCGAAACACTTAATCAACCAAAACATCGTAACAAAAATATTGTGGTTCTTTATAAGTTATACTACCTATTGTACACAGAGGCTTAAGAAAGATTCGATTAATTTTGCTGTCATTAATTTGGTCGTTTTCTGACTACCTAACCAGTCAGTCGTTAATTTCTGTGAAATCTTTAAGGCTGGCCTCAAATTTTCGGAAATTCTTCTTACACCTTACATCTGCATCTTAAAACGTTATCTTGGTGGAAATCTTTCCATTCCATGCCGAGGAATAGCCATTGCGGGAAATTTATCGTTAGAAATCTTTTTTTGAAGTTCTATTAAAATGCAGTATATATCTTACCATCAAACGACTTTATTTCAATAATGACACTGTTTTAAAAGTCAGTGCTCAAAATAAACGTTTTTTATCCAGTTTCAAAGGCAGTATTCATTTCGTTTGGGGGAAATCTGGCCAATGTGTTTGCTCTCTGAAAATATGGACGTTCTGAACCCTCGTATTTCTATTAGCGTCCATTCCGAGGGGCCTTTTCTGTTCCAAACCCAAAAATATAGCAAAGAACTAAAAAAATGACAAAAGTGACTTAAAAAAACCAACCTTATGATTGATTCTGCCAGCAGATACATCTAGCACCGAAGCGGTAGAAATCAATAGAAAGACGACAAGGCTGTACATAAGCATGTTGTCTCTTCGATCAACACACAGTTGTGAGTTAGCACTTTTCATTAATCTGTCTTTAACACAAAAAATAATGAGATATTTCTAATTACAATCTAGTATTATTTAAGAACGTCGATCACATTCACAGACAGTTTGACGTCTGAAAGCCATTTTCATTACTTGTTTTAAACTGTCACTTGAACAGTTGAATAAACTATAATGATACTTTCAGCTTCACGTAAATCTGCTATCATTTTCTGTAATTTGCTGTTGTTAATTTAATAACCGATAAGCTAGAATTTGTCAAAGAATAATTTGAGCAAAATAGTATGAATTATGACTGTCTGAATTTTTGACTCTTTTATTCTACTGTTAGATTTTAGTTTTACGTTAATCTTAGACCCCATGTTTGAATTAAAATATTTTGGAAACCAAAATCATGAACTCATTTCCTTGGCTTTAATATAATATTTTTTCCGTTGATTTAACTTGGATACGTAAATAATGCGCGCTGGAAAATTATAAACGAGTTGCACAGGATATTGTTGTATTGGTCGTTCAACACATCTTCTATTCATCTGTGTCTAATTGATTAGATGTTGGAAATATCTGACGAATTTGATTCTTTAAAAAAAAATTCCGTTTGCGCGGCTTCTATAACTGCATTATTGCTTCTAAAAGTTACTTAGTTTTAGATTCTCCTTTGAGTTAATAACTACTAAAGTGAACGTGTAACCGTGAGTCACGTGTTTAAAACAGATTAATATTCTCGCTAAAGGTTAATCTACCATCACTACCATGACCGCAAATTAAAAACCGCTTAAAATTGAAAGAAGCAGCTTTTTTTTACATTAAGCAAACAATTAAGGTATCCTTGAGAATATGGATAGATTTTGCTCGCAAATCATGTTTGCGTTTACGTCAAAGAAATCTAAACATCCGACATCCAATTAGGATTAAAATTCATACATGTCCGAAATTGAATGTTTATTTTCTGTGTCAACACAATAGTGCCGGCCGCTTTTTCATTATTCGCACTGACGTAGGGTCTTTTATTGCTATTACATCTAAAGTCATAGTCTGGAATCACAAGTTATCAAATTTTAAAAAAATATGTTTCGTCAGAATAATGCCGTCATTTTGGTGAAGATTTCCGACTTTTTGTTCGCTTACCTGCCATCTACACACACTCACACCTTTTCGTTTTATGTAAAGTGTAAGACACGAACAGCAGTGTTTTATGTAATGTTTAAAACACGAGCATCAGTTTTTTATCGGGATTTAAAACCACGACGCACAGTCGAATGGTTTAAGACCCGATAAAACATGTGCTGCGAGTTTTTTGAACGGCTTCAAAAACATTCCTGGAAAAGCGTGTGTCAAGAGAGTTCATAACAATGATGCTTTTGTGAACGTTAGAAATAAGCATACGAGAAAAACATTAAAAACCGCATACTAATAAGGAGGAAATTTTATCGGGTTTTAAAACCAATGCACGTGATGTTTTATCGACCATTTGATAGGTCAATGGGCTTATGAATTATTAACGAGTTTTTGAACTCTTCTTAAGGCATAGACGGAGTTCTTTTCACAGAGTGGTCAGCATGGTTAAGAAAATAATAAGTCAAAATATTGTTATAGTTCTAGTTCTCTCACATCCTGCGAAGAAGTACGTTAAACAAAAGATGTATAAAAAACTCCAATAATTGTGAGAAACATGGAAGATGATATCTGTAAAATTTTTAGTGGTTCTCTGAATCAGTAGTCGAAATACAAAGACCTGAAAATACAGGAAGACCTGTGGATAGTTACTGACTACTCAAACTCTAGTGAGTATTGTTACTTTTGCAGTTGCAAGTATTTATTGCTAGTTCGCTATCCTGCAGATAAAATGTGAGCAAGATTTTTACGATAGTCCTATAATTTGTGAAGAATAAAGGCATATGTCAAATTTAAGAATGAGATTGTGTGGAAAACTTGCCAAAAGCTTTGGTTGGATTACATTTGCTCCGCTGGATAGCGACTTATCCAGTGGAAAAAGTTATCCGTTCTTTGAACAACTGGGGCCTGGTTTTCGTTAGTTTTTGTTTTTGCCAGTATCTCTTAGAAATAAAGTGACTAATGGCACGGCATCTTGTTATCCACTTGCTTGGTAAATACTAAAACAGTTTTTTACCTCAGTGTCTGACAACGAGGGTGAGTATTTATCTTACATCCTCACTCTTCCCCTCGTCTTCAACGAATAATGCCTTACAGATGATTATGGTGTTCCACTGCTGAGTGTTTTGTTTAGTTCGACGTTCCGCTAACACGCAACACCCAAATCATGCCGAAGTTTGATCCCTTTTTCCAAAAATGAATTTTCAACTATTTGTGACAGTTCATTTTTAATCATGTTGAAATTGGAAAACGGTTTTAATAATAATAATTAATATTTGTATGGCGCAAATTAGCATGTGCATATGATCAAATGCGCCTAACAAATTGTATATGTAAAAAATAAAAAAATAATTAATTAAAAATAGTTATTTACAATTCTTACAGTCCTTACATCGTATTGTAAGCAACTCTAAATAGAAATGTCTTCAATTTGGACTTAAAACGTGTAAGATTATCCTCGTCCCTTATTGCGCTTGGCAGTTTATTCCACAGTGATGGTGCAGCAGCAGTAAAAGCCCTGTCACCGAGTGTCTTCTTCGTTTTCGTGGATGGTGGTACTAACAAAGGTTATGATGACTTCGAAACGTCGTTCGATTTTATCGTTAATTGCGTTAATTTCCCTTTAACTTTATCTAGACCGGGGTTTTTCTGCCATGTGGGGCTGGGATGGGATGGGGGGGGGGGGGGGGGTTGTGGCGTGTGGGATTCTGCCCCCTCCATAACGAGAATACAAGTGCTATGACATTGAGACTAGGAGGAGAGATAGTACGTCTACAAAGGTCTCTTTAGACGTCCACAGTGAGAACTGATGACAGCACATAGCGTTGTAATGACATCGTGATTGCCAAAAGGCGGCCATCTTGAATTCGCTATCTTGGATTTTTGGATTTCTTTAAAACTTCAGGAAATGGAAGTCAAGATGGCGTTCAATGACGCAATGCCCACGTCATTTGACGTCATCATACCATTTTGCGGAAGGAAACTATATTTACCTCTTAGGTTTTATTGCCATATCGTTAATGTGCTTTAAGTTTTGACGGCTGATCATAATGAAGAACGCAACAAAAGCCCATATTGTCAGGTTCGCTGTCGCCTTGCTGCTTCACACTTATACAACTGGAATTGGTTACAGTTTCCACGAGTAAAATGGAGTTGGAAAGCCCAACGAGGTCCTTCCCCCATGTTTGGCGTGTTCATATCGGTCTTTGAACCAATTTAGCTTCTTGTATGTTTTTAGCGGTTTAACATGATCATTTGGAGAATTGGGATGGTATGCAATCAACAAGAAGGTCGTGTCTGAAATAGGTTAGGAGAAATCACATATTTTGGTCTGAAATTTGGCAAGAGTTTCAAGAAGCGCGCTATCCCCGGTGGCAAAATGCAAGTGTAGCCATTATTATTTGTCAGTAAATGACCCTTCACTGTCTCTGTGTCCTAACCATGAAAGAACTGTAAAGCTCTGTTTGAAAGCAATTACAGCAAATTAGTAAAGAAACCAATTGGAGCAAGTGAAAGGAGACACATGTAAAATGCAAGTGCAGCATTAATTTGCAAGTAAAGGAAGCGTTAGTGTTCCGGTGTGTTAATAATTAGCGAGCTGTTAGCTACGGGTTAAACACAAACTGTATTTTGGATGGCTTTAAGCTACACAAACTGTGTCCATTCTAGCAAAGGTACGTTTTGAAATCAGTTATTGACGGCCGAGTTTAAACAATAAAATTGAGGGTCTCTAGTGACAAGCAAAATATCCCTGTATGTAGTATAGTTCGCTAAAATTCATGGCGGCTCGGAACCAAAAAAAAAAAAAGAGAGAGAAAAAGAAAAAAAAAGTTAACGGAGAATAACTTTCCACACATTTAGTCATCGACTTATTGAGAATATAATAACACGAGGTGTGATAATATCGGTGTACCTTATCAGAGTATGGTTAAAGGCGAGCAAAACAAAAGGTCGAAGGAGAATGATTTAAATTTGCTTATAGTCATATTGGGAATATTACAATAGTAATTTCGTATTCAAATTAAAAACTGATAATTAAAAAGGAAAAGTTTTCTCTACCAGAAAACTCGATTTCGTTTAAGATTTACGTCTTAGTGATGATGCAAGATCTTTATCGCAGAAAAAAAAGCTCCTTGCAATTGTAGTTTACTTTTGTAACCCTCGGTACAAAAGGAGAGCAAGGTTCAGGGTGAATTATTTGGCTTGCTTCTGATCATTGGCATATTGGGAATATTAACTGACATTTTGTATCCAAATTTGAAACTAACATTCAGAAAAGGGAAAAACTGTTTTCTTTACCAAAGAGCAAAATGATTTCCTTTAAGATTCTTGTCTCGTTTATGGTTTAGAGTTTTTAATGGAAAAAGATAGCACTATAAAAGGAAAACAAGTTTGAGGGAGAATATAATTTGCCTAGCATCTGCTTGTTGACATATAGAGAATATTGTTGGACATTTTGTGTCAAATAAAAAACGGTGCTAATTATTTCTTTTCAGAGAGCATCATGCTTACGGTTTGAATACACCTTTGATAAAACTGTGAGATAAAGGTCAATTTTCAAATTGATATAGAGTGAAAACTATTTTTGACGACTTAAATTAAAAGCTAAGCCTTCAACTGCAGGAAAAAGGAACCTATAAAAGTTTATTAAAGTAATATTTTTTTATCACAAATTTAACGCCGATATTGTTCTCCTTTTTAACATGCATGGAAAGTTTTAATATCTTCTTTTTAATTCGCCACGTGCGGTCCTTTTTCATTAAGAACACATTAAGAAAATTATAAAAAAGCGCTGAGTTATTGAGCTCAAATGACCAAAACTGTTGTCCAAAACACGACAATGCCTGAGGCCATTTAGAGCAAAAAAAGCTAAATAACCATACCCTTTAGCTAAACACATCCTTATAGCACAAACACACCTATAGGCAAAACACACCTATACCTTATACAGGAGGGTCGAGTTTTGAAGTCGTTCTCCCCCCGATAACTTACATGTTTAGTTTTATCCAGATAAACTAGCTTCTTTCCTTCGTAATAGTGTTTTTTTTCTTCTTAATATTTCATAATGGCAAGAAACGTCTCCCAGGAATCGTCCTTTAAGCTTAATATCCTCGAATCAGCGTTTTTGTATTAAAATTAATTCCTAATACGTTATACGTTCTTTATGAAAAACGACCGCGTATGGTGAATTGAAAAGAAGATGTTAAAACTTTCCATGCATGATGCACATAATAACAACGTCGTCTACAAATTTGTGATTAACAAAGATAAGTCTTGTTAAATTTGAGGGACATTTTGACCGTGGCAGCCTTTTTAGTTTGAAGTAGTCCACTTTTTGCTGAATAGGGTTAGGCTGGTCTGGAATTGGTTATAGTTTTCACGAGTAAAATAGAGTTGGGAGGTGTAACGAGGTCCTACTCACACGTTTGACATATTCATATTGTTCTTTGAACCAATAAAGCTTCATGTATGTTTGTAGCGGGTTAACATAATCATTAGGAGAATTTGGATGGTATGCAATCGACAAGAAGGTCGTGTCTGAAACAGGTTAGGAAAAATCAAATATTTTGGTCTAAAATTAGGCAAGAGTTTCAAGAGACGCACTACCCCCTGTAGCAAGTTGTAGGTGTAGCCATTATTAATTGCCAGTAAAAGACGCCTGACTGTCACTGTGTCTTAAGCATAATCGAACTGTCATTTAAAACAACATACTGACTTTGGCTAGTTTGGAGCTACAAAACCCTTTTCTATTTTACCTAAAAGTTGGTGTTGAAACAGGGATTTTGCGTGGAATGAAAGGAGAAAATACGATGGATAATCGCCTGAGGGTGCTCCTTGTTTATTTGTGTATTCTTGTCTTGCGGTCCAAAGTCATTTAGCTATTAAAATCGTTGCGCCACGGGTGCAGATAGTCAGGCACCAGAAACAATCATTAAATACAAAAATAATTTACTGTGAAGGTAGAGAAGCATGTGTGGCGCAGTATTATGCTACATGCCCTCCGGGGATGAGGGCTTAGGTTCAAATCTACCTTGGAACCGAATCTCAAAGCGAAACAAACATTTTGGTAAAGCTTTGAATTCCTTATTGTTTCCTCATCGTTTGTCAGTTATTATCTTAAGCTTGGCACTTTCAAATAAAAAGCGGCTATGAACAATGGCCAATTTTTTTCTTCTCAAAGCGAAGCGAGTTTGCATTATGCTATTAAGGTTTTTTGAAGCGCTCAAGTAAGCAAGCTCGGCTTGTGGCAATCAGATTCCATCTGATCTAATATTCCTTACAGTCTCAGTGAGGAGTCATAAAGCTATTTACGTGAGTACCAACGTAACATAAAATTACAGTTAAGCAATGGAGGACTTTTTCCTTTCTTTACATAGCCTCATCTAAACACGAGGGGGTTGGGAGAATTCGAGACAGATATGCAAACCCAAGACGCAGTCGAGGGTTTGCATAACTTTCGAGAATTCTGCCAATTTCTAAAAAAAAATGATTCGACAAATGAAGGGAAATTTTATTTATTTATTTCTTGATTGAAATAGATGTTCACAGTACATGCCCTGGACAATCATATTTGCTACCAGCTAATGAAAACGCGCATCTGACAACACACGAACCAATCAAAATTTGCGTTATAAAAGTCAACATCAAGTTGAAATTTGTGGCAAGCATCAGCGAGCCCCGTGTGGATGACGGCGATTTCAGCTTTGAATTCTCGTAAATCTTTCAGAAAAATACCGAACATTCGGTGAAAGCTAGAAGAAATGTTCAAAATATGCGATTATGTAAGGAAAGAACTTCAAGATGAGGAGTTTATTGAAGCTTAAAATGAATGTCACTGTGCATGATCGCTCTTGAAAGTTACGTGAACTAGTCCGATGTGGCAGCCTAAGATGGCTGAGAAGTCGAATCGGTTATCGTGCCTTGTGAAGTTTTGCTGTTTAGGAATAATAGCACAAGCAGCGGATCTAGACTGTGAAGTTGATACTGGTAATAGTAATCGTAACAGTAGATTATTACGGTGAAAAAGTCTCGGAGAAAATACATTTTATACAAATTTGACAGCCAAAACACGGCAACCGGCCGTACAAAGTTTGATTTGAAACATTTATAGTCTGTAGCATAAAGTTTTGTGTTCGTTTTCGTGTACATTTTTTGAAAAAAGAATGTCTTTTGGAGAATTAAATTGTGGTTCTCCGATGCAAAAATTACCTTGAAACACGTTTACTGCGTATTTGTTGTATATTTTGTCGTCTTCAAATGAGCTCTCTCGACGAGGTTGTCTAGCGAGGCAGGCAAAGCGCTGTGGTTCTTCTTTCCTTTGCTTTTTTCCCTCGGGATCAGGAGAAAGGAGATAGGCAAACCCGATCAAAATTTTGGGAAATTTTCTCCATTTCCTTAACAGTTGTACTTAAAATTTCTTTGCGAGTCTTGCGAAAGCTTTGAAATTGTGCCGGGAGACACAGAAAACGTGACATCACAACCGTATTTACATACTCTCATCAGGAGCCAAGCCCATTACCCGGAGCGTACAACTTTCATCCCGAGTCTGTGAAACAACTGTGAAACGGCGTTTTCACAAGTAGAGTTATTTTTAAACTAGCCTTTCCCGTGAATTAGTTTTGGGTAACCAATCACAAGCGATTGTGTAAGAGACTGTTATTACGTAACTAGAATGACTCGTCCACATGTTGACGGGCCAACGCGACTATAATAAAGCCTTCAACGGTACCTTAAATCTGCTTAGTGATGACGTTTATCTTGATCATAAAGGGAAAAACTCAAATATACTGAATGGAGGTTTTCTGAGCCATAAGGAGAAGTTTTTTATATGCCATTGGGTATACTAGCTCTGTCGCATTTTGTTTAGGTTTACCGGCTCGGACTTTAAACTGCAAGATATCAGACGGCGCATTAATAAATGCTATGAAGACATGGGATCCGGCGTGGATTTCGTAACTCGTGATTTCATGCTTATCTGCGGTGAGATTGCAGGATGTTCGTTTATCACGTATATGAGTCCAATAAATCCGCGTCTTTAGGAGACAGCGCTAAATATATGTCATTTATGAAGACATACACCGTATTCACAAATGGCGGATGCGCGGGAAAAAACTGGCACTAGGCATCAAAACGAGGCGTTTTAGGATAAACAAAAAAATAATTTGCCTGCGAGTACAAGCTCACAGAGAGACTATTTAGCTGATAAGCTCCTAAACAGCAAGTTTTTCAGATCACTGGTTTTATTCCGAACGAGAGTGGTTTAGTGTTTCTTGGTTCGTTTCTTGTAGCAATCCTAAATGCAAAATAGACAATCACGGAAACAAATCGGTTAGAGTTTTTGTTTCCGAAGGATTCAACTTTCGAGCGCAGATGGATAGAGGGACGATAGAGATACTGTACTACAGAAGTTTGTTTGGTATGTCTTTCGGAATCCGAAGGTAAGATAGGTCTTGAAGGAAACAAAATGAACATACAAAAGGATGCATTTCTAACGAGAGTTGCGTGATCAACTTCGTATCGGACGTTCCGAGCGCAAGAGAGACTACAACCATTTGTCTAAACCGCTATAATACCGAGAAAAAAAAGACGAAGACAACAACGAAAAGACGTGAAGGATGTGAAGAGAAACGGCTGGACGAATAATTTAAAAAGAAGCAACAGATGAACCAAAACTTGTCTGCTTCGATTCATTTATATTGTAGCCGTACTGTAAACAACAAGCAGAGAATGCAGTCCCCTCAAAATTCATAATTTGTTAAATCAATCAAGTTATCAAAATCAAACCGTTTAATAATGGAACAAGCTCAGAAGGAATATTTCTTGCCTGAATGAGAAAATTGTATTCCGTGAAACAGGGACTAGAGAACACAGCATTGTGGCTTTTTAACCGGCATTTCGGTTGAAATCAATAAAGATTTGCATACTTAATTAGGTAATTTGTCAGAATTAGATTATCGTATTTCGCTTTACACTGGGTTCCTAAACTTGCCATTCCTCAACGCATTTGAGAGTGACATTCCTGAATTTCCTTGCAGGATTGTTTTCTTAAAATTGATACCTTACTTCCAGTAGTTCCTCTTGACTTTGGTAATTGCCACATTTTCAATGACTTGCATGAATCTTGGCCAATCTTGCGATGCATGATATATTTTTTAGTTCGGGGAAAAAGCGCCTAAAATGTACCGAAATATTTAAGTCTTGGCTCACATATTGCTTCCTTAGTTAAACTTTTCTTTCAGTAGCTTCCCTCCACCTCCTTTTTTTTTTTTTCGTTTTTTTAGGCATTATAGCTGTTCACAATAGTAGGAGTCAGTTTTTGTAGCTTTTGTGATCGGAACTTCCGAGTAGTAATCACCACGCAACTCTCTTTGGAATTGCGTCCGTTTGTAGATTCATTTTCTTTCCTTTCAAACCTGTTTTAATTCCCTTTCCAAAATATACATTGAATAAACCTTTGTGGCTCCTGCTAGAGTGAAGATCTTTCAAACAACTTTTCATATTTTCTGTAGACATTACACTCGAAGGTTTGAAACAAACAATCTAACTCAGTTTTTTCCTGTGAGTGTCTAGTTTGCATTTGAGATTGCTACAAGAAGCCAACCAATAAATAATAAACACTAGAACTTGAACTCGTTCGGACTAAGTGATCAGAAGAACTCAATTTTTAGAAACTCAGCACTTATCGACCCTCTAGAAGCTTACATGACTGGAAATTTTTTTTGTTTATCCTAAAACGCCTCGTTTTGATGCGTAGTGCCAGTCTTTTCCGCGCGTGTCCGCCATTTGTGAATACGGTGTATAGGATTCGTGGAATTCGTTGCTCGTGATTTCATGCTCGTGCTATCTATCTACATTGAGATTGCAGGGTGTTCGTTTATCACGTATGTGAGAGTCTAATAGCTCCACGTCTTTACAAAGTTGATCATTGTTGTCTCTCGCTTTCGAGAGGTTTGGCCTCTTGCAGTTTTTCTTTTCAGCTCCGTTGCCTCCTGACTGAACGACAAGTATTATGTTTTATCTCCATTGTTTTGTGGGTAAGCTCGCATCCGGTAGATATTAAAAGCAAAGACAGTCGGCAACTGTAATGCGAGTCTCTAAGATGCTTCAGAGATTTCTTCTAAAATGTTTAGTGTTTGTTTTTGCAGAACGATGCAAAACATTCTGGCAATCTGAATGTTCCACTTGTGATTTCACCGGCGGTGTTCCGGCGTAAATCGGACTATCCAGTCGCCCCTAGCCGTCTGGAAAAATTATAAGGCGAACAGCCTGAGCCAGTACTAGAATCGAACATAAGGGTCTTCGAGTGGTAATGAAAAGAGCCAACATCGGTTCATTTGTCGCGGGTCCTTGTTCCACAAGAGATTCAGGGAAGGGGGACAAATCTGACACGAGAGATCGCACCTCGCAAAAATAACCCGCTCTGCTTACAACTTGACTCCATTCCCGCAGCCGTTCATCTCCTTCCATAATTTTCTTCAGTGAAGATTCTTTCGATGCCGCCTGCAGAAATTTTAGTTCTTGTCTGAGCTCTAGGCTTAGTCGTAAGGCTTTCTTTACTGAAGCGCTCTTGTCGTCTAAAGAATTGTTGTGACCCTCCGGACCTTCCTCGGCCGCCGGAGACGAACACGTAGCTGACTCTTCAACTTCTAAACGGGGTTCATTTGTTTTAAAAGGATTTTCTACATCCTGATCGGACCTCTTCATTGTTTTTGCAATACTATTTAAGGCCTATTTGACCAT
The DNA here is from genome assembly GCF_977016875.1 of Pavona decussata. Taxonomy (NCBI): domain Eukaryota; kingdom Metazoa; phylum Cnidaria; class Anthozoa; order Scleractinia; family Agariciidae; genus Pavona; species Pavona decussata. Next base: position 56,848 of record NW_028145448.1, on the reverse strand, counting down.
TGTGAAAACCGTCAGAGCAATATATCGAAGGGAGACTCGCGTATATTCGCACTCAGAGATAAGCTTATGCAAACTTCACATGTTAAAAGTGAAAATAAAACGCATGGTATTGTGGGAGGGCCATCTAATGTAAGGGTGGATTGGAATGATGGAAAACGACAAGTGGAGAACGGAATAAAGTACCAAAAAAATCGTAGCTTCGCCGTCATTTTATTTTAATCAGATTTGTTTCGATACGGACGTCACCGGAAACGGTAATTATCGCGGGAAAGGCGTATCTAAAAATAAAACAACTTGTGAAAACGCCGTTGCACAAATATAAGGAAGTTGTACGCTCCGGGTAATGGGCTCGTGCTCTCATCTTAACACACCTATCGACCAATGAGAGCGCGCGTACTAATCTCAAATATTTTATAATGTACCTTTGTCAGTGTTTTCTTTATCTTGGAGAGCGTTTTTCATGTCATACTTTCTTGTGAGTAGGCTACTAATTTGCATAATTGAGAAATGGTAGTATTTGGAACTCTTAAAACCATTGAAATATTGGGAATATTATGATAGACATTTCGTATTCAAATTAGAAACTGATACTAGAAAAGGAAAAATGTTTCTTTGCCAATAAACACGATTTCATTTAAGATTTCCGTCTTATTAATGATGCAAGATTTTTATCGCAGAAAGAACAGCCCCTTGCAATTGTAGTTTACTTGTATAACCTTCGGTACTAAAGAAAAGCAAGGTTTAAGGTGAATAATTTAGCTTGCTGCTGATTATTGGCATATCGTGAATATTAACTGACATTTTGTATCCAAATTTGAAACTGATATACAGAAAAGGGAAAAAATGTTTTCTTTTTCAACGAGCAACATGATTTCGTTTAAGATTCTCGTATCATTTATGGTGTAGAGTTTTTAATGGAAAAAGACTGAGCACTATAAAAGGAAAACAAGTTTGAGGGAGAATATAATTTGCGTAGCATGTGCTCGATGACATATAGGGAATATTGTTGGACATTTTTTGTCAAATTAAAAACGATGCTAATTATTTCTTTTCAGAGAGAATCATGCTTACGGTTTGAATACGCCGTTGATAAAATTGTGGGATAAAGTCAATTTTTGAATTAATAAATAGTTAAAACTATTTTGACGACTTGAGCAAAAAGCTAAGCCTTTGTGTAAGTATCTTCAACTGCAGGAAAAAGCAACTATAAAATTTCATAAGAGTATTAATTTTTATCACAAATTTAACGCGGCCATTGTCATCCTTTGTACCATACATGGAAAGTTTTAAGAGTGCCTGACTGTAACTTTCGAGAATCGCTGGCCAAGCTTGAAAAATCGAAACCCTTGATAATTTGCCTGAAGTTTACTTTTGGGGAACTATCTTCGAAAATATTATTTGAATGTTCTGGAAATTTTTAGTTTTCGAGAATTTTGGAGAAAACGAAATAACGGGTTTTGCCTCATTAATTATGCAAAAATCTCACTCAAAATTAGCCAAGTTCAATACGCTTGTGTTGAAACAGTACGCAACGCTAGAAAGCGAAGTCGGTTTTGAATAAGAGCATAACTCATCTACTTTCTATTAATGGGACCTATGTAAACTTTTGTAGAACTTTGGAGGGTTTTATGGCTCCTGGAAAAATTGACATTTTGAGGACTTCGCGATGAGGCGAAAATTGAGTAAGTTTGAAGGTTTAAAATGCATCTTGGTATGTCAGGTATCGACTCGAGAGGAACATTGTGATAAAGCTTGGGTCTTCGTCTTTAATAATACGAAATAAAAAATCTGGGCAATCAATGCACGCGCTGACGAAAACCAACGTTAGCGAGGCTTTGTTAACAAATTTGCATAATTCGCAACTGTTGAGAAAATGCTATGTTGTGGCGACTCGGTGAAAACATTGACCCAGGCTATCTTCAATTGGTTATTTCACCCCACATTGCATTTGTCTGTTTCTCTTTCTTGTTTAATAACGTGGTAGAAAAGGTCTGGAAAAAAATGCGTGATCGGACAAGAAAATATTCGTCAAATTCTGGTGGGAAATTTGCACAATGCAAATCTTCCAATAAATCTTTCTGCAAACGAATCTGATTGGGAAGGTTTCGTTAAGAGACCATTTGACCGAAACACCCCACATAAAAGAAGTCAAAACAACGTTTAATAATTCGATTTTAACCAATTATTGTCGAATCTTAACCTTTAAATAATAGTGCCAAACTGATACTCGCTATTGCGTTACCTGCGTCACGTCAGTAGCTGTCGATGAGTCTTAGAATATAATGCCCACAAACCAACTTGTGCTGCGAAATTGTCAATTACAACAACTGGAAAAAAGACCTTTATTTACTGGCATATGAGTGGTTTTGATAAAAATAAAACGTTCACATGACACTTGAATCACGTTTAAAAGTACATGCTTGTCAAATGAGATGCGAAAGTTGGACATAGGGTCGGTCAAAGTGAATATTTTTAATTAAATGAAGTTTGTTTACTGGAATGCATGCTTTTTCAAATAGCTAGTCCAACCTTCTTCAGTGGCCTTCCAAATAATGATCACCCAGAATTGGGTCAGTCAAAAGAACTCTCTGTTCGTGTTGTTTGATACTGTACCTTCGCAAGTGGCTGAAAAACAATGTCAGCTGGCACGCCATATTTTAACGTAATTACTGGTATGAAATATCACACATGCACGGATACACGCTTCAAAACCTGTGTGCCAATTTCCGTTTAACAAAATAATAACTTAGTTTCTACCTACAGTCCACATTGGCTGTAGGGAATGCATTTATCTTTGTCGAATGTCAACAACAGAAACACGGGTATCTCATTGACACTGTATAAACGCAATGTCTACTGCATATATCACAGGCAGCCGAAGCTCTATGACCTTTGTTTGACCTTTATATTTTGATGTCACGATGAGTGTTACGCAATGGCGTAAATTATAAGGGTTTGCATGGGAATTTACGAATGTGTTTTGGAGTCGAAAGTAAAGGGCATGAATTGAACAAAAATTGCTTACCTTGTCTCCTTGATCTCTTGCCAAGGTTTTGTGCGCCATATTTTGGCCATTTTAGTACGATTCCAGTGGGTTTTTAAAGGTTTGCTGAAAAATTTCCTCTCTCTATACGGTATCCCACTATAGATATATATCCCCCAAATCGTGGTCACTTTGGTAGCAATAGTATTCTTTGAAAGAAATTGCAACGTTAACAACGCCGTCGCTATAAAACACGAGTCACAGACGAAGAACTGCGGACCACGGGGTGGGCATAAAGTTCGTATTAGGATAGGAGGACTATGGGTTACGGACTATGGACTGACTGCACGCCCTATAGTTTACATTGGCTGTAGGGCATGCATTTATCTTTGTCGAGTGTCAACAACAGAAACACGGGTATCTCAGTGACACTGTATACACGAAATGTCTACTGCATACATGTCTATGTACGACATCTAGATGATTGTGCACGTGGGCTCATTGGCTGATCACGATCATGATCATCAAACATCCTTTTGCGCATTTAATCACGCCAGTTTTCATCATATCGAACCCTGAGATGACGGATGACGGCTCTCTTCAGCGCGTTTTAAAAATCCAGCTGTTTCGCTGAGATAAAGCAAGATTTTATGTTTGCACTGTCGATCCTCACTATTTTATTCCAAGTCCTTGTTTTGTTTCTGAAAAAAAATTAAATAAAAATAAAGGGACAAAAACAACTACCGAAACTTGATTTGATACATATTAAACTTACTGAGAATGAATACAAGAAAGATATGATTTTCAGACTTCAGTTCTCCTTTAAACCCAGTCCGTAGTCCGTAGTCCGTAGTCCGTAGTTCGTAGTCCGTAGTCCGTAGTCCGTAGTCCGTAGTTCAAAGTCGTCGGCTTACTTTAGTTTCTCTTTTATACCCAGTCCGTGGTCTGCAGTCCTTTGTCTGCGACTCAGACTTTATACTGACCTCATTGTTGACGTTGCAACGAAAACTATTGCTACTGAAGTGACCAACCTTTTGGGGACATATATAGCAGGATATAGAGCGAGGAAATTGTTCAGCAAACCTTTTTAAAAAAACCCACTGGAATCGTACTAAAATGGCCAAAATATGGCGCACAAACACTGGCAAGAGATCAAGGAGACAAGGTAAGCAATTTTTGTTCAATTTATGCCCTTTATTTTCGACTCCAAAACACGTTTGGAACACGTATGTTTACAAACCGTAATGATTTACGCCATTGCGTAACACTCATCGTGACATCAAAATATAAAGGTCAAACAAAGGTCATAGAGCTTCGGCTACCTGTGATGTATGCAGTAGACATTGCGTGTATACAGTGTCAATGAGATACCCGTGCTTCTGTTGTTGACATTCGACAAAGATAAATGCATGCCCTACAGCCAATGTGGACTGTAGGTAGAAACTAAGTTATTATTTTGTTAAACGGAAATTGGCACACAGGTTTTGAAGCGTGTATCCGTGCATGTGTGATATTTCATACCAGTAATTACGTTAAAATATGGCGTGCCAGCTGACATTGTTTTTCAGCCACTTGCGAAGGTACAGTATCAAACAACACGAACAGAGAGTTTTTTTGACTGACCCAATTCTGGGTGATCATTATTTGGAAGGCCACTGAAGAAGTTTGGACTAGCTATTTGAAAAAGCATGCATTCCAGTAAACAAACATGATTTAATTAAAAATATTCACTTTGACCGACCTTCGCATCTCATTTGACAAGCATGTATCTTTTAAACGTGATTCAAGTGTCGTGTGAACGTTTTATTTTTATCAAAACCACTCATATGCCAGTAAATAAAGGTCTTTTTTTCTAGTTGTTGTAATTGACAATTTCGCAGCACAAGTTGGTTTGTGGGCATTATATTCTAAGACTCATCGACAGCTACTGACGTGACGCAGGTAACGCAATAGCGAGTATCAGTTTGGCACTATTATTTAAAGGTTAAGATTCGACAATAATTGGTTAAAATCGAATTATTAAACGTTATTTTGACTTCTTTTATGTGGGGTGTTTCGGTCAAATGGTCTCTTAACGAAACCTTCCCAATCAGATTCGTTTGCAGAAAAACTTATTGGAAGATTTGCATTATGCAAATTTCCCACCAGAATTTGACGAATATTTTCTTGTCCGATCACGCATTTTTTTCCAGACCTTTTCTACCACGTTATTAAACAAGAAAGAGAAACAGACAAATGCAATGTGGGGTGAAATAACCATTTGAAGATAGCCTGGGTCAATGTTTTCACCGAGTCGCCACAACATAGCATTTTCTCAACAGTTGCGAATTATGCAAATTTGTTAACGAAGCCTCGCTAACTTTGGTTTTCGTCAGCGCGTGCATTGATTGCCCAGATTTTTTATTTCGTATTATTAAAGACGAAGACCCAAGCTTTATCACAATGTTCCTCTCGAGTCGATACCTGACATACCAAGATGCATTTTAAACCTTCAAACTTACTCAATTTTCGCCTCATCGCGAAGTCCTCAAAATGTCAATTTTTCCAGGAGCCATAAAACCCTCCAAAGTTCTACAAAAGTTTACATAGGTCCCATTAATAGAAAGTAGATGAGTTATGCTCTTATTCAAAACCGACTTCGCTTTCTAGCGTTGCGTACTGTTTCAACACAAGCGTATTGAACTTGGCTAATTTTGAGTGAGATTTTTGCATAATTAATGAGGCAAAACCCGTTATTTCGTTTTCTCCAAAATTCTCGAAAACTAAAAATTTCCAGAACATTCAAATAATATTTTCGAAGATAGTTCCCCAAAAGTAAACTTCAGGCAAATTATCAGGAGTTTCGATTTTTCAAGCTTGGCCAGCGATTCTCGAAAGTTACAGTCAGGCACTCTTAATATCTTCTTTCTAATTCACGACGTGCGGTCCTTTTTAATTACGAACGCATTAAGAATTTTAATATACAAGAGCTGAGTTATTGGGATCAAATGACCGAAATGTTGTCCAAACCACGACAAGTCCTGAGGCCATCTAGACCTAAAAAGCTAAATATTCATACCATTTGGCTAAACACGCTTATAGCAAAAACGCTCCTATAGCTTATGTAGGAGAGTCGAATTTTGAAGTCCTACCCCTCCCCCTAGATCAACTGGCTAGCTTCCTTCGTAATATTGCTTTTTCGATATTTCATAATGGCAAGAAACGTCTCTCAGAAATCGTTGTGTTTGACAATCTTTTAAGCTAAATGTCTCGGAGTCAGCGCTTTTATATTAAAATTAAATGCTAATACGTAATACGTTCGTAATGAAAAACGAGCCCTCATGGTGAATTAGAAAAAAAAGATATTCAAAACTTTCCATGCATGACGCACAAAAGAACGTCTTCTTTACATTTGTGATTAACAAGGATAAGTCTTGTTTAACTTTAAGAGCGGTTTTGACCGCGGCAGCCTCCTTGGTTTGGAGAAGAACATAGATTTTGATCACTTTTAGCTGAATAGAGTGAGGCTGGTCTGGAATTGGTTATAGTTGTCACGAGTAAAATGGAGTTGAAAGCCCTAGCGAAGTCCTACTCACATGTTCGACATATTCATATCGGTTGCTAAACCAATTTGGCTTCTTGTATGTTTGTAGCGGGTTAACATGATCATTTGGAGAATTTGGATGGTATGCTATCGACAGGATGGTTGTGTCTAAAATAGTTTAGGAAAAAAAATTTGATCTGAAATTAGGCAAGAGTTTTAAGAAGCGCGATACAACCGGTGGCAAGACGCAGTTGTAGTCATTATTATTTGTCAGTAAAAGACGCTTTACTGTCTCTGTGTCTTAACCATAAGCAAACTGTAAGGCTCTATGTCAAATCAATTAGGGCGAATTATCGAAGCGACCAATTGCAGCAAGTGAAAGGAGTTACATGCAAAATGCAGGTGCAGCCTTAATTTGCAAGTAAAAGAAGCATTAGTGTTCCGGTGTCTTAACCATAAGCGAACTGTCAGCTACGGGTTAAACACATTCTGTATTTTGGATTGTTCGAAGCTACACAAACGGTGTCCATTCTAGCATAGGTACGTTTTGAAATCAGTTATTGACGGCCGAGTTTAAATAATGAATTAAGGGTTTCCAGTAACAAGAGAAATGTTAATGTATGTAGTACGGTAAAGGTCATGGCGGTTCAGTACCAAAAAACAAGAAGAAAAAAGGTTCAGCGAGAATAATTTTCCACTCAATTCGCTATTGACTTATTGAGAATATCATAACACGAGGTGTGAGGTGAGGTGTGATATCAAAGTATCTTATCAGAGTATGCTTAAAGGCAAGGAAAACAAAAAGGCCTAGGGAGAATGATTTGAATCTGCTCATTGACATATTGGAAATATTATAATAGACATTTCGTATTCAAACTAGAAACTGATACTAGAAAAGGAAAAATGTTTTCTTTCTCAAAAAAACAGGATTTCGTTTAAGATTTCCGTTTTATTAATGATGCAAGATCTTTATCGCAAAAAAAGACATCTACTTGTAATTGTAGTTTACTTGTATAACCTTCTACAAAAAGAAAGCGAGGTTTAGGGTAAATAATTTAGCTTGCTGCTGATCATTGGCATATTGGGAATATTAACTGACATTTTGTATCCAAATTTGAAACTAACATTCAGAAAAGGGAAAAACTGTTTTCTTTACCAAAGAGCAAAATGATTTCCTTTAAGATTCTTGTCTCGTTTATGGTTTAGAGATTTTAACGGGAAATTATAGCACTATAAAAGGAAAACAAGTTTGAGAGAGAATATATTTGCCTAGCATCTGCTTGTTGACATATAGGGAATATTGTTGGACATTTTGTGTCAAATAAAAAACGATGCTAATTATTTCTTTTCAGAGAGCATCATGCTTACGGTTTAAAGACACCTTTCATAAAAATGTAAAATAAAATCAACTGAACTATTTTGACGACCTGCATCAAAATCTAATTCTTCAACTGGAGGTAAAAGGCACTATAAAATTTAATAAGAGTATTACTTTTTATCACAAATTTAACGTGGCCATTGTTATCCTTTGCACCATATATAGAAAGTTTTAATATCTTCTTCTTAATTCACGACGTGCGGTCCTTTTTAATTACGAACGCATTAAGAATTTTAATATAAAAGCGCTGAGTTATTGAGATCAAATGAACGAAATGTTGTCCAAAACACGACAAGTCCTGAAGCCATCTTGACCTAAAAAGCTAAATATCCATACACTTTGGCTAGACACACTTATAGCAAAATCACTCCTATAGCTTATGTAGGAGAGTCGAATTTTGAAGTCCTCCGCTCCCCCCCCCCCCCCCCCCAGCTCAACTGGCTTCTTTCCTTCGTAATATTGTTTTTTTTTTAATATTCCATAATGGCAAGAAACGTCTCTCAGAAATCGTTATGTTTAACAATCCTTTAAGCTTAAAATCTCCGAGTCAGCGCTTTTGTATTAAAATTATTTGCGAATACGTAATACGTTCGTAATGAAAAACGAGCCCTCATAGTGAGTTGGAAAAAAAAGATATTAAAATATTCCATGCATGACGCAAAAAATAGCAACGTCTTTCATAAATTTGTGATTAACAAGGATAAGTCTTGTTTAACTTTAAGGGCGGTTTTCACCGCGGCAGCCTCCTTAGTTTGAAGAAGAGCATAGAATCTGACCACATTTGGCTGAATAGGGTGAGGCTGGTCTGGAATTGCTTTTAGTCGTCACGAGTAAAATGAAGTTGAAGGCCCTAGCAAAGTCCTGCTGACATGTTTGACATATTCATATCGGTCGTTGAACCAATTTAGCTTCTTCTATGTTTGGAGCGGGTTAACATGATCATTTGGAGAATTTGGACGGTATGCAATCGACAAGAAGGTCGTGTCTGAAATAGGTTAGGAAAAATTTTGGTCTGAAATTTGGCAAGAGTTTCCAGAAGTGCGGTACTCCTTGGTGGCAAGATGCAGTTGTAGCCATTATTATTTGTCAGTTAAAGACGCCTGACTGTCTCTGTGTGTTAACCATAAGCAAACTGTAAGGCTCTATATGAAAGCAATTAGAGCGAATTAAAGAAGACACCAATTGGAGCAAGTGAAAAGAGTTACCTGTGAAATGCAGGTGCAGCCTTAATTTGCAAGTAAAAAAAGCATTAGTGTTTTGGTGTCTTAACCATAAGCGAACTGTTAGCTACGGGTTAAACACATTCTGTATTTTGGATTGTTCGAAGCTACACAAACGGTGTCTATTCTAGCAAAGGAACGTTTTGGAATCAGCTATTGACGGCCGAGTTTAAATAATGAATTGAGGATTTCTAGTAACAAACAAAATATCCCTGTATGTAGTACAGTAAAATACATGGCTGCTCAGTACCAGAAAAACAAGAAAGAAAAAGGTTAAGCGAGGATAACTTCCCACACATTTAGTCATTGACTTATCATAACACGAGGTGTGATATTAAAATATCAGAGTACCTTATCAGAGTATGCTTAAAGGCAAGGAAAACATAAAGGCCGGGGGAGAATGATTTGAATCTGCTCATTGACATATTGGAAATTTTATAATAGACATTTCGTATTAAAATTAGAAACTGATAATAGAAAAGAAAACAAAATGTTTTCTTTGCCAAAAAACACGATTTCATTTAATATTTCCGTCTAATTATTGATGCAAGATCTTTATCGCAGCAATGACAGCTACTTGTAATTGTAGTTTACTTATATAACCGTCTACAAAAAAGAACCATTTTTTAGAGAAAATAAAGCTCTAAATTGGATAAAAATGCCATACATTACCTTGTATTTTACTGTCTTTTAGAATAACTGTTGCTTAATTGTCTCTAAAAATTGCGTGGCTACACGCAATTTAATGTTTGGATTTCGAAAACCCTTGCTAGGATCTGCTTTCCCCGCATAGTCATAAACCGCACAAAAATACTTTTTTTATTAGTAGGCACCGTTCTTAGGGTATTTGCCTGTTCTTCTTTGCAGGTTTTCCATTCTTTGCCAAGTAATACCAATGTTGTGATAATCAGTGTTTATCAAGGATGGACGAATGGTTTCTTAAAGCCCTTATTTTACACGTTTCCTTACTGTGGATAAGAGGAGGTAAGTGTCAAGCCGATTTTTCTCATGGGATAAAATTGAAGCATACATGATATTACCATTAAATTATTGTAAATGAATTAGTAAACACAGAGAATACGCAGATTTGTTGAACTACTGCGGATAGTACAAAAAAATGAAACCCAGGGAGAGAAGGATGGGTAAAGCTAACAAAGAGAGACCGCAGCTGACCTTTGGGCAACACTGTCACACTAAATAACCGAACGAAGAAACTTGAAAAGATAAAAACCACGCAAGGGGGGTTGTGTCCCTTAATAATTGTTTTGACAAAGCGAATCCGATAAATTAAAAGAAGCAGATTTCCAGACAGTACCACCTGAGACGCTTCGAGGGATATGGAGCAATTTCAGTACCCGAGGAGAAATCAGATCACTTGCAGGTACTCCAAACCAGTGGCCTAGCAAGAGCCGTCGTACATTAAGAGTCTGGAGAAACAACCATCCCATTTGGTACGACGAGTTTTAAGATATAGCCTTTGAAAAGAGGTGACGGAAAAAAAGCGCAACAACATTTTTGCTATAGATGCCTCGGAGATACCCACCATGGAATATCGTTCCCACAGTCCCGATTTTGTGGTTTCAAGGGACGCACAACCGGGTGTGCTACATTGAAGAGAAAGGAGAGGCCGGAGATTGCAAGAAAGGGCAATATGAGTGAAAGCTACAATCGTCAGCCCCAAAACGTGCATAGTAATGAAACTAGAGTAGCTCCAGTTAGAGATACCACGCACGCGGAGTCCACACAGGTCTTACCGGAGAGATCGCACACAACAGCAATGCAGATGAAAGAAACTAGAGGTGAATATGTCGCACTGAGGAAAGCAACGGTAGTAATCAAGAATGGCGCAAGACGAGTGGTCGTTAATGCGCTACTGGACGACGCCAGTAGTAAGACATAATCAACAGTTGAATAAGAACTTCAAGGGGAGAACCGTAGAGTAACTGCTAAAGTTCTAAATTTCACACAGACAGCTTCGAGACAAGAATCCTCGAGCTAAATCTTGAAAGCTTAGATGGAAAGATGTATGTAAAGATAGCAGCTTTCACTGCAGAACTCGTTTCAGGGAACATTGGAGTAATCAACTAGGCTAAATACGCGAAGTGGGAGTATCTTACCTTTACCTTGGAGCACGCCCAATCATCGCCGTTTTCGTGAGTATCAACCAGAGAGGGATGTTGGAGGAAAGCCAGTAAAAACAGTTTCACGGCTAACGACCCTCCGATAGACATGTATCGGTGATGCAAATAGTACTCATCAGGGAGGCTATCGAACAAGTTTGGCTTACACTTATTTTATACGTGCTGACGATAAGAGCAGCAACTAAATTGCAAACTCCAAACGTTCTTGCAGATAGAGGTGCTTAGTCACAGCATTGAGACTTCGAATGAGAAATACCGCACTCGAAAAACTTAAGCGATCAATCAAATTTGCGAGCACGAGGTTCGAAGTCGAATTGCTTTGGAAAGACGACCGGTCAGTGTTACCAGACAACTACGAGACAGCCCTGGGACGGTTGAGAAGTACAGAGAAACGAATTCTTAAAGAGCTAGAAGAAAGGTTGCGTAAGGAAGATCCCAAAAACAGAGAAAAAGCCCCTTGAGTCTTATTACCTACCGCCAGACAAAGCAACGACGAGGACGAGCATTGTGTCTGACGCGGCAGCCAAGTGCGAGGGGATCTCCTTGAGCGATGTCATACACCAGGGACCTAGGTTGCAGCCAGAGCTTTTCAGCGTCTGATACGGTTCCCGGGCAACCAATAGATTTAGTCTGTGGCATAGCAGACATGTATCTCCGCACAAGTCTTAAACCAGAAGATAGCCGGTATAATGGACTTTTATGGAGAGTGCTCGACCAAACCAAGGTACCAGATGAATATGAATTTTTAAATGAGTGGCATTCGGAATAAATTCATCGCAATTTACACAGTTCGTCGTACAAGAACATGTGAAGAAGTATCAATAAAATTTTCCACTGGTTACTGTGACAATACTATCTCTGGCAATATTATCTCTAACTATCTCTCAACATATATGTACGATAGCATGAATTCAGCTCCAGACGATAAGACAGCCATAGACTTGTATAATATACTTTCGACGCTGTGGAAGAATGCTCACGCACGTAAATGGCTGTCTAATTCAGAAGAATTGTTGTGGGAGATATACCAGCAGCGGAGAGTAGATCTAGATAATGGAAGAGCTGTCCTCTGTTAAGACACTTGGAGTACCATGGCTAGAGAGGAAAAACATGTTCATCTTCCGATTGCATCCACCTCGAGATGTGTACAAATGTAAGAACTAATAAAGCGCAGTTTCCTGAGAAGAATAACCACATTTTTCGAACCTTTAAGATTTTGGACGCCATATACCTTTCGAGTTAAGGCTTTGTTTCAAGAAATCTGGACCACGGGCATCGACTAGTGAGGAGTCGCTTCAGTTGTAACAGGAAAAGAAGGCTAGGTGGTGAAGTAAAGTCTCACACAAGTTCTCAAAAGTGGAGATATTTTTAACTGAAGAAAACTCAGCTGATCGTCTAACAAGAGGCTTATCAGTAGAGGAGTTAGCGAGTAAGGACACATGGTGGGAAGGACCTTTGTATTTGGAGGGGAAAAAATCTGAATGGGCAGTAGATCATATTATGAAACAGCAACGAAAGAGGTCAGGAAACAAGCACGCCTACAAGCAGACTGCAGCAATAGAGGGACAACTGTGTTAGCTATCAAAAACAATGCTACGCAGCGGCTTAAAACGAAAAACTGCGAAGATCTTTCTTCTCTTTCATCTTCCACCCGCAGTTCAACTATATGTCTTATGTATTTATATTAATATTTTTCTACAAAAATGTCGGTCGCTCCCTCGGGTCACAAATGTTTGGAAGTCTTCAACAGATTCTCGGAAAGGTGCCGTTGATCTATAATTAAATACAGGCAGTTTTCTGACAGGTATCATGGATAAGTTTGCAAGTACACCACCTTGAAAAACTGGTTTACAAGATGTCTCTATTTATTGTGTTTCTTAATTGATTCTTAACAGCTACTTTGACTCCACGGACAAACCCACCAACCACAAACAGATCAGCGTCTCAGACACCGATTCCGGCAACAGGTAATATATGACTTGTATTTTTTTAAGAATATATTACTAAATTTCGGTTTTCAAAATGTAATGTTACATTTGCCGACAACTTTCACATGGAAACTGAGCGACGATGAATAATTTGAAATTTTAAGGAATTTTAAGAGAGCAAGCCATTACAGTTCAGTTTTAAAAAAGTACCATTTAGATTAAAAACAATTTCTCCATTAATGTAGTTTCTATTAATATGCTAAAAGAGATTTTCTTATCATTATGAGCCATTTGAATTAGCTTCTCTATTCCATTTTGTACGCATGCGCTGTGGCATTTGCTAATTGGTTTATCGGCTTGGATTTTTCGTCGGTGACCCTTGTAGATTAAAAAAATTCGACTTGATCCTTTGTCAGCGACATCAAAGGCGAAATTACGACAGCTATGGATTGAAAGTTCTACCATTTCACGACATCAAAAACCATTGGTGCAGCTCGGAAAATTAGAGACTTTCCCAATCGTGTCAGTAAAATAATATAACGAATGCATCTTGCATGTTAGCCAGCTTTTTCAACAATTTCCATTGCACAGCTTTAAGATTTTGAATCTTAAACTTCTCAATAACACGATCGAATACTATCCACTTAATTCGCCATAACCCTCTTAAAGCTAATTTATGTTATTTAAGTTGCCTGGTCGATTCAGGCAAACACGTTTCTCATAGGTTGAAATTAACAATGCCAAGGTGACGCGTCCAACTGTCTCTTCGGGGATGAGCGTGCACTCATTTCGCGAACAGCAGCTAGTAATCGATCCTAAGCTCACAAATGTTTAAAGAACTTTAACAGATTCTCAGAAAGTGAGCGTTCTTCTTTTAAAATAAATGGAACTACTTGAAAATATAATAAAAATTTGCCGGTTACTGAGAGGCCCTCTATGACATTTAGATACATGTAGAGAAAATACCTAGCCAATGTTTGACTGATCGCCGCTGATTGTTCTTGATACTGAGGATTATAAAACATCTGTTTGTATTTGTCAAAAACTACCACATTTAAATTTCCCGTCGATCCGCAATAGAAAACCAGGCGGTTTTCTGACAAGCATCGTGGATAAGTTTGCAAGTGCACCACTTTGACAAACTGGTTTACAAGATTTCTCTATTTATTTCGTTT
>NW_028145448.1:0-40000 GCF_977016875.1 Pavona decussata | reverse complement strand
CAAAACTCTGAATATATAAAGTATAATTTCGGGCGATTACTGAGATAGTTTCTTCTAGCCCGACAGGTGTTGAAACGCCTAAGAAGACTACGGGTTCTACCCTCTCCGGGTGTCTGCTTTGTGGTACAGAGAAAATTCAGTAATCGTCGAAAGAGAACTAGTTAAAAAGGCAAATTTAAAGATGTCGCTAAAAGGGTAGCCAATGCTCTGGATTTCCAGCTTAATAGCGATTCTTGTGCAACGATCGATCGTTGCCAAAAAAAACTTTTTAAAAAATGCCCAGAGGAGGCGAGCGTAGTGAAGAATGAAATCAAGAGTACTTTCGATTCGGCAAACCTGTTTAAATATGGCATGAGGTTTGATTGTTATATTTTACCACGCAATGTTGTGCCAACCAAGACCAATTGTCAGTTAACAAATGCGAGACCAAAGATGCCCGTTAAATTTTACAACTAATTATAAAGAACATGAGCAGCATGTAAAAAAGTACCGGATAAATAATAAAATAAATAAAATATAAATAAATGGGAATTTCAGTGGAATCCACGGAGTGGCTCTTCTCTCCACTGTTTCCAGGTCGAATTGGAATTTGGAAATGTTGGTTTTTGTGGAGGGAGGAAAACCGGAGTATCCGGAGAAAAACCCTCGGAGCAAGGACGAGAACCAACAACAAACTCAACCCACACCGAGACCGGGAATCGAACCCGGGCCACATTGGTGGGAGGCGAGTGCTCTCACCACTGCGCCATCCCTGCTCCCACATTATTTTATTTTATTTATTTTATTTTATTATTATTTTATTATTTTATTTTATTGATTTATTTATTTTATTTTATTTTATTTTTTATTCATTTATTATTTATTAAGACACTTCTTAAGAAGAAACATTACAATTCTTCCTTGGACAAACCAACAGACAACACAAAGAACACGATTCAATATTTTCTTACAACGAAATTGACTAGTAGTTGACTGTATTTCTTTTTCTTCTTTGTTTTACCGGATAGTACCGGATAGACCTACGCGACTCACGCTGTGTCCATTGTATTGATAAAACGTTTAAATTTTGGTTTTACAAGCATGTCTTCAAGAGTTTTATCCCTACCATTTTGAGCCATTTGGATTAGCTTTTCTATCCCATTGCGTACGCTAGCACTGTGGCATTTGGTAATTGGTTTATCGGCTCGGATTATTCGGCGGTGACCTCTGTAGATTTCAAAAATTCGACTGAACCCTGTGTCAGCGACATCAAGGGCAAAATAAACCACAGCTATGGATTAAAAGTTCGACCGTTTCACGGCATCAAAAACCATCGGCGCAGCTTGGAAAATTAGAGACTTTCCCAATCGAGTCCTTTCAATAACGAATACATCTTGCATGATAACCAACTTTTTCAACGATCCCCGTTGCACAGCTTTGAGATTTTAAATCTTAAACTTCTCAATAACACGATCGCAAACTATCCACTTCACCATAACTTTCTCAAAGCAAATTTACGTAATTTATGTTGCCTGAGAGATTTAGGCAGACACGTTTCTCATTGGTGGGAATCAACAGTGCCAAAGTTACGTGTCCAACTATCTCTTCGGAGATGAGCGTGTGCTCATTTCACGAACAGCGGGTGGTTATCGAATCGTAAGCTCACAAATGATTGGAGAACCTCAACAGATTCTCAGAGTGCGCAATCTCCTTTGAATACAAATGGAACTAGTTGAAAATATAATAAAAATGTGCTGGTTGTTCAGAGGTCCTCCATGACCTCTGGATACATGTAGAGAAAAAAAACTAGCCAATGTTTGACTGATCTCCCCTGATTGTTCCCGATACTGAGAGTAATAAAACATTCGTTTGTACTTGTCAAAAACTGCCACATTCTAATTTCCCATCGATCCGCAATTAAATACCAGGCGGTTTTTAGATAAATTTGCAAGTGCACCACCTTGACAAACTAGTTTACGAGATGTCTCTATTTACTTCGCTTTTAATTTCATTCTCAACAGTCAATGTGACTCCGTCGTCAAACCCAACAATCACAAACAGACCAGCGTCCCCGACACCGAGTGCAGCACAAGGTAATAAATGATTGTGTTTTTGAAGTATATATTACTGGAATAAGGTTTTCAATCATACGTTAGACTTGTCGACAACTTTAGCATACAAATTGTGCGACGATGAGGAATTAAAGATTTAAGGGAGCTTACCATTACCGGTCAGTTTAAAAATTGACCAATTCAGTTAAAAACAGGCTTACCTAGGTCTCCATTAATGTAGTTGTCATAAACTGTATATACTGTAGATTGTCATAAACTGTATATTCCAGCCCCAATTGATAGTAACAATTTGCGAAGCTCGTTTTATTAAAGTGCACCTACCGCCCCATTTTTGTCGACAAAAATCTTCACATTTTGCAGAATATCAGCGAATCATCTAGTATCGTATTTTGTGCTTCCCAGAGATGTGAAGGCTTACACCTCGAAGAGCGACAGGCTCGAGAGCGCGCTGAGAGATTAGCAGCTAAGGGTTTTAGTGAATAGCTTGCCATTGAGGCTTGAGAAGGAAAGGGTCGAAGAAAAACTTGCCCGAAAAATAAGAGTGCGTGAGAAAAGATAAACGGGCATAAAGGATCGCTAAGGAAAAAGCCAAAGAAACCCATTTAGCCCTGAAGAGAGAGATCAGCGAGGAGCTCGGCCTAGAAGCAGAATTACACGACAAGAAGACTCGAAAAATACCGTCAGGCGCTGACCACAGCTTGAGGGTCCACTAAGCAAAGCATCAGCGCCCAGTTTTTTCAAGCCCGAATCGACAAAGCAACAGCGGTACCCGAACGCAAGCTAATGTAGCCCGGACAGTACTTATCGGGCGAAGCGATAAGGGTTATTGAGAATTTGGATCATTCCACCTCTGCTTACCTCTACAAGTATGGAGGAAGAAGAGGACAGATCGCACTCTATTTGGAGGAACTTGGAGATTTTAAGCCAATCCGTGTCGGTAACACCAAAGATACAGAGAAGTTCGCTGATATCCAAGACATCGAAGTTATCAACCTTAAAGAGGCTGGCCGACATAAGGAGTTGGGCAACGGATCGCTCTATGATAAGCTGCAGAGGAAGATGACATAGTCAATGCTAGCACAGTACCATCGACGGATTTTTGAACACAAGAAACAAGATGCGTAGAAAGATTACGAGAATGGGTTATACAAGAAGCAGAAGTCCAGACAGCACCGGTTGAGACGCTTCGAGAGATATGGAGCATTTCCAGTATCCCGAAGAGAAATCAGACGTTTTCTTGGCCAGATCAGATCACTCGCAGGTAATCCAAACCAGTGGTGGCCTAGTAAGAGCCGCCGTAGAGTCAACGTAAGTGGAAATAAACACCCATTTGGTGCGACGAGTTTTAAGGTATAACCGTTGAAAAAAGGTGGCGGAAAGCGGCGCAACGACGTTTTTGCCATAGATGCCTAGGAGAGACCCACCACAGAATATCGTTCCCGCAGTCCCGATCTTGTGGTTTGAAGGGATGCACAACCGGCGTCCTACATTGTCAAAGAAAGGAGAGGCCGGAGATTGCAAGGAACAGAAATAGGAGTGACAGCTACAATCGTCAGCCCCAAAACGTACATTGGAATGAAACTAAAGTAGCTCCAGTTAGAGATACTATAAAGGTCCTACAGGAGAGATCGCACACAACAGTAACGCACATGCACAGTGAATATGTTGCACTGAGGAAAGTAACAGTAGTAATCAAAATTGGCACAAGGAGAGAAAAAAAAAAACGAGGACAGTGGTCGTTAATGCGCCACTGGACGACGCTAGTAGTAAGACATACATCAACAGTGATGTAGCAGCTGAATTAGGACTTCAAGGAGAGAACATTAGTGTAACCGTTAACGTTCTAAATGGTCAGACCGTCAGCTTCGAGACAAAAATCTTCGAACTAAATCTTGAAAGCTTAGATGGAAAGATAGATGTAAAGATAACAGCTTAATTTTACCGCAGAATGCGTTACAGGGACCATTGGATTAATCAACTGGGCTAAATACGCAAAGAAGTGGGAGCATCTAAAAGGTATTCCTTTACCTTGGACCACGCCCAATCGTTGATATTTTCATCGGTATCAATCGGTGAGGTATGTTAGTGAAAAGCCAAAAAAAAAAAAAAAAACAGTGGCATGGTTAACGGCCCTCGGATGGACATGTATCGGCGATCCAAATAGAATCAAGGAAGCTATCGAGCAAGTTTCGCTCACACATATTTTATACGTGTTGACAATAAGAGCAGCAACCTGACTGGAAACTCCCAAAGTTCTTTGAGAAGAAAATGCTGAGTCACAGCATTGAGACTCTTCGTCCGAATGAGAAATCCGCGCTTAAGAGACTTGACCGATCAATCAAAATTGAGAGCGGTCGCAGTCACTTGGAAAGACGACCTGTCACAGTTACTGGACCGACTACGAGGCAGCCCTGAGATGGTTTGAGAAGTACAGAGAAACGAATTCTAAAGGAGCCAGAAAGAAGGTTGCGTAAGGAGGAGCCCAAAAACAGAGAAAAAGCCGATTGAGTCCGGTTACCTACCACACTTTCCTTTTATAGAGTGTTTTCATTCACGTGCTACCGGCCATATTGGTTTACTGAAACAAAAGAAAGTGTTTACATAAAAATAGAGTTCAATTCCCAGAGGTTTAGTTTGGGACATGGCCGCCATTTGTTTGTTTTGGGACACCAACATGGCCGCCGTGACGTCATGTGAAAACACTCTATAAGGCCTGACAAAGCAACAGCGATGATGAACGTTGTTTCTGACTCGTGCCAAGTGCGATGTGATCTCTTTGAGCGATGTAATACACCATAATAATAATAATAAAAATAATAATAATAATAATAATAATAATAATAATAATAATAATAATAATAATAATAATAATAATAATATATTTATGCAGGATGACCATTTCAGTTATAAAAGCTGCTATCAAAATGAGTCCTGTTTAAACATAAAAAAACGAGATCTTAAAAAGCTATATGAGAAATCGAGAAATCATCCATTTGAAAAGGAATAAAAGGACTAAAACTGGAGTTCACATACAATTATTAAAAATATATGCCCCTACCATAGGGACCTAAGTTGCAACGAGAGCTTTTCAGCCTTTTGCTACGGTTCCAAAAGGAAGCAATAACATTAGTGGTGACAAAGCAGAGGTATATCTCCTCGTCAGTCTTGCACCAGAAGACAGGCAGTATAATCAAGTTTTATAGAGAGCGCTCGACGAAACCAAAGTATCAGATGAATATGAATTTAATTGAGTGGTTTTTAAAAAAAAAAACATAAGTTTATCGATATCGAAAGCATTGAAGATTGCAACTCGCGAAATCACGTTTTGGTCGGCGAAGCAGGACATTTAAGCCGTTTTGTCGTAAACAGAATTGGAAAAATACAGTCTCACACAAGTCCTCAACAGTAGAGGAGCTAGCTAGCAAGAACACCTGTTTGGAAGGAACTTTTCATTTGGAGAGGAAAAAACCTGAATGGGCTGTAGATCGAATCATGAAACAGCAACGAAAAAGAAAAAAGGAAACAAGAACGCCTACAAGCTGACTGCAGCACTAGAGGGGCAACGATGTTGGCTATCCAAAAAATCGCTACGTAGCGCCGGCTTGAAACGAGAAGCTTTTCTACCTGGATTAGACTCATCAGAACACTTGCCTGGGTTTATCGCTTCGTAAACAGTTGTCTGAGTTACCTCGTATTATACGTGGGCTGACTACCAACGACATCAAGGACGCCCAAATTCAAGTAATGAAGTCAGCACAAGCGGAATCGTTTGGAGAAGAGTACTCGTCATTGACAAGTGATAAAACACTTCCAGGTGGTAGCAAATTGCTGGTCCTGAAACCAAGAATTGATGAAGATGGATTGATGAGATCTGGAGGTCGTCTAGAGAATGCTGAGTATTTACCACATAACGTTAAGTACCCTATTATCTTACCGAGAAAGAACTGGGTAGTCATGCTGATCATGAGACATTACCATGGAAAAAGGGAATCACATCTCAGGAACTAACCAAACATTGGTAATGTTGTCCAGTCGCGTTTTTGGCTTATGCTGAACGATAAAGAAATCCGAGATTGTGAAGCTTAGCTCTATGAATACCGTAAGAAAAAAAGCCAAACCATCGCAACAAATCGCGGCGCCTCTCACAAAAATAAGGCTTAAGACTCTACTTCTTGCGTTCGCTCGTACGCCTGTAGATTTGAAGGGTCTTTTATAACAGTCCAGGGCAGAGGACAACAAATAGCTAAGGTATAACTTTCTCCGTTTAAATGTATAACCACCAGAATTGTACATTTGAAAATGGCAATTGCACTGGACAACGATTCCTTCCTTAACCCATTTTATAGGATAGCGAGTAGCAGAGGATTGCCGAAAAAAATGATTTCAGATAATGGGACTAATTTCGTGGGAGAAAATCGAGAAATGGAAGAACTTGTTGTAGAAAAGTTAGACGAAGACAAAATTAGAGTAACCACCATGGCATGTCAATCCCCTTTTGTGCCCTTTGCCTCCGCACTTTGGCAGTGCACACGGGTCTATGATCAAAGCGTCCAAACGAGCTTTATATGGGATTTTAGGGAACGCTGCTGTAACGAACGAAGAGCTGATAACAGCCTTCACTGGTGCAGAAGCCCTGATAAGCGACCTTTAACTTATCAGTCAGCGAGTCCTGAAGATTATGTCCCGTTAGCACTAACACGATTTTCTACATGGTAAAGACGGTGGACAGTCTGCGCCTGAATCTCTAGTGGAAACGGAATTCAGTCCTAAAAGGCGACGGAGACACGTTCAAGAGTTCGTCGGACACTTTTTTATACCTTTTTTTAACAAGGTGTGCAATACAACGTTAAAGAAAACTTCACTTCAAGACTTACGCTAGTTTTGTTACAATAAGCTTACTTACAATATTACGTCACAGTACTGACATAAATGTTAGCAGTAATATTACTTATAAGTATAAATTTGCTAGCGTTGTATCACGAATGCAATTCTCGGAATGGCTACGCTACGCCCCTTCTATTCTTTGTTAGATAGTGAGTAGCGGTTAACAACAAAATGGCGGCCACTTTATCGCATTTTCGAAGTGTCTGCGATGAGGATATAAATAATTTACTTGTTTAGTTTTGCTCGACTAGTAGATTTATAATAAAACAATTCGATTTCTATCGCGTGATAGCTGATTTGGGCTGCGCCTTCATCAGCTATCACGCGATAGAAATCTCGAGCTTATAATGTTATTGTTATAGTATTACTTAAACAGAAGAAAGATCCTCGCAGTTATTTAAGTAACCTATGCAGTTGCAAAAAAAAAAAAAGCCTGAAAGAATTCATGCTTGAACAGGATTTGAACCCATGACCACTGCGATGCCGGTGCAGTGCTTTACCAACTGAGCTATCAAGCCAACCGGGAGCTGGTCAAATTGTGAGTTCGTGATATACACGTGAAACGTGAATAAATTAATATGAATATTTGAAACATGGATATTTATTTTCGCAACTGCTTATATTGCGTAAAAAACTGCGAGGATTTTTCTTCTATTTAATCTTTCACCCGCAGTTCAAATATAAGTTTCTTATATTTAAATGAATATATTTTGTACAGGAATGTAGGTTAGATTTCCGTTGCTCCGTCGGGTCACAAATTAAAATGTTTGGAAGTTTTCAACAGACTCTCAGAAAGTTGCCGTTGATCCACAATTATATTCAGGCGGTTTTCTGACAGGTATCATGAATAAGTTTGAAAGTACACCACGTTGACAAACTTATTTACAAGATGTCTTTATTTATTGTCTTTCTAAATTGATTCTTAATAGCTACTTTGACTCCGTGGACAAACGCACCAACCGCAAACAGACCAGCGGCCCCGACACCGAGTCCAGCAACAGGTAAGATTTGACTTGTATTTTTTGAAGTATATATTACTAGATTTAGGTTTTCAAAATGTAACGTTACATTTGTCGACGACTTTCACATAAAAACTGCGGGACGATGAATAATTAAATATTTAAGGAAGCTAACCATTACAGTTCAGTTTAAAAATGTGCCCGCATTTCGGTGAAGAGCAGGTTCACCTGGGTCTTAATCAATGTAGTTTAAAACACACCTCTTAACGAGAAACATTATAATGTCTCCTTGGACAAACCAACAGACAACACAAAGACCCACCATTTACTATCTTCTTACTACTACATTGACGGTTGGACGCGTGACCTTATCATTGTTAAGCCAAGGTCACGCGTCCAACTGTCTCCTCGGGGATAAGCGTAGGCTCATTTCGCGAACAGGGTCTGTTAAAAGAGCCTAATCTCACAAATGTTTGGAAAACTTCAATACATTCGCAGAAAGTGTTCGTTCGCCTTTCAAAATAATTGGAACTATTGGAAAATATTAAAAAGAATGCACTGGTTATTGAGAGTCCCTCGATGAGTATTGGATGCATTCATAGGAAATTATTATCCAACCTTTGACTGATCGCCCCCATTGTTCCTGATACTGAGGATTATAAACATTTATACCTGTCAACAACTGCAACATTCAAATTGCGCGACCATCCGCAATGAAATATCAGGCGATTTTCTGACAGGCAACATGGATCAGTTTGGAAGTTCCCTTTTTCCCGACCCTAGAACCGGAGTTTTATTCACCCATCACTGTTAACACAGTACTGTTACATTAGGTAGATATATAGGTGCAGGGGATCTCAGCAATCTCTACTGAGCGTTTCTGGGGAGATCCCCAATGAAAGTGTCGTTACTGTTACAACACCTTTAAGTGCACCACCTTGACAAACTGGCTTACAAGTTGTCTCTATTTATTTCCTTTTTAAATTGATTCTTAATAGCCACTTTGACTCCGTCGACAAACATATCGACCACAAACAGACCAGCGTCCCCGAAACCGAGTCAAGCACCAGGTATGATATGACTTGCATGTTTGAAGTATATATTACTAGAATTAGGTTTTTAATCTAACATTACACTCGTGACAACTGTCGCATACAAATTGAGCGATGATAAGGAATTGAAAATTAGGTAGCTTACCATTACCGGTCAGTTTAAAAATTTATTAACTCTGTTAAAAACAGGTTCACCTAGGTCTCCTTTAATGTAGTTTTTAACTACAACTTCGCTTTGGACAAACCCACGGACAACACAAAGACCACCATTTACTAACTTCTTACTACTACATTGACTACTAGGCGACTGCATTTCTCTTTCTTCTCTAAGTATACATTGTTAATAAATTTTTTGAAAATTTAATCTTCCAACGCCTTCATGTCTGCAGAACAAAGGGTTTTAATAGGCGTAATGTATTTAGTGGATATTTTTGTAAACTTGGTGGAGAAGTAAGTTTCTTAAAGCTGGTTTCTTGTCGTATTTGGTTGCAGTAATCTTCATTCGATTGTCGCTTTCTAAAAATTGATTCTGCTAGCCAAGTACATGCCTTTTTTTTTGTAAAACTTTAATAACGTCTTATGTGAATAGAGGATATTAGCTTAAGTAGTGTTGCTTAAATACTTCAAAGTCAGATTGTCTTGGCAATATTATTAAACGAAGCTTCCGAATGACTTGCTTAAATAAAACACATGGATGTAATGTGTAGTCTTTATTTACTTGCAAGTTTCCACTAACAAAAAGTCTACTTCAGGCAGCCTACATTGATTCTAACAGTATGCGGAGCTCACTTAATTAAAGTGAACCTAAACCCCTCCTCCCCCAATTTTTCTACCACAAAAATCCGCATATTTTGGTGGGCAACTCTACGGAAGTATTTTTAAGTTTTGATTTGGCGAAATCTTCGCTATTTTGTGCAATGTTGAAATACGGAAAATCACCTAACACCACCATTTTAGTTCACGATTGAGTTTTAAGGTGCATGGGTCTAGTGGTTGCTGACACTACTTTGAGAATACGACAACATTATGTACACTTCACTTGTTTCTTCTAGAAAGTGAGATTAACCGTATGTAGATGGAAGGGGGGATCCCTTCCACAGCAATTTTGAACCTAAATAACTTTTTTTTAATACTTGCGGAAACGCCATGAAACTTCAGGAAGTTTCCAGAAATTTAACTACAAAAAGTTTATATGGTCGTTTAGTGTTCATTGACTTTGATGCTGCAAATGATCCAAATTTTGACAGGCAGGTTTTTTTCTCATATAATGAAAAATCCCTTTTTAAAATGAAGAAAAACACTTTTCTTAATATAACTTTGTTGCCTTACGTAAATTAAATTAGTTTTTCTTTGATGGTTCTAATTAGTTTCGCTCAATTTCGGTGCTTTCCTGAAATTATGGGGAAATCCCGAAATCCAAGATGGCCGTCATATGGCAATAATGACGCTGTTTCCACGTGCTTTAAGGTCACTTTTCCCGTGGCGGACGTCAAAGGAGACATCTTTTGACGTACTATGTCTTCCTCAAGTCTCATGGTCATAGCTTTTATAATTATGAAGTTATATTGAAGAAGGATTCTGAAAAGGCCAAAAAAAAAAAAAAAGAAGAAGCCCGGTCTAGATTAGGTTAATAGACCTTTTTCATAAATGGCGGCCGATAAATTATTCTTTTGTTTTCATGAAAATTAGCCCTACTAGCCTCGTCAGCATGTGCAAAATTAAAAAAGATTTTACTCTAAAATGAGGCTAGTAGGGCTAATTAACATCTATTGAAAAGAATAATAAATCGGCCGCCATTTATGAGAAAGGTCTATAGTGGTGGAAAGATGTCGGCCAGATGTGGTCGCAGTCAGGTTAGGAACTTGCAGGAAGGAAAAGCGTTCCGTACGATGAGCGTCCAGAGGCGATTAAACGAAGACTTTGTTAGACAGAAGCGTGCTCGATGGGTGTCATCGAAGAGTTCAATAATATATGCTCGAAGTATTTTGTACTCGACGATTTTGTATGTAATTACACATGCACAAAGAATCAAGAATCGAAGCAACTAAACAATACTAACCTCTTACTAACCGAGCGCGAGGGCCGTACTGTGGAATATTGGCCTGAGGTCGTGGCAGTACGGACCGAGCGCAGCGACGTCCGTACAAAAACGACCGAGGGCCAATATTCCCCAGTAGCTAGGTTAGTAAGTAGTTTATTATATGGCACTCGAAACAAACTTGTTTATATTAAAAAACGCACTTCCGGTCACTTGAATTCAAAGGGTATCCGTCGTGACGTGTTTTTGATGACGCGAGCAACCCAGAAAGAACAAACTACGGTACCACGAGTTTGGAAACAAATTTACTGAACGTTAACATGTTTATAGAAAAGACCTCAAGAACGATTTGTAGTGGAATTTGACGAAAACCTTAACAGCTGCGGTTTGTTTTTGAAACTCACAAAAGATTTTCTTCGATCCCAGAAAATTTATTAGCGCATCACAAAGTACGGATCAAGAAAAGGTTGCTGTGAAAATCATTTTTAACTTTGAAAGAAGCGGCATTAAGTCAATCGTCCTCATCGCTCTCATCTCTGGCTTGGAAACTCAAGAGTAGGGATAAAAAACCCCACACTGTTCTTTGGAGTGCAACTGGATTGGAGTCGCCGAATTCTCCTGCCTCAAAAAGAGCATCTTCTTCGTTTTCGTCAATCGCCTGAGCGGCTTGCAGCTCGTTTCTTCTGTCGTGCTCGCGAACTAGTGACTTGTGCTTCGCAGCTAGAACTCTTCTCGATTTTTAAACTCATTATCCTTGAGTATGTTGTATGAATTTTTCTTCTCAGAGAAGTATCGCTGTATATTGCGCTGAAAACTGGAAAATGTTGCTGTCTCGTATTCACCATTTTTTCTTGCGTACGTTCATAAAAAAAAAAAAGAAATTGACTAAAGGTGATCAAGCTCGGACGAAGGTAGGCTTTCAATTGTTTGACTATTCAAGCCGTTAGCTTCAACAAAACGGAGTAGAGTGTTCATATCAGTAGACTTCTTCCTTTTTGCCATGTTGGAATCAGTCTTTTGGGTAGTTTCTTTGTGAAGAATGAAAGTATTTTCAGGTTTTCTTTTCGCAGTTTTAGCTGCAAATTTTCAAATTTGCCGCTTGTCATAAAAATACACGGCTTATGACCATTTCCATGGAAACGGTCCGTATGGTAAAATCCCGATCAAGAAAAAGCCAATCAGAACGCGCGGATTTACCTCAAGACTACCTGCCATATAATAAAGAGACATATTTCGAGAGGTATAACTCAGTGAGGCCACTCTCCAGTCGCGATCGGAGTTTAAAGAGCGAGTAAGGTTTACAATTTAGTGGCTCGAATTCTCGGCCATTGAGGGTCAATGTGTTAAGAGTGAGTAAGGCTTATAATTTAGTGGCTCAATGGCTCGGCCGGTTGCCTGTCGCTGTCACAGTGTAAAGAACAAGTAAGGTTTATAATCTAGTGGTTTGGTGTGTTGCCAGCACGGTCGGAGTTAAAAGAACGAGTTAGAGCGAGAGAGCGTCGGAATTATCGCTTTCCCAACAATTTATACTTCTGCGATAGCAGGAGATGAACAAACCTTGAGTGATCAACAACCTTACAGTTCGAAACGACGCTACAATTTCTACACTTACATCTAAATTACAGTAACGTATTGTCAGCGGATAAATAATTTAAGAAATACAAACGCGTTATCGTGAGAAGAAAGCATGCCAACAAATGCATAAATATCAATACATATGGCCAAAAAGCATCTTCGGAGACCCAGGGACTGTTAGTTAAGTAGAAGGGATTTTCGTGGGCGAACGTATACTGTAAGAACGGGACGAGCCCCTGGGCAATTACTCTTACAGAACCAGTTTCAAAAGCATTTGAATTCGTCGATTTTGATTGGCCAAAGAAATATTTTTGTGGCCAATCAGCGAAGAGGACCAGCTAGACGCCTCTTGATGCCTTTTTACACGAAGATGTTTTCTTTATCGATCGCTACAGTTGCGTCGCCTTTTCATGATTATATATAGGCGTTCTTTATGAACAAAAAGTACAAAATCGGATAAGGTTATTTATTAAAGTAAAACCCTATTAACCAGTGGAAACCAATAGGGCAAGGTAAAGTGCCCGCATTATCGTGGTGCCCGTATTAAGCGGGATCTTAGAATAAACGTTACGAACACACCTTTTTTTTTTATCTCAGCAGTATATATTTTTCTCGAAACATGATTTTTAATTCCTTAAGTGTAACACATATAAGTTAAAACGGTAAAATTAATGCTTGCTCAGTGCTTCAAACGTAACTGACATTGTAATCATTTGACCCTATCTAGATCGGGGTTGGGTGGATTTTACGCAAAACCTGAATAACTTTTGTTCTATTTTAGCGAATGCCATGAAACGACAGGAATTCATGAAAAATTTATCTGGAAATGATTTGGTGTGTTTGCAGTTACCACGGCAACGAATTTTTGACTGGCAATTTTTACGCCCTATTTCGGCGCTTTCCTGAAGCTTTTGAGGAAATCCAGAAAACTAAGATGGCAGTCCGAAGATAGCCGCCATTCGGCAATGATGACGGAAACACCACGTCTTTCACGTCATCAATTCCCCCAGCGGACGTCAAAAGAAACATTTTGAAACGCACTATCAATCATCCTAGTCTCATTGTTATAGCTTTTATACATGCAAAATTATGGAGCTTCTGATATCCATAAATATTATACCAGATTTGCCACTAGTAAAAACCTATACAGACTATTTTCTAGAACTAATTATGGTTTAGCACGGTTTAGAGTAGTGGCATCACAAACCTGGGAAACAATTCCAATGGCAGTTAAGTATCTGCCTCACATTGTTTTTAAGAAGAAATACAAACTTTTTCTACTAGATAGCCAAACATAAATAATATATATATAAATTTAATGTATACTATATACTTATGCATTTGCTGAAACACTTTTTTCCCTTTCTGACGTATTTTCCTCTCCCAAGCCTAATTTAACTGGCAGAGCTCTTCAACCAGTGTTATAAGTTCTACTTCCCCCCATTTTATTTGTAACTGCACAGAGGTAGTGGCCAACACGAAAGCTCTGCTCGTTTAGCCACTACGCACTTCTTCCCTAGAGGGTAAAATCACAACAACAACCACAACAATTTATTATGAGAAAAGACAAATTACAATATTTTACTTTACTTGTCCCCTCGTGCCAAGGTGGCGCATAGGGCCTCCACATGGGCCTTCCAGCGATTCCTGTCTTGCGCTGCAGTGCGCACCTCACTCCAGGACTGCCACCCTGCTTTGGACCTCTCTTTTTCTACCGTGCGCCGCCAAGTTGTTTTTGGCCGGCCTCTCTTTCTCCTTCCCTCTGGTGTCCATGTTAGGGCTGTAACACAGTCATTGTCAGGTTGTTGTCTCAGGATGTGTCCAATGAATCTCCGTCTCCTTCTTCTTACCTCTTCACTCAACTTCTCCACGTTAGCCCTTTCCAATAGCTCTCTATTACTGATCTTATCTTGCCAGTTAATCTTCATTACCCTTCTCAGGCATCGGTTCTGAAACACATCGATTTTCTTGGCATCACTTTCGTTCATTTTCCATGTTTCGCAACCATACATGAGAACTGGTTTGACCAATGTTTTGTATAGCCTGATCTTCGTCCTCCTCGATACACTGCTGGAGCTCCATACTCGGTTTAGCTTAACAAACGCTCCTCTCGCTTTCCCTAGCCTAGCCTTGATGTCCTCTTCGCCACCCCCTTGTTTACATACTGTGGCGCCCAGGTAAGTAAACTTCTCTACATCTTCCAACGCCACACCGTTCACTGTGATGGCTTCGTTATTTCTCGCATTTACTCTCATGACTTTGCACTTCCCGACATTTACCCGACGGCCTGCCCTTTCTGCATTTTCTACCAGCCTGTTTGTTTTCAACCGCACGTGTCTTTGCGTTGAGGAAATTAAAGCTACATCGTCCGCGAAGTCAAGGTCCTCAAGTTTTGATGTAAATTTCCACCTCAGTCCGGTTCCCTCCTCCTTCACAGTATGCCTCATTACTCAGTCTATAATAAGCAGAAAAAGAAAGCCAGACAATGTACATCACTGTTTGACACCAGTCGTTAGCTCGAACCATTCTGAGGTTGCCTCTTCCTCGACAACAGCACATTCAAAGCCATCGTACATCGCTTTAACTATGTTGATGATCTTCTGTGGGATACCATACTGGCTCATTATCGTCCATAAGCCATTTCTGTGCACTGAGTCAAACGCCTTCTCGAAATCCACGAAATTAATATAGAGAGTTGCCTGCCATTCATTCACTTGCTCTAGTATATTGCGTAAGATGAAAATTTGCTCCGTCGTCCCTCTACCAGATATAAATCCAGCCTGTTCCTTACGGAGCCTGTGGTCAATCCCTATGCGAATGCGCTCGATTATAATTCTTCCCAATATCTTGCTTGCAACTGGTAGGAGAGTCACTCCCCGCCAGTTCTTACACTCCCTTAAGTTCCCTTTCTTTGGTATCTTAATAATGAGTCCCCTCTTCCATTTAAGTGGGACCTTTTCCAGGCTCCAAATCGTGTCTATAAGTTCTTTCACTCTGTCAGTTGTAAATTCAAGGTCTGCCTTCAGTAATTCTGCTGTTATCATATCTTCGCCAGGGGCTTTACCGTTCTTAAGAGTCTTTATTGCCCTTCTTATCTCAGCTTTGCTCACAGGTCCCGTGTCTATGTCAGCTGTGTCCTGCTGTTCGTTGACGTCTTCATTGATCGGGTCGGCTGGCTCTTCTCTATTAAGTATCTCCATAAAATGCTCTTTCCACCGCTTCCTTCTATCTTCATTGCTGGTTAAGGCGTTACCATTTCAGTCGTTGACTACTGTGCTCTGCCTTGGTTTATCATTGCAGATCGTTTTAGTTAAGCTTCCGCTTCTTTTGCTATCCCTTCCGACCAATTCCTCTTGTCCCTCCGTATTTGCCTTTTCACTTCTCGGTCTTTGGCTTTGTATTCTACTCGCCTCTTTTCTTTCAGTCTCTCGGAGTTGGTTCCATCAAGTTTTAGTTTTATCTCGTTCCTCTGCTCAATCAGGTCCCACGCTTCTTTACTGATCCATGGCTTAACTTTCTTTGTCTTATATCCTAGGACTTTCTTTGCTGTCATATTGTAAGTCTTTTCAAGGATGTCGTTTGCCTTCTCCAGCACGGCTTCTGGCTGATCTATTTCATCATCTTCCTGCTCCTCCCTCTGCAATATCTCAAACATGTTCCTTAATTCCAAACGAAACTGCTTCCTATACTCGCTGCTCTCCGGCTTCTGAGTATCATATCTCGTCCTTCTAATTCCACGTCTTTTAGGAGCTGCCGATAGCTTTAGCCTCAATTTGGTACAAACCAGGTGGTGGTCGCTGGCGATATCAGCTGATCTTATGGCTCTTGTGTCCAGCACAGATGTTTTAAATTTCCTGTTGATTAACACATGGTCAATCTGATTGCAGGTGCGCCTATCAGGGGATATCCATGTTTGTTTATGGATCTCCTTATGTGGAAATATCGTACCCGTGATCACCAGGTCATTCATGCCGCAAAAATCGCATAGTTTCTCGCCATTGTCGTTCCTGATTCCGACTCCATGTTTACCCATTACTCGTTCGTATCCTTCTACATCGCTTCCAACCTTTGCGTTCAAATCACCAGTGATAACCAGCAAGTCGTGTTTCGGTGTTTTGTCCACTATTGCCTGGAGCCTCTCATAAAAATGATCTTTCGCCTCTTCGTCAGTGTCATTGGTGGGGGCATATACATGGATCAATGTTAACTTGACATGCCTAGAATGGAATCTGGCTCGGATTATTCGCTCATCGACAGGTGCCCGGTCGGTCAATGCTTCCGCCACATCTTTGCTCAGCATGATGGCCACGCCGTGTTGGTGAACTTCATCGTCTCTGCCAGAGTACAGTATTGTCTCACCTGTACTTAGAATGAACTTCCCCGATCCACACCATCTGCTTTCACTTATACCCATTATCTGCAACTTAGCCTCTCTCTCATTGCTTTCGCCGCTTGGGCTGTCCTCCCTTGTGCATACAAGGTTCTCACGTTCCAGTTTCCTATCCTCAACTGTGTTTTTGGGTGCACTATTGGCGTCCTCGGTTCCAGAGCTTCCATGTGGCTTTCACTCTGGAACGTCATGTTGTGTGCCACCCGGCCCCCAAGATTCGGTAGATTGCCTCTTATGTGTAAGGTTTCTGTAATCATTCATTTTTTACGAGGTTAGGTGATTAGCCTAACGCCCAGCCCCCAACCTGGAGGGCAAGGGGCTGTCCTTTGTCAGGTCTCTGTCCCTCGACCAATCCGGTACGGTTGCACCCGCCAGGGACTTAGTCCCCACCGGCATAGCTCTTGGGGTCACTGAGACACACAAGCTCCACCACCGCGACAAGGTGACAGGCCCAGGGTGAATTACAATATTACATACCCACAATTAGCAAAGGCTATTCGAGGTGGGTAGCATTTACAGTTGTTTGCACTTAAATAAATTGCTTCGCATGTTTAATTTTTTTCCT
Source organism: Pavona decussata (assembly GCF_977016875.1). Taxonomy (NCBI): domain Eukaryota; kingdom Metazoa; phylum Cnidaria; class Anthozoa; order Scleractinia; family Agariciidae; genus Pavona; species Pavona decussata. The sequence continues at coordinate 22,486 of NW_028145448.1, read as the reverse complement.
ACTATAAAATATATTGTATTTTATTCGAAGAAGTGTGAATAAAATTGAATTGAATTGAATTGGGAGAAGAGGGGGCGGTTGGTTGGTGCGAGATGGGGAGTGTCGGCGGATTCGCTGGCCCCAGAAGTAAAAACTAAAAATAAAAAAAATAATGATAAAATAATAATAATGATAATGATAATAAAAATGATAATGATAATGATAATGATAATGATAATGATAATGATAATGATAATGATAATGATAATGATAATGATAATGATAATGATAATAATATTAATTAAAATGAAATAATACCTGTTCTAGATAGGGTAACAATAGTCCTTGACTTTGCTCTTTACTGAAATTTTCAATCAGACGGACTGAACTTTAATTGGTTGATTGACAGTAGGTATTGTTAGAATCAACTTTGAGATACTCAAAATAATTTGACCATCTCACCTTAATTCAGCAGGGTTTCCCTTTGACAGATCAAACTCGATCAAGATCGTGCTTTGTGTGAACCTAAGCGCCGGTTTGGCTATGGCATGATTCAAGTCTAACTGTGTATCACAACAGAAAAGACCTAAAACTATGAATTTCGTCCTTTCTTTGTTCTTGTCGAGAAAAAGCATGCAGCAATTATCGAGAAATAATCGCAGTTCCATTTTGTATCAGGTGATGAGCTTTGTCCAATGAGAATGCGCTCAAATTAATCGATGGGTTGTAAATGAAGATAACCGTCGTGCAATTTCATAAAATTGCCGATTTTTCTTTTTGAAGACAACAAACAAAAAACAAAGCATGAACATAACACTTTTTAAATATGTTATAGTTGTCGTCATGCAGTTATCTGATGGAATGTGGCAATACTGGCTAGGAAATTAATAATTGGAACAATTTTTTCGTTCGGCCAACTGCAACAATGATTAAATAACTATAATAAATTCTCGATAATGATAGAGTATGCTCTTTTTGAAAATAATCAGGATTACTGAGGAAAATTAACATTTTATATTGTTTAGTGAGTGGTCTTTAATTACCTTTGGATACATTTCGAGGATATAACTAGGCAACCTTTGTCTGTCATCGTCCCCGATTGTTCATGACAGGTTTAAAAAACATTCCTTCATACTTGTCAACAACTGCCTCGCATAAATTGCTAGACCACCCGCAACTTAATACTATAAACTAAACTCTATTGTGAGACGACATTACGGCTTTAAAATAACGGCTAGTTGGGAGAAAATATAGTCCGTATTGGGTGGAGTCGCGTAGTGACGGAGCACAATACGGAATACACTCGATTGCACAAACGTTGACACCTAAAAAGCATAAACCGTGAACGATGAGACCCAACGGATTTGTGGGTAGTGTTTAAACAATAACCTCATTTCCTTAATCAATAATTTACCATTCTCATTCTTTGCAATAAAAAATACAGTGCTGACTTAATTCTTTCGAATAATTTTCTACCAAATATTGCTTAAGTTCATTGACTGATTTGAACTTCCTTAGGCAAATCGAGAATTGTATATCACTCAAATTGGCCCTTGTTGGAAACTAATGGACAATTTAAGGAAAGCTTGGATAGTTTCCATCATTTACATGTACCTAGTCTCCTTCGCAGCCGTTTTTTGGGGGGAGCGTTGCGTGACAGCCCGAAAAACGGCTGCGAGGGAGACTATACTGTACCATCATCATCATCATTTGGTCCTTTTCCCTTTAAGGGCTATACTGTACCACGTGCAACTAATTTTGGTCATCAACCGTCGCACGAGAATAGAATATTATGCAAATAAATTTTTGTATACGTATACCCATAAAGCCATTGGGTCTCATCGTTCACGGTTTATGCTTTTTAGGTGTCAACGTTTTTGCAATCGAGTGTATATTTTATATTTTTAAAGGGGAATTATCATGGGGTTTTTTATATCTTTCAATCTTCAATCAGCTGCCAAATAATTATTCTAGAGTGACAAGAGGAAAGAAATCAACTCAGATCATGAAAGGAACAACTTGTGATCTGTTCTTTCGCATTTTGGAAACAAAAATGCGAGAACTTGAAAAACGTTACCCTAACATTTTTTAAGTTTCAATCCATACAGGCCTACTCTGTCTCTGGCAAGAGGCACTAATCGACAGTTTTATTGGACTGGGGTAAAAAACTTGACAATTATTTCGTTGTTTCTTATCACAGACAACCATTTTTGAGTTTTGAAATGACAGCAAATTTGCGTGATACTTCCCCTTTAAGACGATAAGCGTCCAGAGGCGAAGAAACGAAGAAAGAGTTGGGTCGACTTTTTTTTTTTTAGAAAGAAGCGTGCTCGATGGGAGTCATCGAAGAGTTTCCTACTAAGCTCGAAGTATTTTTTACCCGGCGATTTTTTTATGTTATTACACATGTACAAAGGATCAAGAATTTCGTTAGGTATAACTTAGTGAGGCGGCTCGCCAGTTACGGTCGGGAGTGTAAAGAAGGAGTAATGTTTACAATTTAGGTCTCAAGGATTCTCTGGCTCGCCATTGGCGGTCAGGGTGTAAGCAACAAGTAAGGTTTACAATTTGGTGGCTCGATGCCTCGCCAGTCGCGGTCGGAGTTCAAAGAACGAGTTCGAGCGTGACAAATTCTGAATTGACCACTTTCCCAACAATTTATACTTTTGTGACAGCAGGGGACGAACGACCCTCGAGTGATCGACAATCTTACAGTTCAGAACAACGCAAGCAATAACATTTGCACATTAAGAAGTACGGTAACGTTGTGTTAGCGGATAATTAATTTAAGAAATACAAATGCTTTAGCGTTAGAAGAAAGCATGCCAACACATTGAAAATATCAGTATGTATGACGAAAGCACGCGCGAAATCAATGTAAACGCGCGAATCTTTCCATTTTTTTTTTTTGAGTTCTACATTGTCATGTTATCAGTCTTTTAGAATACGACCTTCACTTTGAGTTTCCCCTTGGTATCTCGTTGTCCTTTCTTCGTCCGCCAGTGGGTTGTCAGCATAAGCAACAGCTTCGTCATCGCTAGACTCACTCGAGGTTTGGTGTTATCTCTGTGGTGATAAACGGGATAAATGTAGGCTGCGAAGCAAGCGTTCCCATACGAACGAATTTTTCCGCATTCTGGCCGCGCGAAAATTGGGGCGAGAGCAAAAAGTCGGCGGACGGGGGTAGGAGTGGGGAGGCGAGGGAACGCTTGCCCGCATACTTTACGATTAAAAAACAAAACGCCCACCAATTTGTCACGGTTGATTTATTTCGCTGATTGACAGCTTGTCAACAAATTAGCCAATTACAGATTTCCGGATATAGAAAAATAAAACGCTTCAACCAACTTGTCAAACCCGCGAAATACTGTAAGTTGTGATGTCGGAGTCGTGGAAACTACAAGCGATTGCTGCAGAGTGCAATTTCAAGGTTAAATTTGGAACAGTATCTAAACCTGGTTATATTTCTTCAGAAAATCTTTTCAAACCATCGAAAAGAAAAGATTCATACGGTAAAATCCTTGCCGATACTTGCAGAGCGGTTGGAGTTGAAGTGAAAAACACCAAGTTATTTTCTGAGCGTGTGTGCAATCCTTGCAAAATTAGAAATTTGGGGGCACTGTACGAACTTGTGCAGAATTCGATAGGTGGTCAGGCTGCTTGCAAAACTCCACCAAAGCAGAACATTAACGTATCCAAGCGGTTGCTCGAAACGCCACCGGGCAGCAGTCCTTTTCGTAAGACTGTTCGTGTCAACTCTCCTAGTCCCCGTCTCACAGAAAGCTTCTCGGAAGTCTTTACAATTTGCAACCACAGCTGATCAGGATGCTAAGGATTGTGTTGAATCGAAGTTGAACATCGACAATTTACCCATTGATGGGACACTTCAAGTTAAAGTAGTGATCGTTAATTCTACCGGCCAAGTTACAACAAGAATTCCTCACGAGGAGCAAAGTAAACAAGAACTGGCAAGCGGCCGCAAATATCATACTCAAACACAAAGAACTTTAGCCAGAATCGAAGTTTTGAAAGCACTGAAAAAAAAAATCGTTTCAGAAGTGGCTAATTACACTAAATCCGAAAATATTTTGCTCTTGAATGAACCGGATGAAATTAATATGCTTTGCAATGGAGAAATAATAATAATAATAATAATAATAATAATAATAATAATAATAATAATAATAATAATAATAATAATAATAATAATAATAATAATAATAATAATACTGGATCCTGTACCTCCTTGCCTTCTACTTCACACTCCGCACATTATAACAAAGAACTGAAAAGTTAAACTCTTGCCGAATCCTGTTGGCAATACGGCCATTATATCTTTGCCGTTAAAAAGATGGCGCATTGCCCTTTCTTGTTCCGTTTTCAAAGTAAAAGAAAGCCCCGCTTCGCTCAGCTCCGATATAACTTCGTTTAAACACGTATCAAAATCTTCCAAATGTTCCGCCATTTTGATATTCACTAAAATTTGAGGTGACCATACCGCACCACTCAGGAGCCCCGTTCGTGGACGAACAGGTTTTTCAAAATCGTGGAGTATGCGGGCAAGCGTCCCCTCGCCTCCCCACTCCCACTCCCGTATGCCGACTTTTTGCTCTCGCCCCAATTTTTGCGCGGCCAGAATGCGGAAAAATTCGCTCGTACGGGAACGCTTGCTGCGCAGGCTAGGATAAATCCTGATCGGGTTCCATTTCGTATCCAGCGATAAAACTAATTTCTAAGTTGCCTGAGTCAAAGTTCGTCTCCAAATCCAATAACGTGGATGAAGTTGTAAAATTTCAGTTGAATTCTGATGGCCACGGAGCCCGAATCGAACGAATTTTGCAACAGAAAGCTTTTACAGTTCAAAAATAAAGGCAATTGACTGAAAATCGCTTGAGCGTCGTCCTCGATTTTACGTCACGACTTGATTTTCCCAGATTCCCTTTGCGCTGTCGTGAACAATTCGGAACTCGACTCTAAGGGGGATAAAAAGGCGGAGATTTAACCAAAACAACAAAAACATCAAACACCAAAGGATGAAAATTTATTTTATTATTTACTTACATTTGACTCGTAGTCCTTAGGGAAAAAATTAATCAACAGTACCAAAACAAGCATTTCTCTGTAAAACGCTCTATTCTTGATTTATAATTATAGTAAAGAACAAAAAACGTATCACAAAGCTTAGCTTTTAATTATGCAGTGACACCGTACAAAGCTACATACTAATTAATTCATACCGTTTTTTTATGCTGATTTTTGCAGAGTTTAATATCTGATAAATTGAACTTGTAGTTAATGTTTTTTTGGAATTAACTGAAAAGGAGAGTAATCAGTTTTTAATTAAAATGTCCTTTTTATGTTCTCTTACTCAGTTCTTCTTCCCTTAAACCTTCCTATAATGGTTATTTATGTATTTTTTTTAAGTAAACGCTAAAAAAACGAAGTCTCGACCTCCCCGAGGTCATTTTCAAGTGCGAGTAAAATACAAAACTTAGCATAAATATATTACAAACAGTTAAAATCGGTAAGAATGTCATGAACGCTAAAATGTGATAAAATGTGTCAATGTTAAGTATTTATAAAGTAAAACAGGACAAAAAACAATGAAACAATAAAACAATAATAAGCCTTGTTAAGAACTGATCTAAACAAATGATTTCGCGCGGATGGAATCATCCTGTTTGTTTAGTGTTGGTTTCAGTTCTTTGATGTAAAGCATTTCGAAAATGAGGCAGTAAAGTTTGTTCTGACACTTTCTTAAAATTTTGAAACATCCTCAACCTTGCATTTAAGCTCCCATCTACGTGGAAACTCTTCGATCAGGAATAAGAACGATTCAAAGTAACCTTTTCCCGACTGCGCTATCCAGACAAACTTGTGCAGTCTACCATCTGCCAATTTAATGGATTCAGAAGTGTCTAAGGATTCACCTACCCAACAGCAAGTACCTGAGATCAAGAATGTCCAATCAGAATCGTTTTGCCTTTCAAACATCAGAAATCTATAAACTCAGTGTGCAGAAACCTTGGGGACCTAAGTCGGAAGATCAATGTGGATATCAGCCCGGCTTACACAAGTCGAAAGATCAAGGACGAAAATAATCAGAGTGAGGGAAGACAAGTCACCCCTTGTGAATCAACAGTGCGTTGTCTGTTATTATCAGTGTAGCCTGGGCGATGCAGGTTATGTCGGTTACACGTACCGACGTCTTCACCAGCGAATTGAAGAACTGAACACAAGGGATCGGCAATCGGAAACCACTTGAGGGAGCAGCACAATATAGCCCCAAATGGCATTGCGCGAAGTTTTGAAATTTTAAGAAAATGTCAGAACAAACTTGACTGCCTCATTTTCGTAACGCTTTTCTTTTATCAAAGAACTTAAACCAACACTAAACAAGCTGCGTGATTTCATCCGAGCGAAATTATTTGTTTAGATCAGTTCTTAGCAGGCCTCATTATTGTTTTATTACTTCATTGTTTTATGTCCTTTTTTAACTTTATAAATACTAATCACTGCTTGTTTTATCACATTTTAGCGTTCATGACATTCTTACCGATTTTAACTGTTTGTAATATATTTATGCTAAGCTTTGGCTTTTTTTAAGCGCACTTGAAACTGACCTCGGAGAGGTCGAAACGTCGTGATTTTTTAGCGTTAACTTTTATCACAAACTGATCTATATTTAAGGAATGACTTATTAAAACTAAATGTCTACTTAATCCAACAGGATGTGGTGCCGTTGTCAACAACGTACTGAAAAGTCCCGGATATCCAAACAACTATCCAAACAACATGGACTGTGTTTATTGGGTTGATATTCCACATGGCCTGGCGATAAACATTTACTTTTCCCATTTTTACCTGCAGGATTATTTGGGATCTTGCAGGTACAAAACTATCGAATCAGTGTTTAGAGTATACATTACATAACCTCCATTGCATGATAACGGTGGTTGTGATTGTTTCTTTGTTTTGTCTATATTTGCTTGAACCTTGTTTTTTTTTTTTTCCATCATTAGGGCTAAGTATTAGTCTTTCGGTTTTTGGCCCTTTCTCCGTTATTTTAATACCTTTATTCTCTTAATGTATATTGTGGAGATGACTGGAGAAGAATAAAAGACATTAAAAAAAAAAAAGAAAAAAAAAAGGTATATACACTTCTCGAAAAAAAGCTATTGAGACATCGCAAAGAACAAAGTTACTTGTTGGTATCATTACTCTAAGAGTAGCTATTTTTATCTTGAGACCCATTCGCCTGTTTCTTTGCTTATTTGTGCTTTTTTTTTTTTTTGCTTTTTGTTGTTATTGTTGTTGTTTCGATCTGAGGCCAAGAATCAATCAATAACTAGACTGCTTTGTCATTTATTGTCATGACACACATGTGATAAACTAGTTTTGCATGTATGTAATCTCATTTTCTACTCTTTGCGCCTGTCTGTACTTTATACTGGCCTGATCATGGGTTGTTTTGGAACCTTTGCTTTTATTTTTAGACAATTTGATAGGTGAGCTGTGTGTAAGGTTTGTTTGTCCGTGTCGTTGTATTTGCATCATCTATTATTAGGCCATGGATTACTTTAGCATTTTTTATCGGTTACCTTGTCGATTCGTCGATATATAGCTTAAATGTAAGTTATTGTAATGTTTGTCCTACTTTCATGTATATATCTGCACTTATTTGTTAGTAATTGGCCGTACTCCTTTAACTCAGTAAACATATAATAATGCGTGTAATTTTGCCACATATTATATTATCAAGTTGTATAAGCTAATGTCATTTAAGTTTATATTATCTCATCAACAAAACAACTACGTCTTTCTTGTTTGCAGGTATGACTACTTGAGGATTTCCAATGATAACAACTATATTGTAGGTACATACTGTGGGTGGCAGTCTGGATTGAATATTACTTTCACTGGACGCTATGCTGTGCTAACCTTTCACTCAGACGGATATGCATATGGATACAACAGATACATATTAGATTTCTCCTTTCTTTCTCCCGGTAAGTACAAAGAGTCGGACGAAATTTTATCGAAATACTCTCCAAAGTAAAATTCAATTTATTCCAGCATTGTTTGTCATGGTAAATTATAATTCACCGATTACAATGTACGCGTTACTATTGAAAAAGAAAATAAATAGTCAAGCAGTATTAAATTAAGCGCGGTTATTTAGCAAATACACCCCTCAGGCAGCTACCTTATCAGAAACCCTAAGAACGTTAACTTTATATTACTGTAAAGATAATAAGCTGCAAAATCTGAAAATAACGCTTTCGGTTTTGTAGCACTGACTCAAGGCACTGTTACCCAGAACTGTCATTGTGTGGTTTAACTGCATAAATTACCAGCTACTTGACTACTTTGCCGTAGCAAATGTCTAGTGGTTGTGAAGGCGTTATCACCGAATGAATGCTTGTTAGCTCTGAACGAGTTTAAAAATGGCAAACCTCCCGGCTCGAGGTGGTTTCACAGCTGAATTTCATATATATTTTTTGGAATGATCTTAGTAAAAACCTGATTCTCAGTCCTTCTTGAAGAAATTCATCAGGCTTGAAGAAGATAAACAGTCGATTTGAATGTTCTTACATCATAGCCAGTCTTATATTAACGTCTTATTAATGCTGACAGTTTCGATGACTGTCAGCCATCTTTATCAAAACTTGAAAAACATGAAAAGTGTCAGAAGCCTTAAATAGGCTTCTGAAGGTGTTAATTATGGCGATAAATGCCCAAACACACTCTGTAGACGTCCACTCCCCCCCCCCCCCTCCTGGTTTGGGGATGGAAATCACTTGTGTCCATATGGGAGAAAGCAGATAAGCTCCCTCGTCCCTGTTCATAGTAGGAGTGTTCGATGTAATACATATGCTTTCCTTAATCCATCGCTTAAACTTGTCGCTTTCCTGCTCAACTATTTCACTTGCTCGGACACAAGCGATTTCCATCCCCAAACCCGGGGGGGGGGGGGGGGGGAGGGGGCGTCTACAGAGTGACTGCGCATTTATCGCAATAGTTAAGAGCTACTGACTGTAAAGATCAAAAATCCCACGACAGAGAGGAAATTTCAGATTTCATTTTATTTCACCTAAATTTTCCCTTTGGTGAACTATTTTCAAAAATCACAATTAAAAGTTCCACCGCTCTCTCGTTCTTCTTAAAATTAGAAAAGTTGAATTTACGGCTACACGCCTGATTCGGCCCCCCTGGAAAAACTGGAAAATCGTGCATCTTTAGAAGCCTCACACACAGCAACGATAGCTACTCCCGTTTTCCTGTCTCAGCTGCAAGTAAATCTTTCTATTATCTCTAGTTCAGTGTAAGAATTAAGTCGCAAGTCATATTTTTAATGTGCTAACTCACTTGTTGAAGACAGCGACCTTCACGGGTTAGATTTCGAATTGAAATTAGGGCCGATTTCAGAGGCCTACATCTGTCCCGGCATATGTTTTCTGGAACAAAACTATAGATGAAGTCTAACCTTAATCCTTCCTTTTCACGCCCTCGAAGTGCCTTTTTTGGCCTGCAAGAGGGAATTCTCGTAAAATTACATCATTTAAGCGTGAGTGGTAGGCAGATTGTTTAATTATTGATATTAAATTACTGATATATTGAGGTGACCGACAAGGCAAAGTCTTATAACAAAAGCTCGGAACGTTCTAGAATTACGTAATGTAATTTCTCAAATTAGCTATGAGGAACACTATAAGAACAGAAAACCAAACAGTTTAGTCGTTATATTGCTCGCTGCCCTATTGTCGCCGTTTAAGTATAAGTAAGGGTTAGACTATGAACGCGAGGGGTCTATGGGATATAGTACCTCGAGCATAGATAGAAGGCCACGAGGGCGTAGCCCGAATGACACTTCTATCTAATGCGAGAGGTGCTATGTCCTATATCCCAGGACACTAGCGTTCATTGTCTAATCGTCTTAGAACATGGTCACATCCGCGAAGAAACCGCAATTTATGAAGATTCTTTTAATTTTGTGATCGTATTTTAATTTTGTCATTCACACGTAAGAATCACGTTGTTAGTTTGTTTTGGATGTCGCCGTAATGTTTCTTTCTTTGGAGCTTTGTTTATTCTTTGTTGTTTTGATGGCTCATTTGCTCCGGCTATGAGCCGGTGTAAAGATCTCGAAGAACCTGAGGCCGTCCTTGCCACTCAAGAGTTACTTGTTTATGAGAGCGTAGACATATCCGATTGCTTGGGGGGTAAATTCGATAAGAGTGCATGTTTGCAAAAGCCTACAACAGTGAACGAAATTGAGCAAAGAGAAAGAGACAGAATTCAAACTCGACAAAGTACCGCGTGGTCGGTAAACGTCTATCGAGTCTGAGATGAATACCGAAGCACCCAAATTGAAACCCTTGGAGATAAGTATAGGTCCGTTCCAGTTGATTTGGGAACTACCCCCGTGGAAGATGAATTACTGGCTTACAAGATTCATATTGGAAGTTCTAAGAGGTGATGGCAAGCCGTACCCGTACCCGTGCTCTATATACTCATTAGTATGCTCTATTTTCTTATTAGTATGCTCTATATAGAGCATACTAATGAGTAGTCATTTTACCCCACAGTTTCCCTGTGCTTCAAAGCGCTCGCCTCTTTACATTATTTAAGACAGTTTGTGGGATATAGAGCACACAAATACTGGGCACTGATTGGCTGAGTGGATGTTAACATGTTCTAATGTGAAGTTAGAGCTGAATAGTGGACCCAAAAAAATCGTTGAAATCGGAGGATCGTGCAGGCACGTGGTAATAAAACAAAGAAAGCGAAAAAAAACGCACGGTATATTTCGAAGCCACTTTGAGAAGATTTTGTTGTTTACAACAAGCAAGACGCAGGTAAAATGAAAACGTGAGCTTCGGCGAACCTGGGAAACACAACTTTTCTAAATTGCACTTAACACTGAACGCGACTATCACTACGCTAGAATTTAAAAACATTCCTTGCAAAGTGGGAGAACTAATCAATTTAGTACTCGACTTGAGACAATGATAAACAAAACGTTTTACCAAATTTACCTCTAACACTGCAGGGAAACCCATAAGTTTAACGTCACAGTCATTAAAGCTAAAACAAAATTTACCCTACCCCAAGAAGATTTCATGTCCCTTTCCTTTTCCTTAGGCAAATGTTGAGAGCAGTTTCCGAACATTTTAGTGGGCGTTCCCCCAACCCACACCGCCCTCCCCCTCTCCCCCGTCCACGACAACAAAAAAATCAAATTAAAGATTGCATTATTTGTGAATTAAACTTAAGATGCCCAGCCAACGGGCAACGGGTAATCCCGAGCGTTCAGGAAAGCTGCCCGCTCGGGTAGCCAATCACAGCGCATGATTGGACTCATTTATTCTACTAGCTTTTTATTCCCCTATTTCTTATCGTTTGTATGTAGATATTTTAGTGCTCTCATGCACTTTAGCAGTTATTTGAAGACATTCACAATTTTATATATATCTTATCTGGACCGGAATGGTGCTAAGTGCTGTAAAATGACTCATTCTGGAAATGGGCTTCTTGCCCCTTTTTGGGCCGTTAAGCCAAATTAATTATTTCAAGAAAGTCGACCTATAGTTAACCGGAGAGGGGTCTTTGTTGTTGGCTTTAAGGTTGCCTTTGGCATTGGATCAAATTATGCCAGTCAGCTGTGGAATTAATTTACCAGCTATCCTGTTTTTTTACTCAAGATAATTGAGGGGGGGGGGGGGGGGGGCAGGAGTCACATTTTAGCGCATGTGCATGAATCAAAATATGCTTTTTTCTCTTTCTTATCAATTTTATTGCCTTAAAAATCCCACTCACATGTACTTCGTTAATCACATTCCATATAATTAGTGCAAGCAAAATGACTGATGACCAAAATTCAGAGAAAATGTTAGTGGATTGTACTTATATTGTCGATAGAATTTAGTGTTGACCCGTAGGGTTTGTTCCACGGTTGATGTGTTTAAAGTTATTTGCATGCGAAATAACGTAATCATATGAAAAAAAATTACCACCAGGGTTATCTATGCCATTCCGAATTGTTCATAAACAACGAATTAAATTTAAACAGGCTTGGTTGTAGCGAGTAAAGGCAAAAATGTATTTTGATTCCTGGACATGCGCAGAACCGTGAACCCCCTCCCTTTTTGAAGGGAGGAGTTGAGACAAGTTAACATAAGACAAGGTTTCTGGGGATATGTTTTTTGCATATCCAGACAGATATAGCGGCCATGGTATAGAGCCAATATCCCGTTTACCCTGTAAATTTGTATGTGATAATGACGACACGGGAGTCGTCGAAACGTCATATTCTTTTATCTTCGCCTTCAACTATTTCAGGTAAACCGGAAATAACAATTCCTATTAAAGTGGTGAGAACAGTTCAAGGTCATCTGTTATGGTGTTCAGCTAAAGGGACTGTTCCCATAAAAATGTCGCTACTTCAGAATTCTACAATTTTGGCACAAGGAACAGAGTTTGCCGCCGCCAAAGTCGGAAAGGAAGGGAACGTCACTTGTATGGCGATCAACAAAGCTGCATCAGTATCAATAACGTTTCCTGTTACTGTAACAGGTCTGCCTTTTCTTTTGTGTTGCCTTCTCTTTGTTTTTTGTTTCCTTTGGTAACTAACGTTTAGATTTACTCATGACTAATACATATTTAATTGACATTACATTTTCACCTTCATTTTATAAACAATAATATCCATATGAAGATTCCTAGTTTCTTTAACTAGAACACTCTTGAATCTCATTTCAACTTTTGTTTCCTGACCATTTAAGTAAAATAGCTTGGGCTTAGAACAATTGAATCTCCCTCGGAACAAACATTGAGTCAAGTGGACATTCGCGTACCTCACCCACCGATGCTAACTTTTTTTAAATGGAGAAAGATTTTTTTCACTTTCGTGACATAAAGGGGGTGGGTTGGTTGCTTACTCGCGAGAAAGCGCTCCACTAAGAGTGGTTTTCTAATAAAATATAATAATAATAATAATAATTATAATAATAATAATAATAATAATAATAATAGTTATAATAATAATAATAATAATAATAGTTATAATAATAATAATAATAATAATAATAATAATAATAACAAAAATAATAATAATAATAATGATAACAATAACAATAATAATAATTATAATAATAATAATAACAATAATAATAATAATAATAATAATAATAATAATAATAATAATAATAATAATCGTTAAATTGCACTGCAACAGTTACGTATTTTCCTAAAGACACCTTAGCAGTGATCAGTTTAATTGGCCACTAAGCGTTCAAGGTAGGGTGCCCGTGTGTCTACCTTGAGAGCATCGGTGTCCTTCTCTGATGAAAGGGATTGAAAGAGATACGCTGTTAATCGCGGAGGAAACTTTAATACTATTTATACAAATGCAAAACCGTCATTAGCTCTGCAAAGTGAAATAATAATGTCACTTGAAATCTGGAATAACGTCATGTTTTCCAAACGGCAACCGACTTGAATAAGACAGCTCTCATTTGTCCACCTTAGAAGACCTTACATGAGCGCGTACAGTGATTTGAACTTATTAAATGAAACTAATTTAACTTCAGTGAGCTACATCAGTGTACAGTAAGTCAAACCAAATTGCTGCCACATGACGTTTTAGAAGAAGATATGATTAAAGTTGGCGGTTTCCTTTCGATATTAGAAAGTTTGAAACCAGTGGACGTCCTCCCTACCCGAAGAAATAGAAGAAACTTGTTATCGGCAATCCTGGATAAGAGCATCTGATCCAATTCTTCATGGGTCGATCCCAATACAGACGCTAACGTAAAGTTTACTTTTAATCTTTCAGATTGCGGAAATCAGTGCTCTGCCGGTGGAAAGATCACAAACAACCAAGTTGAGAATGACTATACATGCATAAATACACCATTGACGGCTGACTTCCTGCAATGCCTTCCAACAACTACCACAAAGCTGTACGATTTTCCTTTTCTTGTCTAATTACTATCTCCTTACAGGATTTAACAGTTAAATTCTATTTAAGGACGGTGCCTACTTTTGTTACTGCGCATACGTTTTGCACATCTGGAGATACTCGAGTTTCCTATGGGTGGTGCCTACTAATACAGGGATATTTTTTGTGAGGTTAAAACCATGCATACAAAAAAAATGGGGGATAATCATGCTTTTTTAAAGTTAAAAAAAGTTCCAATTTTGAACAAAACGTCATACATTGCTTTGTATTTACTGTTTTTATAAAATAATTGTTGCTTAATTATCTCTCAAAAAAAATTGTGTGGTTACCCCAAATTTAAATTTGGATTTCAACAGCCCTTGCTAAGATCTTCTTAAATTTCCCCGCATAGTCATAAACCGCGTAAAAATACTTCCTTATTATTAGTAGTCACCGTCCTTAAAATGAATCTATCTTCAATTCCCTGATAGAATTTTATCAGTCCATCAATAAATTTTTGGGCGGAAAGTATTTTTTATTCTAGCCTTGATTTCCAAATATCCTTTTTTAAAAAAATATCTAACTTTGATGTTCCATGGAGACGGCTCCACTGACATAAAATGACTTCTCGTTATTTTGGGAACACCGTTTTATATGTACAATTTTGGCTTAATTTTTAACAGAATTTTACGCGAGACTGGGATCAAAGATTTACCCATGGGAACATTCCGTCACATGACAGCCCTTAATTATCTGTAAGTAGGTGGAAAAATGGGATCACATAAATTATATTAAAATAAATGAGATAGTATATTTCCAGCCTGGTGAATGAATGAGAATGATGAATTATTCTAGAAAGTGACACAGGCATACTCGGAAAAAAGGAATCCGAGTGCTCGTATCAGGAGTCGAACCTAAAACCTTCCGATTACTAGTTCGGATGCTCTACCACTGAGCTACAGGAGACTCGTGGGAGCTAGGGTTATTAAACTAGGTTCATGGGACAAATATCCTGCATACTGCTAGGATTTGAATGTCAAACATGTGGTATATGTAATAAATGTGATGTAATATATCAAATACGGGAAAGCGTGTTTCATCAGATATCAAAACACTGAGAAGTAGGTTGAAAAAACAAGGCGCAGCCGAGTTTTTTTTAAACGACTTCGAGGTGTTTGGATATCTGGTGAAACACAATTTTGAGTGCTTGATATGGCTTCTCAAATGATCAATAATTCTTGGAGAAATTCAAGGCTAAAGCTGGCAAAATTTTATGGTAATTAGGATCACATATCCAAACCACGGTCACAGTAGTGATTTTCTTTGTTTTTGTTTGATGAATCATTAATGAGTTTGAGAAAGTATATTTCTAGCCCGGGCCTGGGATTTCCAGCCTGGTGAATGAATGAGAATGATGCATTATTCTTGAAAGTGACACAGGCATACTCGCATACTATTAGGAGTTAAACCCTCTGTCCCATGAACCTAGTTTAATGGCCTTAGCTCAGTGGTAGAGCATCCAAACTAGTAATCGGAAGGTCTTCGGTTCGACGTCTTATAGGAACACTCTAAAATAATACATCACTCTCGTGAAATATATTGCAGCTGAGTTTGTCGTTTGTTTCACGATTGAGTCACATACATGTCGATTGCGACGTTTAGACCGCTATACTGCTGGTCTTCATCAGGCGATGGTGTTGACTGATTGCGTAACAGTGTAAGTATAGCACATTGGTTTGGTATACTGTTACGCAATCAGTCAACACCATTGAAAAGTTGATTGGCGGAAAAGTACAAGCATCATTTTACAAATTAAACACTCATAAAGGATCGAACCTAGAAATAGTAGTATTAAAGCCTTACATTCAAAAATCAAAAAGTGATTTTGATTTTCATATTTATCAAAAGGAAGAATAACATCAGTGTTGGAATTAAAAATTAAAGGGAGTATAAAACTGGAAGTGGTAGGACGTTGCTTGGCAAGAACTAAGATTGCTTTTAACCTTCATTCAACCTGGAAATGAAAGCGTGCAAACGTTTTGGAAGGCAGTGATGCCTGCAAAAAAGCCTTTAAGAAAGGACTTTAAGGAAATTTGCTGAATCTGCTAAGGTTTGCATTGACCATTTCGGCCTTCGTTGTTGTAACCACACCCGGTCAATCTGATCTGTTTGAGATTGCACGATGTCACGCTACGCTTTTGATCTCATCAATTTGCAACGACCGCCTATTTCCGTTTGATTTATGCAATCGTGCATAATACTCCATACAATTCAAAATTTTGCACCTTTCGATCCAAACTTGTTGCTAAACTGAGCTACACAAATAAACTTCAATTACATTGTGTGGTGTTTCATTCGATAGTATTTAACGTTTGGAGTCGGTGCCGCTGATGCTCCAAACAAAAAAAAGTGGAAAAGTAAGCGAGTTTAAAGAAAACATTGGACGCTATCCCATTGGCTACCTTGTGTGCTTCCTGTCAGTACGACATGTACATCAAGTATATGATGACAAAAAACATATACAGTCAATAGGTGTTATCAAGCGTTCAATATATACGGGTACTTATCCGTGAAAAAATGTTTCTTTATTTGAATCAACCAGTGTCCTGGCACAATTTAACTATTGCCTATCCTTATCATGTTATGCTATGATGTTTAGAACGATAGAGTAGCAACACTGCAGGGCCCGCGGGGCAGTTTTTTTTAAGTGGGGGACCGCTCCACCTCTTCAATTGAAGCGGAGGGAGAGGGGGGGGGGGGGGGTGGACTCTAAAAATAGTTAAGTGGCTAAATGGCTAAATGCATCCAACTTTACTTCAAAATCTTAACATATTGTATTAATCCAGAGGTTAATAAGATATATTTTAGCCGTAAAATGCAATTAACCTGGTGCCGACTGGATATTATTTAATACAGTTACAACTCATCATTCAAGCATTTAGTTTAACAAACGAGATGGTGACAAGAGAAACTGTGCAACCATGCACACTTAACAGACTCTGTGATAAAAGGCAGCATTATAACCTTGGCGCGATTTAGTTGCTTATTGTCATGAAATCGGGTTGTTTTTTTTAATGCGCCGAAATTTCTTTTCCGATTATCGTTGCGATCAGCAAATTTATTTTCCACGTTGTCAAGGAAAAGTTTGTCTGTTCTGTCTTTGTGGGTGTTTAGTAATGTCAGATTACTAAACCTTTCTTGAGACATTGTTTAGCGGAGCCATGTTTTAACCTTCGAGCCGCTGAAAAAGATCTTTCCCCTGCTGCACTGGTTGAAGTAGCCTGCGAACGCAGCCGTATTTCCGGCAAACGACAGCCAAAAATACGGCTGCGTTCACAGGATGTGGTTGCAGGAATCCCAGCAGAAGCTTGAAGATTGTGACAACTTCAGTTTTCATGCTTTTCTGAGGTTTCTGCAACTCCTTCATTTTGTCTAGAATGTCATCGAAACATTAAAAATTTCCAGCCATGGGCTTTCAACGGGTCAGAGACTACATCATCAGCATAATTCGTTTCAAGAATTGTAGCTGCGTGGAGTAGTCTTCAGATTTAAGAACTTTGACAAAAAAAAAAAGACTGCATTGTTGCATATGTTACATACATGACATAGCCTGGCTGGTTAAAACGCAGGTCAATGGCATTCACTATCAAATCAGTATATCCACCTGTAACAGCACGATCCAGGCATGTTGTAGGATATTATGTTGTTCCAGTCCTGATGTCTATTACTACTACTACTATTATTATTATTATTATTATTATTATTATTATTATTATTATTATTTTACAGAAAGTGGGGGGCCCTGGCCTCCCCGACCCCTCCCCCTGCGTGGGCCCTGACTAATTGCCGCCGCTTCTAAAGCTGTTGGTAAGGTGTATTACGAGAGCCAGGAAACGATCCCTATTAAATGCGATGTAACAACTACCATGGCCTCCATATCACTTAATATGTATGGCGTTTAAATCATTTGCTTGGATGCATGAAATAATGCGCAATTTATGGGGTAAGATTCTGCCTCAACTGGAAACAGCCAAATTTAACAAATTTCATTAATTTCGTTCCTTCTCAATCAATTGGAACCAATTTTAAATGTTCTGCAAGGAAGATATTAAAATAACTTCTCACAATCAATAGTACAACTTATCAAAAATACCAAATAACAGTAAACAGCATGAAACAGAGGCACTCAAAGTTTTCTTCGGCAAAAAGTCACCTCAACATTTTGTAACACTGGAAAACTAATTAGTTTTGTTATCGGGGGAGGAAGGGAAGAGTCGGTGCAAATAGGTTGTTAGGAATGGGAAAAAAGACAGCTAGAATTTTCGTAAAGCCAGCAACAGCTAGTAAATTCAGGGAATAAGAATCTTTCTGAAACTTTCTTTACATGAAGTTTTCAGTAAAGCATCGGAACAGACGAAAATGTATTAGCTTATACAAAAATGTCCTTAACAGGCCACACAACTATCTACGAGCACGAGAGAAAACATTTTTAAAAGTGTTGTTCTCGGTAAGAGCTCCCTTTGAGCCTCACGTAGAACTGCTTGATTTTTGCTTTCCAAATGGGAAACTGTTCACATTTTATTGGGATTCCACAAAGAATAATTGTGTTGCAAAATTGCAGTAAGTGAAACCCACAAACCACAAAAAAGCCACACTATAAGCAGTTGTATTTTTCTTAGAAAATAATTGAGTATATAATGCCAGGATACAAAAGGCGCACTCTTTAAGAAGCGATTGACGACGCTGCGAGAAACGCAGAAGGAAACACCTCCTCAGGTCCCTCCGTTGTTACTCAGACCTTTCAGTTTTCTCCGTTTTCACTCAAATATCACTCAATTCTTCATTCCCCATGGTACACGTTATCATTACCTCTTTATAAAACTAATGCTATGTAAGTAGCCTTTCAAATGAGGTAATATAATCAAAGGCAAGCAGACGAAAACCGAAAGTTGTGTTATCCTCACCGAAGCTTTGCATTTAATATTTTTTCTTGATCTCTTAAATGAAACGTAGGTCGGCGGATATTACAAATGCATGAGATCAAATAGCGTAGCTTGACTTCGTGCAGAATAAGTTTGCTCTTAACAAAGTCGAACCGCTCAAGGTTTGGGAGATTGGGCATATTTCTGTCCTTGAAGTCCACCATAACGAAACTGCTAAGGATTATCTGGACAAAGATCTCCGCGTACAGTTTATTCATACACATTTACGTTTCTTGTGTACAAGTAAATGTGACAAAATGCGCTCAATTAGCATCAGTGGGTTCCACGAGCTTCCCTGCTTTTCTGTTTCAGGCTAAAAAAAAAAAAGAAAAGAAAAGAAAAATAAACAATAACAAGAAAAGAATCAGACACTCCCAGGCCGCCATGTCAACATTTTACCCTCCCTCCCCATACTTATATTTTTGTCCTGTGCCTTTTCAACTTTTATTATTTCCATAAATACAACAATAAAAATACCGTATTTTCTCGATTAAACGCCGGCTTCGTATAAACGCCGGGTCAAAACTGCCGATTTTTAAATAAACGCCGGGTGCGTTTAATCGGGCCCTCGGCGTTTGTTCGGGGTCCCGGTGTGTATTGGGATGTAATTAAAACTTAAATAATCAGTTTGCACACATTGGCCGACACAAACGAGGAGGACGTTGGCGAGATTACCGTTTATAAACTTAAAACTTTGTACTCATATCATTTACTTGCTCCTACATCATTCATGTATTGTTAATGTGCTCTTTGTTAGTGATACAAATCTTGATTGCCACATGGTGCACGTGCGGTACGTACGGTACCATAATACTGTAACTTCGGGTAATCCAGGGGAAAATTGTCCAGCACTGACAAACTGCCCCTAGGTTTCCAAGGATCGGTAATAATAAATCAAGGCGGAAAAATGGCTGAAAATCGCAGTTCATTAATAAACGCCGGACCCCGATTAAACGCCGGCCTCGAAAAAACGCCGGGTCAAAACTGCCGACTTTTAAATAAACGCCGGGGGCGTTTAATCGAGAAAATACGTACGAAGTTAATTTTTGATACTGCTTCTTATAAATTCGACCATTTATAAATGTTAAGTAGCTTTTTTCCAATTATCAATGTAACTTTCATCAAGTTCTAGACAACTAAAGTCGGAAAAAACAATGTTATTTTAATTTTGATCACAGGTCAGAAAAAAAGTGAAACTTGAAATTTGACTTTAAAAATTATTGTTCTGAAAATTGAAAATTAAAAATCAAGATTTGTATTTTTAAAGGGAAACTTTTGATTTTAATCAAAATTGAACGGACGGAAGGTTTACGGTCCGGACAGCGCACTTCTGTTAGCAATAAACGTCATCACCATAAAGGACGCCAAGGCCTACTGTGGAAATTTAAGTCGCCTAAAATCCCCGGGGAAGGGGGAAAGGGGGAGGGGGGCTCTACGATAAAATTCAAAGGGGTGATTGTCGTACCTTTTAGGGGTTTATACGTGTGGTTTGGTACCCCTTAGGATGTTAAAATCTAAATATACTTCCGTCAGAGGCTGGTGATACCTTTTAGGGTAATGAGCTGAAAAATATGACAGGAAGCAAATGTCAATCAACCAGTTTGGTACCTTTTAGGGGTAAAAACTTGTTCAGGACAAACCCACAAAACAGAACTCTGGTACCTTTTGGGGGTTTTTTGCAAAATTTCCGACGATCGCCCCCGTCACTTTCATATGGAAGTCCCCCCCTCCCTCCCTCCCGTCTGCCGGGCTTTTAAAGATCGCTTAGGTCAGAAAAAGCTCAAATTGCCCCTGGAAGATAAAATTCCCCATTTAAATAATAAATATATATATACATATTTTCCATAATAGTGCATTCATTAGGTTACTGATCTCTGACAGTGACTTAATAAACAGGTAGTTGCAACATTATGTAGCACCGTCAACCATGCCCGATACAAATGTGAGGGGTCGGAGGACTCTTTTCTAAAAGTAAAAGACCTGCTTGTTACACATTTTAACACAAACGCGAAGTAAATGATAGAAGAAAATTATTTTGCTGGTTGCTGGTATGGCTTCAATTCTCTTGCGCCCCAAGAAGCCTTCTTGGCAGGTTATCAATAAATCTGTTTGAAAGCAACTATGAATTAAACGATGGATTCAAACTGTCAAGTGTCATGTACAGTTATTGAGGGTTAAGAAAAGATACTCTTTAACGTATACAAAACTAAAATTTTGCCATCCGACGTACTGTTCCATGTTTATATACTATAGTGTTCACTGTTCATAGGTCATTTCCGAAAGTATTCTTGAATTTTAACTTGCTGCTTTTCTTTGACATCTAACTTCAAAATGGCATCCTCCATGATAGAAAGGGAACAAAGAAACTCTCCCTCCCTTGCCCCTATCTCTTCAAAGGACATCACAAAGTTTCTTAGTGCCTTGACTGCTGACTGCAAGGGTAAGAGACCTCGGATTTTATATTACGCATATTTCATCAATGTCAGTGTCTGATTCTTGGTCTTCATGGCTAGCCTCAGAATCTTCCGGCTGAACTGCCTCTAAAGCTTCCGTTGTCGAATCCTTTTCCGTTAGCTGCTTTTCGATAACAACGTCTTCATAAAGCCTCGAAACTGGTTGAATAGTACATTCGTCAATGAGGGGTATTGCCGGACAAGCCTGCCCCACAGACTAGATTCTGCTGTTTCTTGAACCTCCTCGTCTGACTCAAATGGGTCGTGTGTCGGCTCTCAGTCACTTCGTTTGGAGATCCCGCTTTTCTCCAACAGTTGTTGATTGTATTTTGGGTTACGTTATCCCAGCCTTAAGCAATCATAAAGACAGCGTCCTTTAAATCTACCGCTTTGACAGGCTTATCCTCGTCCAAGTATTATAAATGCACAAAAATGTACACATGAACAAACCTGAATGAAAGCATGCATTCAAGGTTGCTGCCATTTTGATTTATCTGAGCACGATCGTCTCAGCATGAATTTCTTCATCTCTACTTGTTCCCAGTGCCCAGGCTACTTTGCACACACGTGTGACTTGCGAATTTTCCTGGTTTTATTTTAATCCCAGGTTTTAAAAGGTTTTTTTGAAATTATTTCCAGTCGCAGTAGAAAAGATGTTCGTAAAATTTCATTTCTACTTAATGGTCAATAACAGGAAACGTTTTGGCAATGAATTATTGCAACAAGAAACTGAATTCAATGTATGTATGAAATCGGAACGAGCATCAGACGGACCAAAAGCCTGGCACATTTCACCTTTTTCCGCTTGTTTACAAATGCTCAGTCAAATGTATGGCTGGTATGGCTTCAATTCTCTTGCGCCCCAAGAAGCCTTCTTGGCAGGTTATCAATAAATCTGTTTGAAAGCAACTATGAATTAAACGATGGATTCAAACTGTCAAGTGTCATGTACAGTTATTGAGGGTTAAGAAAAGAAAACAGGAACAGGTTTGGGCAAATCTTTTCCTACATGAACATTTTATTGGAATATTTTGGAGAACACAAATAAATAAAATGAGCTTTCTTTTCTAATAGAACGACAAAATTTTTTATCTAACTAGGTCCTTAAAAAAAATCAAAAGTCATTGTCT
>NW_028145447.1:1050000-1158051 GCF_977016875.1 Pavona decussata | reverse complement strand
GTTCTAATTTCCTACTAACAAAAACTGGCTGCAATATGGGGCCAATCTTATTACTTAGGTCGTTAAATTGCCTGCGAACCGCATTGGCAGCTACTTGATCCTTAAAAGGAAGGATAATTCTGATCTTACGACGATTGTGAATCAGCAATGCGTTGTTTACTATTTCTCATGTGATCTGTGCGATGCAGATTATGTCGGCTATACAGCCAGACACCTTTTTCAACGCGTTGCTGAGCACAAGAACTCGGCAATTGGCAAACATTTTCTTGAAGCTCACGGGAGCAAACACCTATTGAATCAGGGCCATTTTAACATCTTGAGAAAGTGTCAGAGCAAATTCGATTGTTTGGTATTTGAAATGCTGTACATCAAGAAACTTAAGCCTTGCTTGAACACTCAAACGGACTCTATACGTGCGAAACTTTTTGTTTAACCGGTAGCATTCTTCAATGCTACTATTTTAATTAATATCTATTGTCCATTTTTATATTTATAGCCGCAATCTTGCATTTTTAATTTCACTTGATAATGATGTAATGTACATCGAAACGTCGTGTTTTTTAACCTTTTTATAATGTTTTTACGAAACGTTTTATCGCAATTTTTTATAGTCAAATTTTTAATAAAAGAGGTAAAAAAAAACCCATGACACTTCCCCTTTAATAAATGCTAAAGAAATTCAAAAATTTATGCTTAATCTTAAGTTATCTAGCAATTTCTTGAAGAATTGAAGAGTGTTCTGCGAAAAGGGCATACATTGTATAACACATGTGTAGCCATTAGAAGGATAACACAAAACAATTACTCTAAATTTTGCCACTGTATGGCCACTGCTGTAAACCTTTAATCCCTAATATCAAAGAACCAATTCTCCTATCCTGCCCCCACACTTTTCTTATAAAATTACTGGGGATAAGTTATTAAAATATCAAGAAAATTCACCTTGGGCAATTAGCATGCCCTTAATTCTCATGACCTCAGGGGTTGAATAAGCATTGATATTACAAGGTGTTAGGAGAAATTTTATGTTCATCACTGTTAGGGCATAGGTTAATGCATTGGCTGTTAAATCTAAGTGTATAAATCCTTTGAAATTCAGCTTTTGGACAAAAAGCAAATTAAACACACACACACAAAAATCCACAGTACATGTGAAAACTAGGAAAAATTTGGATAGCTTTTTCAATTTGTTGGTAAAGGAACCAAATCACATAATTATATATTGTACGCCCTTTTGATGCTATTATATTCTTAAATTATTCAGAGTTGGTTTATATGAGACTTATGTCCTTATGTTAGAATCAATGCTGAGTATAATTGTCATGATTACAAAATAATATTGAAAGATGACCTGGAACTTGTTGATGTAATAACTGAAATGCAAGCTCCGCCACAAGGACGTCTGCAAGCCGAACCTGAAACTGACAGATATCAACCCAGACAGCTGGGAAAAGCTTGCAGATGACAAAGATGGCTGGCGTCTTGCTGTACCTGATGGTGTCAGGAGTGGAGAGGAGAAGAGGAACCTCCAGCTGGAGGACAAACGGACAAAAAGTAAAGAGAGACAGCAAACCGTGGACTCAAACCAGCCATCCAACTTTGCGTGCAACAATTGTGTCAGAGACTGCCATGCTAGGATTGGACTGTTTAGCCACATCCGGCGCTGCTCTCAACAGAAAGACTGACCCAACAGGGCACACACCATTGTCTCGCGAGACTGAAGGATGGGCTACTACAGAACTCAACATGTCATGAGGAACTAGGATGATTGCAAGGAGCAACCTAGGCTTGAACAACCAACCCTCCAATCTTCTCAGTGACCATCTGATCGAAACTCAACACACCAACTTCTACACATCCTTGTTTCTACATGCCTAGTAGTAAGGGGCTTAGTTTAAAGTTGATCAATGCAAAAGAGTACATAAATCAACAGCCATCTTACCCAGCCCTTGGCTATCCTCTGTTACAACTCTCTCAAATATCACAGACACCATCTGTCTGACGGTTGCTGCGGCAGTCGTACAGATTGTTGCATCTTTGGTAAAGTATAATTTGAAACACAACACCATGGCCTTGTCAGGGGAAGAAAATAAAATAAAAGACAACAAAATTAATGTTTTTAAAAACATCAAAGAAACATCTACACAAATTGTCAAGCATGGGAAAAAGACAAATATCTGAGACCTAACAGAAAAATTTGAATTCAGGATTTCCCATACACCAGTCGTGATCAAACACTTTATTAACTACCTACTGTAGATTGAGTTACATGTACAAGGAGACTTGCAGTGAGCTGGGCGGTTGCAAACTACAGTAAATTTGAACATCTTATTAGGATAACAGGGTTAATTTCTAAAAAAACTGTGGTGCTGTGTTAGTGGGGAGTAGAAACAAATACATGTTTGGTTTTATCACGAGAGTTGATCAGGTAAATTGGCCACTGTAAAGAGATTTGAGTGCTGATGTTTCAATTGTTAGCCAAGACTTGCTACAAGTCGACCTCGCGAGTTGGGCGAGCAGAGCAAGCTTTTTCAACCTTGCGAGTTTGGCGATCAGAGCAAGCTATTTAATGAGCTTTTTTAGACCTCGCGCGAGAGACGAAGTCGCGAGAGGTCGAGCGACAAAGTAATAAACCGGACGAAGGACTTTTTTGAAAGTCGAGTGTTAGCCCTACAGGTGTACATCAGAGAGAATGATATGCTGTGATGAAGGGCTAACACTTGAAATATCAGTACTCGAATCTCTTTACGGTGGCCAATTTACTAGTTACATCGTATTCAACTCTGTTAATAAACCAAACATTTCGTACATCTTATTAGGATCAGCGTTCTATATAAGAAGGGTAGACAACTCTGCCATTTTTTACACAGATTATTGACACTACACTGTACAATCTTTTATTGGCTACATTTCATTGAAGACAATTTTTAAAAATAAATGTCATTTTTCATAAACGTTGCAAAACTATACTAATTTATGTAAATAGTATGCTAACTCAATAATACACCATGTCAAGTTTGCATTCAATAAGAAAGACTTCTGACAAAAACCATAAGTTCATCTGCAACAATATCGTTCTCGAAATCATTCCCTTAAAAACCTGAATTAATTATTTACCCAAATCATACAACTCAATACTGACCTTCCCAAGACTTTCTCCATGAACAATATTTGAGGTTGTGATGAGAAGAATAATGGTTTGAAGGATTCTTAGCTCTTCTAACCCTCCTTCCATCAACTGCCATAGTGCACTAATAAGGTTACCAGATGACGACTGTAAAAAAGATAAAATTAATATTTTATTGGAAAACATGGCTCACTCTCATGAATGACTGATGGCTGTATTTTTTAGTGATATGTTGTAAACCCATTTGGGATCATGATCTAAAAGACTAAATAAATTTAACTGAAATGTACATGTATTGCATTGTATTTAACAAATCAACGGCAGTTTTCTATGGTCTCTTATAGCCCATAAAATTATGTCATAAATGTTCAAAACTCAAGCGGTAGAGCAAGTGGTTTCACTGCCAAGTTTTGAACATTTTAATTTGTGGCGTCATTTTATGGTCTATAAGAGTATAGCCCATAGAAAACAGCCATCAATTTGTTTTTTAAAATAACATGGAAAGATTACTAGTGAAATTGGCTTTATTTTCCATTGAGAAAGTGCTGCGTTACACTTGACATCATTTTTATTGTCTGTACTTTTATAGACAATAGCTACGAAACAATCAGCACGCAGGAATTTTGACAGTCACAGTTATTGTAAAATATGTATTGTTTTGCTATTCCAACAACCAGTGCTAGCAAGAGTTATCTTCAGAAACTATAGAAATGTCAACAACATCAAGTTCATCTCAGTCTAATATCTGTAGTTCTGGATCCTAAACAACTTAGAACTGAGGTAAAATTAGAAGGATTTGTATGGAGTCATTGGAGCATAATATTGTCATCATCTCACCCCAAATAATCATTGCAATAAGATGCTGATTTTTGGCAAGTAGGGATTTTTCATCATGCTCTTTCCGCCAGAACATCTTAATAAATCCCACAATTTCACAAAATTCAAACATTTGTGACATCACACTTTAGTACTATATTTTTCTCAATGTAAATAATCAATAGAGAGGATAAGAATGACATTTACAGGGAACGGCAAACATGAGAAACACCCTGTATGACCATATTACCATGTTTATCCTATATTTGCCGTTTGCTGTTTTCAGATTTTCAGTGTCAAATCAAGTAGTTTTGTGTTAGCATCATTTAAAGCCAGAATTAGTTTAATCTACAGTCAACTCCCGATAACACGAACCTTCAAGGGAAATTGAAAAAGGTTTGAGTTATCGGGAGTTCGAGTTATCGAGGGTAAAATTATATAGAAAATGACCTGAAAGGAAAGGAAAATTGGTTCGAGTTAGCGCGAGGTTCGAGTTAGCGAGGGTTCAAGTTATCGAGAGTCGACTGTATTCTCATCTTTGACATTTCTGTACTCTTTATTTCAAGAAAACATAAACGCGAATCTCATGTTTACCATTTGCTGTAAATGCGATGCTTAGTCTCTCTAATGAACAGTGTACCAACCTCAGACAATGCTTCATTAGTTATGAGCCTTTGTAGAGCTGTCAGCGAGATCTGCACCACGCGAAGACTCTTTGTATCACAACCAAGTAAGAAAGGCTGGACTATCTCAGTTTCCTCTGCAACCACTGATGTGCAAGATAATATCAAACCATTAAAAGTACATAAAATAATTATCCCAACACATCCAAGGAACTAAGAGAATTTTCTCATAAACAGAGTCAGACACAAGTTAGACAAAATGTATGCCCCAGTCCTTCCTTACCGCAACCTACAACTATTCAAATGAAAGCTACTGAGCAGTACTTTCCTGTGGTGCTGTTTATTATGCTGTACAAGGTGGTTCAAACTTTGAGTTAGTGGATGAAATCCTAAAGTGTGGCCATTCAAATGAAAGCTATTGAGCAGTACTTTCCTGTGGTGGTGTTCATTATGCTGTACAAGGTGGTTCTTACTTTTGAGTCTGTAGATGAAATCCTAAAGTGTGACCATTCAAATGAAAGCTACTGAGCAGTATTTTCCTGTGGTGCTGTTTATTATGCTGTACAACATGTTTCTAACTTTTGAGTCTGTGAATGAAATCCATTCAAATGAAAGCTACTGAGCTGTAATTATCCCGTGGTGCTATTCTATTTAACAATTAGATTATGAGCTTGAAATTTCTATCGCGTGATAACTGATGAGAGCAAAGCCCAAATCAACTATCATGGGATAGAAATCGAGAGCGAATAATCTAATTGTTTTAGTAAAAATCTACTACATGTAGTCGTTCAAAACTTAACAAGACAGGTTCCATTTTCATTTTATGATATAAATAGGTCACACCACGCGTGGATAAATCTACTCACTATCTACAACAGAATAGACAGTGAGTAACATAGCCAAGAAGAGAACACCATTCATGATAGAACGCAAGTAGATTTATAGTACTAGGTGTTTCTAATTGTTGAGTCTGTGGATGAAATCCTGAAGTGTGACCATTCATATGAAAGCTACTGGGCAGTACATTCCTGTATGTGGTGCTGTTCATAATGCTGTACAAGGTGGTTCTAACTTTTGAGCCTGTGGATGAAATCCTAAAGTGTGACCATTCAAATGAAAGTTACAGCTGTACTGAACAGTATTTTCCTGTGGTGCTGTTTATTATGCTGTACAAGGTGTTTCTAACTTTTGAGTCTGTGGATGAAATCCTAAAGTGTGACCATTCAAATTAAAGCTACTGAGCAGCATCTTCCTGTGGTGCTGTCCATGTGTCAATTTTCTGACATTAAAGCAACGCTGTTTAAAATGTACTTTATGTGAATTATTTCATACGACAGCTGATATCAAAAATTTGCATTTTAAAGCCTACATATAGGGGAAAATGTTCGATTATTTACCCTTGTTGATTTTTAAGTTTCTTGTTTTGGCAGCACTGATAGTTCTGAGGCGTAAAATCCCCGCTTCTGCCGCCTGAAATAATCAATAAAAATTTATGAGTAGAAAACGCAAAAAAGTGCGACGATCATCAAAATGAGTTACATGATCAAATATATACGATCATCTGGACAATATATATACTAACACAATTTGTTAATATTCAACGGTTTTACCATTATTCTAGTATTTAGTTTTAAAGCACGGCATTTTAGTAACGAACAAAAGACTGTTTTGAAAGCATCAAACACACCCCTCACCTCTTTAACTGGTTGGAATTTTCGTCTCGTTTCGTTCGACAAAGCTCGAAGGTCAGCTTGTACGGCATCAATAAACTTTTTAGACCGTTCATCCAGTCCTCGCGACATGTCTAAAACAATTAACACCGGACAGTACAATAATCTAAGATTCTGTATCTTCTAGGGTTGTGAATATTTGAAGCCATTTGGAGTTTGTTTTGATTCGAATTTTCAAGAGTATTGAATGATCGGACAATGGGAGTAAGCCGCCATATTGGATAGCTGATGTGGCTCGTACCAGACTTCTGTATGTGAGTTAGGTAGAATCAAGAAGGACTGAGAATAGGGACAAAAATTTGGGACATGAAGGGGGGTTCTTTTCAAGAATTGAAAAGGAACATAAGTAAGGGGAGGGGGAAGGGGCAGAAAGGAAAGGAAGGCTTTTCTCTCCCTTTCCCCAGTCCCCCTCCCTCCTCAGGAAAGCAACAAAAAGCACCACAAGATATATTTTGACAGGAGTGGATTGAGCGTTGTTTTGGCGTTGTCTGTAGTCGAGCTTTGCCTTCAAAAGTTTCTTAGAAATATGTATTCGCAACACCAAAACTTCGCGAATTTCATGGAGAATCGTTTGACTGTATGTCTTCCATAGAGCTACTGTTCTCCCTGAACAAATTTTCATGATTAAAACTGTTACAAAAAGCGTGAAAATCTGATGTAGGTTACTGTATTTTAGCTCATGCCTCCGCGTGCGTCGTATATTTTTTAAGACACACTTGAGTTCCGTGCAAATTTGCCAATTATTAAAATTTCCATACAAAATAAGCTTAAGTTACTGAATTTCGATATTAGCTTCTTCATGCTTCAGTCCCTTCCCTGACAATTCAAGTCGGGAACTACTGAAACTTAAGCATTTCCTGAAGTAATCTGTCACTCATCAAAAATATTTCTTGCGTGACTTTAACTTCCTGTTATTCTGAGAGCTGTAACTGTTACGACTTCTTATCGTTCCAGAGTTCGTTACGGGTCGAAAGAGTTAGCCTGAAAAATACCACACTCAAAATTCTCGACCTTGGAAAAAGTCTTCCCCATGCGACATGAAAACGACTGCTACGACAGCAAGATTTTCCTACGTAATCGGCCGCGTTGCATATAACCATGGCAATTTCTAACGTTTATTTTTATTGAATGGTTTCAGCTGTTCTGCGACCGGACGTTTGTGGTTTAGCCATCGAAAGTTCTTGCGAGATTATAAATAAAAAGTGAAAGAACTCTTTTCAAATATAACGGGACGCCAATAACGTCTGTCTGTCAACTTTGGAAACTTGTCTCGACTTTGGAAACTTATTTCAACGTTGGAAACTTACTTCAGTTTTGGGAAACATTTCATTTGCGAAAGAAAAAAAAAAGACTCTGAGATATCAAAACAGGTGGTCATTAAAGGAAATTTCATTCTCAGAGAAGAATTAATTATTAACATACTTGTGCCAAATTTAAACAGTTTTTAATAGTATTAGACCAGCTCGCGATTTCTATGAAAATTTCCCGCGGACTTGACAGAAACGTTGGCGGAAACTGAAAGCAACACTTTTCGCTTCCCTACACGGAGTTGACGAATCCGTCCGCCTCTAGGAATAAACTCGTGTTGTACATTGCCGTGCCCGTAAATGTCGAGAAATTATCACATATACTATACCGTGTTACAAACTACATTGTATCCAATCGTTCAGATAGCTACGCGGTACTGGATAGTTCGCGCTGCTTTTAGTTTCTGCAGCCTGAATGTCTAGAACTGGCAGCGAACTGTACAGAGAAATGTTGACCTCGAATGCCAGCGTGAACGGAAGGAAAGCCTTGTAAGGGTAAATTAAAAGAGCCCAGGATTGCAGGAACCAAAATACATTTTGGCCTTTTCTGTTGACGGGAAGGGGAGAGATAGTACATTGCATTGGTCCGAATCAACAACATTTTTATTACGTTTAGACATGCCGAGGTTAAAATTTCACGTCCATTTGATTTGGCGCACTACAAATCCTCTCTCGTGGAGTATTATTACGCTGATTCCGTATTTTTATTTAATTATTTACCGAGCTTTGTTCTCAAATAATATTACTTAAACGAATTGTAACTACTCGAATAGGATTTCATTCACAGACTCAAAAGTAGAACCACCTCAGTTGTACAGCAAAGTACGGCTTCAGCACCACAGGAACTAGTACTGCTCAATGGCCTAAACGACGAGAGCTCCTTCATACTCAAGATTATAGAAAAGAGCAAAGGGAGAGTTGGGTCCAATACGACAAATTTAAACTATCTTATGGGATATTTTCCACAAGGAAATTTAATGAAAGATGAAGAACTGACTACAGGGTGATCCAGGTTCCCTTCCAAATTTTCCATTCCATTCCAATTTTTCATCGAAGGCCATCTCATGAATGTCAAGATATATTTCACATGTAATGATTTGACTGCGGTGTAAAATACTATAGATATTTTTGCCCACAGACGCACAGTTAAATTGCTTTGCCACAGGTGACGAAGGTAAGAATTTACATTTTTCAAAACCGTGTGTCACGCTATGTTGACGCATTTGCGGTTTTACTCCACAAAAATAACCTGCTTGCTTGTGATTTTAAGACAACTGAGAATGCAGTAGTTATTTGTTTTGAAACTAAACAATTCTCCAGGACAACTAAAAGCTTGAATTCCGCGGTTGTGTTAATTATTCAGGGTTACAAAAGGGCTGAATGTTTGATGGAAATCTTCAATTGTCACCATTCAAATGAAAGCTACTGAGCAGTACTTCCCAACTCTGCTATATTTTGCAAGAAATATAATTATTCCGTTTTTTGGATTACTGGCATTGGGCATAAAAGACTTGAATTTAAGCTCCAGGGACTGGCTCTCATTGTGTACATGTAATTGATATATCAGGTTGCTACAAAAATGTCTGACGCCATAGTTGGTTACCACAGATAGTTTGAAAATAGTCTGACAAAAAGCAGACTAACAAGATTTTCAAAGAAAATTCCCTCT
The DNA here is from genome assembly GCF_977016875.1 of Pavona decussata. Classification (NCBI taxonomy): domain Eukaryota; kingdom Metazoa; phylum Cnidaria; class Anthozoa; order Scleractinia; family Agariciidae; genus Pavona; species Pavona decussata. The sequence goes on along the minus strand of NW_028145447.1, from coordinate 1,148,779 downwards.
AAAGGGAATATATTTTGTTCTGTTTCAATTGCTTCCTTTTTCCTGTGTTATGTTATTAATTATTAAGGTACCCGCGTTGAAAATATTAAAACTATATTAGCCTGCTTGCCGGAACAACCAATTAATGAGCTGCCAATAGGAGAGGTTCCTTGTCACTCACTAAACACAGATTCGATTTCCAAAAAAAAAAAAATGGCGCAATTATCTAAAATGTTTAATTCCCTAGAAATTCGAGCGATTCCTCGCATCAAACAATCTTAAGAATCGACTATGACAATATTGAAATCAATTCACTATTCTAAGCACGCTTCAGTTGATTTTCAATTTAATTTGGGCTTCTATATGCAAACACAGAAAGGGGAAGTAATTTAAATGCGTGACATGACGACTTCCTGTCGAAACAATAGCACTTCCGCCCACGCTAGCGCATACATTTGCTGACATGAAACAGGAAGTTTTAATCGGGTAAATAAAACGAACTCTGCTCAGCTTAAACGGCGTCATTTGTGTTTCGATACTCAGCTACGCGTCTGAAACTACGAGAGACTATCATTGTACAGGTAGGATTTCTGCGATTTTATAATTTTATGGTTTTTTATGTCAGTTAACTTGTGCACGCTAGCATGATTCAAATATCGTGACATTTTGGATGTTCGTGAGTGAAAATTATAATAAATGATCGCGAGAGGAGCAAATTTGTAAACTTAAACCTTGGTGAATCATGACGTGTATTTTAAAATTTTAGTTAAGTTTAAAACTTTGAAGCCAAAAGTTCAAAATGATGCAGTTACAGACGAGGTTAGGTCGAAGTTTATTCGTCTGCGATTTTGCAGCGGGAACTAGTCGACTTCTCGGAAATCTTGTAGCATTTTCCCCACATTTGCCGAATTTCTACAGAAAGCTATTTGGAAACATTCCAAAACGAACGGCGTGAAAGTACTGCTCTGAAAGTTGAATTCAATTGGCTCATTTTAAGCATTTAATCCACAAAAACTAAAAAGCGAGAGCCACCTTAACTTGAGCAACACAAGCCAGCACAATCATCACACAAGTGGTACTTTTACAATAGCTTTTATTTGACTTCAACCACCGTTTAACGTTTAAACAGACTCCCACATTTCATCACTTCAATACGTGACTATGAAAGGAAAGGCTAAAACGAAATCAATGAAAATTAAACAGAGTGGCTCAAATCGAAAGATCGAACCGGAATACATAGAAACTTCAAACGTTACCATCTAGTTGTCAGCTGAAGGAGATGTTAAAAATGTCTTCATATGATTCATTTTATTCAGAATCGAAAATAGAAACCTCTTTAAATGTCGGTTCTCGAAGTTAAATATCAGTGTTTTGGAAAATTTAGGTCTCTTCCTAAACTCTGGGAAGGGCTGATGAACATTCGGGAAGGCCGGAAGTCTTAACGGTAGCAAGGAACTGCATGCGTGCGGGGGTCACGAGAAATCTAACCTGTCCAATTTTCGAGATCTGAAGTCCACATTTCTGGGAAAGATTTACTGAATGCGATCTAGATAATTGCAAAGCTTCCAGGTAACTTTGTGAAAGGGACTCAAATAACAGATTGACTCAACAAATTTCAAGTTCCGCAATAAAGGATGACTAGCATCTTGTCCGTATTTTCAATGTATTTAAATTTTGAAATTCTTTCCCCTCGACTGAGTTTCCCACTGATCGCGAGGACTGTTTCAGTTTTCCAAAGACATGCTGGTATCTTCGGGACATTTTTATACTCAAACGAACCTTTCCAATATGATTTTATTTTCACCAAACATTTCGACCGGATTGCTTTGAATCGAGAAGGAAGCGATCGACTTTTATTGTTATTGCATAACAGATGTCAACGCAGGCTATGAAGTTCCTTCCGCTTTAGGTCGATTTTAACAATTGAACATTTTGCCACAAAACAACAACCCACGCGTGCAATGTAAATAGCAACGTAGTTACTGATGTAAACTCAAGGTACATATGCGACAGAAGACGTCATTAAGTGAAAATCAAATTCTGCTCACATTCGTAAAGAAGTAAGTTGTTGAAATGTTCATGCACAAACTCAAAAGTCAGAACCACGTTCCATGGCGTAACAGCAACACAGGAATTACTGCTCAGTAACTTTCATTTGAATGGTCACACTTAACAATTTCATCCACAGACACTTCAAACATTGATAGAACCACCTTTCAATTCACAGCATTATAAACCGTCGATTCAGAGACTTTTGAAAAGTTGACTGGAAACCGTAATTTAACTCTTTGCATTGGAAACCGAAGACTGCCTTGCCATCAGTAGCTGATGAAGGATTAATTCGTTCCTCTCTAAGTCGCAAGTACATATACATCAGCAAATGAAACAAATCTTACTGCTGTCTTATCTTGGCTTGAAAACTTAAAATTTACAAGCGGATTTACCTTTATGATCCTCATTTATTTTTGTTACAGAACAGGATATACAAAACTACTTTTGAGGAAGCAAATATCATGGAGTTTGGTAAGTCTTAGCCCATGTAATTATACTTCAGACAATTTAACATTCCCATTAATTTTCGTGTGCTGAAAATACGCAGTGAATCGACAGACCCGAGCAAAATGTTGCCATGTATTGTTTTTACGAGTATATCAGTAGCGTTTTTTCATCACGAAAATTTCACAAATTAAGACTAGCGTAAAATTGTAAGCGAAAAAAGTGTACGTGATAAAGCGACCTGTTCTCCTGCAATTAATATGCAAAAGTATTTTTAAGGATGATTCACAACTGTCAAAGATATGACCCTTAAACCAGTAAAAATAGAAATTCGTCATTATTTTTAATATATTTACTAAGATAAATATATACCGTAGAAGTACAAGACGGTATTCAAACAAGCTATCATAAAAAGACAACTCAATAAAGATTATTATTATTTTTATTATTATTATTATTATTATTATTATTATTATTATTATTATTATTATTATTATTATTGAAATGATTGAAAATGGGAAATGACAAATAGTTAGCACTGATTAAATATCTTTGGGAAAAAAACGCATTTTTTTTCGGTTTCTGACAAAGTGGAAAGACATCGGAACATCTGTATACTCCGCGCCCTCGCAAATTACTTCATCAAAGGAAATTTCTTGCCTTCCAATTTGTGTGATTTTTAAATTTAATAAAATATTACTTCAAAGTAATGTATAAAAATCATTTCTTTAAGTATTAACAAAAGCGCTCAACCACTTCCAAAATTTCACGATTCATTGCCACCGGAACATTTCAGGGAGCTTTCAAATTCTCAAAATGACGTTTTAGCGAAAATTTCCTGTTAGAAGCTGTATCCTTTATTGCTTTAGCACTCAAGTGATGTTTATTTTAAGCTATCCTATTTTTTTATCGAAAACCTTCCTATTAAGTGAAGCACGTTTCCCCTTTCAACAGAACACCTGCGAAAACCTTCCAAAACCGCAGTGCATCTTTGGGAGTTTCTGCTCGACCTCCTATTGGATGAGAAGAGTGGTCACGTGATTTGCTGGATCAACCGCGAGAAAGGAGAGTTCAAACTGAAGAACCAAGAGGAAGTTGCGAGAAGATGGGGGAACTTGAAGCACAGGCCAGGAATGAATTATGACAAACTAAGTCGAGCCTTAAGATATTACTACCAGAAAGGAATCATTAAAAAGGTATAAATTGTTGAATAGTTTTTACACAAAACTAGTAATAATCAAATATTAGATTATCTCGATCCCAGGCTCTTTGCCAAATTGATGATGAAGTCATCTGCCCCTACGCAGTCTGCGGGGGATGGCACATACGCGTCCCACGATCCATTCATTCGTTGATCAATCGACTGTCACATACATTCTCGACTGCACTGACGCAATTAGGATTGCGTTCTTTCTACGTCGAACGCAATTACTAGGCCACAAAACGATATTCCTCTTCTGCCGCCATTTTGTAAGTTCGTTTGCCGCAAAACTCCATAAGATATCGAAAACACCAAAATGTCGGCCATGTTGTTCTCTGAGTATACCCAGGATTCATGGTAGTGTTTGCTGACCAGATTCGTGAAGGCCCATTTCATGTGAACGAATTCATGATTATGTGATCATCATCGGATGATAATAATGGTGAACTTGGAGTGAGTTAAATGAACTGAAATTAATGCGGAGGCGACTTACAAACCTGTGATAGTCCAAAAATGGCGTAAACTGGATCCTATTTGTTGTGAAAGTTATTAATGTCCTATGTTGATTTCGTTTTATTCCAGGTTAGTGGCCAAAGGCTCGCTTACAAGTTCGTCAAACCACCTTTAGGTCAACAACCAAGTGGCTCCACATCACAAGATGTTCCCGCCAAAACAAGCAACCCGACACCAACCAAGACAACTGCCACAGAAGAAGATACGAAGAAGGCCGAGGTACCACCAAAGGAGATTGAGACCAAAGAAATGGCGGTCATTCCCGCGGTGCCTTGCGTGCGAACCAGCACCATCACGTTGCCCCAGACAACAGTCAGCAGCTCTTCGATGGGTATTCGAATCATTCCCGCGCCATTGGTCAGTCCAAGTCACATGACCTATCCTGTTTCTATTTACCCGTATGTGGTTCCTTACGTCATTCCAGCATGTCGCCAGATTGGGATCATCAAGTCATAAGCAACAAATTACAGCTGATTGGACAGTGTGCAGTGTGTACTGTGACGTCATTTCCTTACAAAATCTTTTGTTTGGCATCACTCTAAATTTATCAATCCTGATGACCATTATCGTTCTCACATTTAATTTTACTAGGTTGCAAATTTTGAGGGGACTAATTTGAACTTTGAATGCAATATTTTCTTTTGATAAACGTCAAATCACATCCTTTTGTTTAATCAAATCCAAGAGCGTTAAATTGGATTTCGTCACGATATTATCATTTTCATCATAGTTATGTAATATTTAGAGTTAGTAAATCTCACTAGCATAAATACGTTTTAATCGCTTTGGTGCGAAAGCCGAAGCAGTAAAAGAGATATCTTGAGAGAAATGTTTAAATATTACATTGTAAAAACGACCTATTAAGCTGTTATGTAATACTAATTATGACGCGGCCTGAAAAAAGTAAAATTAATAGAAGTTAAAACTGCACGCGAATTTTAAATCGAAGATGATAGCGACATTCTTTAATAATGAGACCCACGTTCAATTTTTACAAAAATCACCAACAACAACGCAAACGCAAAAACAAGGAGAGAAAAAAATTGCTGCAGTTAACGCCGCTCAGTCAGAGTAGCTTTCGTAACACTAAACTTAAGGGCATCACCCTCGATTTTTAACAATAGAGGCTTTAAGAAATCACGACGGCAACACCAACGAAAACTTTACTTGAAAATATAGATTTGCATTACTTTACTACAGCTTCTCGATTATTCCAATTCGTTCAACTTCGTACAATGTGGTCGAACTATCCAGTAACAGAACAGGTGGGAACAGAGAATAAAAAATTTCCGTCATGTGCTCACGTTCTCCACAAAACCTTGTTTGGCCGAAAACGGCGAAGAAAATGAACCAATTTTTAACGCACGCGCAGGGCCTTAAATTTCCGTTAAATCCTATTGTTCTGTGACGTTCTCGTTGACGACGCCGTAGTAGCTTCTTAAACTCCCTATTAAATGAAGACATTGGAAACTTAAAAACTTTTTTTTCGTGTTTTTATATTGTTGCAGAAACAAGAGTGGACGTTTTGAAAAATTCCTCTCGCGGAAACACTCACTGAAAGCTTCTCTTTCGTGTTTCTAATCCTATCAAACTTCTTCGAGTGTTTCTTTTAAATTCAGATTCTTCTTAATCGCCCAAGGAAAATTTACAGTGATTGTTTAAAATTGTTAGCAGAAGACTTTGCACCAATGGGAGCGCCCGATATAAGGACATAACTTATTAGGCTTTGAACCAATGAGAACGTGCGATAGAAAGAAATATATAACTTATTTTATAGGCTCAAAACCAAATTTTCTGAGGAATTATGTGAACTCATTATCTGAGTGTCATTTTGTTTATTTTCGCAGGTAAAACTGTAAACAGTTGCTGCTTATATTACACGACGAGTGTCTTTGAAAATGATATTGAAATTAGCTACTGTAAGAACATTTTTGTGGTAGTCGTTATTTTAGTAAAATACATTATTAAAAAGCGTGAAATATTTGACCAGGGAAGCTAAGTAGAAAATGTGTGAAATAAAATGAGTTCCTATTTTGTATATAATTTTATTTAGATGCTTATTCGTTGTAAATAAAGACATGCACAACCGCTCTTTAGTGATTTCTTGAATTAAGAACGACTTGTTTGAATTGCAACGAGATGGCTCAAAACCAATGGCGAAGCGCTTAAAATTTGACTAAAAGCGGGAGAATGAAGCCCTTAAAATTTGACTTGCAAGAAGAGAGTTTGAAGGTGAAACGCTTCAAGTTTGACTTACAAGGGGAGGGCGAAACCCTAAAAATTGTTTACAAGAGGAGAGTGAATTAAATTTGGCTAAGTCTTGGGTCATTTACTTCCCTTGCTGTAGTGATAAATGTGCAAGAAATCTTGAATTAGGTTTTGTCAGAAATCAGTTTGAGATCTTCGGGTAATGTTCGGAAATGTTTCTGGTGGTTTTCGGCAATCTTCGGTGGTCCCGGATAATCCCGAGTTCAAATATAACAGATGGAGAAGGAGATGCTGGAAAGTCTAACAGTCTAATTGTACGAATTGCATCCACTCTTCGCTAAAGTGCAAAAATACCAAAATACCATATTTTCTCAAACAAACATCCTGGATGTGTATTTCAAAACGCGTATTGTGCGTCTTCATCAGTCAGTAAGTTATTAGCATGAATAGCACTAAGGGAAAATGGGGCCAAGAATTCTAACATCGCAACTGACATAAAGGCAGAACAGTTAGCTATATTACAAGCGTGCCTGATTAGTTGTATTTGGGCGACCGTGAAACACTCGGGACCTCCCGACCCAAATCGAATCGGGGAAATTGAACCTGCGTTCACCACCCTCCCCCCTCTCTGGGCGCTTATTTAATTTTGGGCCCATGAGGGTGGGCGCTTATTCGAGGTAGGCGCTTATTCGAGTGGGGGCGGATGTGGGCGCTTATTATTTCCCCAACATTTTCACCAAGCGAGGACATTTTTAGGCGGAATAACAAAACAAGGGATAATAAGTTTATTTCTCACCAGCAAGACAAAACAAAGCGCAAAAGCTAACATGAACAAGCCATAAACAATATTGAAGTTCATTGCCTACCGTATCTAAAACCAATTTTGGACCACTGACAACTGACTCTCCGCAGACTTTAAGCTGGACTTGTACAAAAATTTTTTTGTTGGGAGGGGGTGGGGTGGGCGCTTATAGGCTACAGAAAAGACAATCACGCATCATACAGTGAAAGGAAGATAAAAAGAGCGCAAAGAACTTTTATTTCGAGGATTAGGTTGAGTCTCTATGGTTGATCATTGCAACCGACTTTCACTTTCATAAGTGTCTTACTGAGTGCTTACTGGCCGGATTCTGCTCGGCTTTGCTGCTTATACTAATTTGTTTTACCTTAATTCTGAATCCATAACCACAATACTCGATATAATATCTAATCTCCACATGGTTTAAATATCTTGAAAATCTGGCCATAGATCTTTTGCTTCAGTTCAGCCTCCAAACTTTATAACAGTCAGAGTCTTAGCCCAGGCAAAAAGCTCCCTTTCTATTTCATCATTTACCGCCAATTATTGGTTGGAATCGTCTATAATTATTTAAGTAACCTATTCATCCCGAGTTATAAAGACCATATGATTATCTTCTGGATGTTATTGCAAAGCGAAATCAGCAAGATCTAGCAATGTTTCGTGAATGTTTTTAATAAAGTAATTATTCCACTCACGCTTGTAGGATATGAGATGATAGATAGCCAACCACCTGAACCAACGCGCCTCGTTGGCTATCTATCCATGTCATCACGCCACTCGCGGAATAATTGTTAAACATTTTGGCCTCTATCTAATTAATAGTATGCTTAGTTATAATTTGAGCAATTTTTTTTATTTTTATCTTACGTTCGATGTACACTCGGCTTCATTGTGAATAAGTGTAAGCTTTATAAATTCTGTACCTAATAAAGTATCCCCCTCATCCATCTATCTACCTTCGCATTTTGCACTGTTTCTTTTCTGTATTTTGCCAAACAAAATTTAGGATGTTTGAACTTGACCGTCGTCACGGTCTTGTACAGTTGAATGGACAAAGTGAGCATTTCCTTATCCACTTAAACTCAGCAGCAGTTTTCTTCCGGTGAGCCGACCTGTTGTATAAACAATATAGACGAGCGGACGCGTTGCCAGCGCAACATCACGTATCAGCGATTAACAGCTACGCAAAGATGCAATCTCCTTGCCCTTCGGTTTTTTTTTTCACTCTGTCTGTCTATCTCCGTTATATAACTCTCCATCATATACAGTCCACAGAATACCTTTTGCCGATTATTATTTTTTAATACTCGACTTCCATGTCAGTCCTGGTAAAACAGTTTAGTAAAGTTACTGATTGGATCATGGAACCTCAAAGTGTCAATCAACCATCGACTATCTATCCCGGGAATCTATATAAGATTACTTAATTGACGCAATAGCTGCCTAAATGATCAATTCAGTCCTGGACATGGAAAGGCAAGTTAAGTTGAGAATGCGGCTTTCCCAATAAGACATGCGCAACGACCCGCGTCTTATGCTTGATGTACCTTGAGTCAGAGTAACGAACCCATGATGAGATTGCTAAAACAGATCTCTCCTGCGATGAGCACATTATGAATAATGATTTATTGTGTCCAACAAGCACAAACATAAATTAAACTATCAAACCAATAAGGCTTGACGGGATGACCGTCCCATCTTTCTGGTTTTAAGTCAAGCCCGCGAGGAGAGTAGTTGTTATGATAGAACAAACTTTGTTTGTTCTCACAGCCGGCGAGAAAACAAGGGAGCACAGAAGAAAGTACAAAGAGAGGTGCCCTCCGCGCGTCGCGCACGTATCCTCGTGGGATGTAATTCTCGAGCACGCTCGCTTGGTGCTATCCCTAAGAATGTTTAGGCGGAGCTGGCATTTTACATGCCGGCTGTTATCTTGTGCGTGCACGTGACTCGTAATCTAACAGCCGGCATGTAAAAACCCAGCTCAGGGAAGCCGACAGTTTTAATGTCCATAAAATTCTCCTTCCAAGCCAACATGGCGTTTTCTTGCAGTATTTACGTCAGAGAGGTAAAATGGCGCACTGGGGGAACATGTACAGTATAATTAAAAAGAACGCTGCAGCCAATACAAGAGCAAAATTACAAACTGTTTGGCTGTCTTACGACAAAGGAAGGTCTTTCCGCAGGTTGAATTGCCGGAGGGCGTTCTTTTGTCTGGGACAAAATAATTGACAATAACTATATATCGCTCCTTGAAACCTCCAGAAATTTCTGATAAGATAACAGTCCCACTGAACAGAAAACAAGCAAAACCACTGATGACCGGCGCTGATTTGTTGCAAAGAAGGTACAATGGTAGTAGCTTTTATTTGAATAGTAGTGCTTTAGGATTTCACCCGCAGACTTAACTGACTTAGAAACAAGTTATATCGGCCCAATGAACAGCACATTTGCTTTCATTTGCATATGGTCACACTTTAGGATTTCATCCACAGACTCACAATTAGAACCATCTTGTGCGGCATAATAAACAGCACCGCGGAAAAGGATTGCTCAGTAGCTTTCATTTGAATGACCTAAACGGTTGGGGATGAGCAGTAACATAAAAAACTGACTGCTTTGTTGCTTTCATTTGAACGTTCACACTTTTGGATTTCATTTACGGTAGACTCGCTCTTCCATCCGCAGCATATTAAATTGTATCGCATGAAAGAACTGCTCAGTGGCTTTCATTTAGGTGCTCTCATGATCACTCAAAGCCTTTATCCACAGACTCAAAAGTCAGAACAACATTATGAGGCTCAAGTAAGTTGAATCCAAGAATTCACAATTGAAAAAAATTCGAGTTAGAGCTTCAACATTCACACAAAAGTCGTGGCTTCATGACACAAGTCCGAGGTCATTCCATCAATCGCCTTATAAATCAGTCAAATTAAGTTGACCGCGCTTTTTTACATCTGAAAGGCAAACATCATTAGCTGAAAGGTACTTATGGCCGGAAGTGGATCTTATTTTCCGGTTCCTCAGCCATTTAGGGAAAGCGAGTTCTTGAAACTTCGTCAGCCAACCGTTGCCACGAAACGGTCTCTATGTGGTTTATAACTTACCAATGAACGCTGGTTATATGATAAAGGCCTGGACCTTCAGTTAATATAGATAGTACAGGCGGTACATCTGTCTCACGCCTCTAGCTCTGTATTCTTTCTGCAAAGAATAACTTCATAGACTCTGCTGAAGAGACGTTGAGGAAGGAAATTCGTTGAGGTAAGGTTAACTAAGGTTCCGCTTACTGATAAGGTTGCATAACAAGTTGGATTGGCTTTAATATGGCACGAGCTCAAAACGTGGCTTCTCGTAAAGTTCACGAGTCTCTCTTCAAAAGATTGAATACATGTGACAGAGGGAAAGTCAAAGACCTTATAGAAAATCGGATGCAACATTCTCTCGATTTGTGATATTTTAATTTTGTGATAATATTGTTCTGGAACAACACAGTGTGACCCGATTTAAATGAATAGCTGCTGAGAGAGTTCTTTAATTCCTGATTCCCTGTTAATTACGGTCAATACGGCTGAGATGACTCTAACTTTTGAGAGCAACCCTAATTAGAACTTTTGAGATGAATTAAAGCTAGAGGACTTTTCTGTGGCGTTTTTCATTGTTGTGTAGAGGGTAGTTTCTAAGTTTCGATTAGATTTTTGTGCCGGCACGTAATTATATTCTAGCATGGTGTGACCATTCAAATGAAAGCCGACTCGACTATTCTGAGCAGTACTTTCCTGCGGTGCTGTTTATTATACTGTACAAGGTGGTTCTAACATTTACGTCTGTGCCAACCATTCAAATGTAAGCTACTGAGCAGTACTTTCCCGTAATGCTGTTTACTATGCTGTACAAGCGTGTGGTCCTAGCTATTGAGTCTGTGGTTGAAATCTTAAAGTGTGACCATTCAAATGAAAGCTACTGAGTAGTACTTTCCCGTGGTGCTGTTTATTATGCTGTACAGGCGAGTGTTTCTAACTTTTGAGTCTGTAGATGAAATCCTAAAGTGTGACCATTCAAATAAAAGCTACTGAGCAGTACCGTGCGGTTTATAATGCTGTACAAGGTGGTTGTAACTTTTGAGTCTGTGGATGAAATCCTCAAGTATGACCATTCAAATGAAAGCTACTGAGCAGTACTTTCCTGTGGTGCTGTTTATTATGCTGTACAAGGTGGTTGTAACTTTTGAGTCTGTGGATGAAACCCTTAAGTGTGACCATTCAAATGAAAGCTTCTGAGCAGTACAAGGTGGTCCCAACTTTTCAGTCTGTCCCCATTCCGGCATGAAATTAAAGCTTGTGAGCAGCACTTTCCTTCAGGCAGTTCCTTAGTGTCGGATGCTATGACATCCGGAATTCTTTTTGAAACTTGCGTGAATAAAGCAGCACGCCCACGTTGTGTTGTTTAGCGAGTTTCTTAATTTTAATTCGTGTAATAATTTATTTGGAGCGAACAAGTGCATGCGTCACTACAATAAAAATGAAGCGTAAGTCACCTTAACTTTGAGCGAAAGGTATATGTATTACTGATTCTTGAAACACCATCATATTCTTCTAAGAAAAATTATCGATAAGTATTGTAATCAGAAGGGAGAAATTATCGTTAGAGCTTTGGATACTGACGGAATATTAAAGATTGAACTCTTTTTGCTCCAAAACTGACGGAAAGCTACCAGTTTAATCAAGAAGGCCGACCACTGAGTCATCATGAAACACGTTTTTTGTATCAACATCATTTTTATTTTTGCAAATAAGTTATTTTGGACAAACATAAATTAAAAGTGTACTAAAAGAGTGCCAACATCATCTATAATTGTGATGAAAGAAACTGTCTAACTTGCTACTAAAAGCAGCTGATAATGTTGGGCTTGTTATAGCTTGTGTTCAAATGTACATGTACTATTAAGACCAGTTGGCACAATTAAATGTTCCCTTTGCAAGCGTGGCTTGAAAGAATGGTCAAACTTTTGCTTTATGAGAAGGTTTGAAACAAAGTAAAAATGACGTTTTCAATCCTTAAAAAACAGGCAAAAACAACATTTACAAGTAATTGCGTGGAAAATATGACAAGTAAACCGCCTTGCCTTGACAATTCACCTTTTTCAAATGGCATGATGTTTATCAACCTGCCAACAGTAAAACTTTGTTGACTTTCTTCAGGACAGGTCATTCTCATATGACAATTGCAATTTTAAATTAGTTATACATAAACACTGAAACTTGGAAAGGTTTCCTTGGCCGACCACACAGTTCAAACAAATATGTATTTACCGAATAAAGACAGTTTCGACAACCGGGACCTGAGAAACTTGAAGTTGTCAACAGCGAGACTACAGCGTCATACGGAGAGAACACGAACGCTTGCTATTGGATCTCATAAGAAGCTGTGAGGCCAGGAACTTATCAACTAACTCTTAATCATAAAAATTACCGTAAAAAGTCAACTGAACGACTGCATCCGGTTACGGGTGCTGTTTCAACAAAATAATGACTTACGTAACTACTTCCTGTGTTAATCAGCAGGGGCATTGCCAACTGAAGATAACATTTTGCCTCGTCATATTTAAATGTAATACTATAAAGCCGGTGGAATGCAAATGACATCATTTTCCCGGGGTTTAGATAATTAGAATTACACGTCTGATCAGATTATTTTACAGACAGACCGAAAGGCAAAGAACAGAAGATGTGCAGAGCCAAATAAACAGTGAGACTTACATCGCCATTTTAGGAGCCTCACGAGAAGCCGCGATGATTAGCCAACACTTGTGAGGCATCGGCGTTTAGACCAAAACTCATTGCACCAGGTGGATTGAGAAACGTTTCGCCGCCCTATGCGACTGTAAAAGTTGGTCATTTAGTTTTCAGAAGTTCGCGAGAAGGCTTACAAAACTTCTGTCTGTACATGCAAAACCTGTAATTCCTCTTTGTCAATCACTCTGTCGACCAACTTTTCTCAAAGTGTAAAAGAAAGGAAAAGGTTGCAGTTAACTGCCATTATCATCTCCAAGTTTTAATATGATTTGTGACGTTTTCAAAAGCAACTTGAAAAAGTATAATTAATCAAAAGGATAGGTGGGACTACTACACAGAGAGGAGGGGTGGGGATGGGGCAATTGAGCCGTTGAATCCAGTCTAGCAGTAGGGGTGGGGAGGGAGGCAATTGAGCCGTCGAATTCAGTTTAGAAGTACTTTATAACGAATAGGTCACGCTATTTGTTTTTCAAATCACGCCTTCCCTCTTTCTAAGTCAAATAAAGTGAGATATTAACTTATTTAGGTTATTTTTTTTAAAAAAATGTGAACTTCTCAATTAAATCAGTTAAGGCTGTTTTTACAGCCAGCTCTCTTGCAAAGGAGGTAAGTTAAAACTACCAAGATTAAAGAATTCTGTCAAGGTTGGTGCAGAATATTCTTCACGGCTCACTCAGTACAAGACACCATTGTCTTAGATTAAAAAAAACAAAACAAAACAAAACAGGCAATTAGATTAACTAAATAGAAAAATCGGTTTATAAATGAAAGAAGAAAAGAAAATTATGCTTAAAGGTTTTAGGATTACGAAATCGACCTGGTGTTAGAGAGCATAACGGAAGCACATATTGGGTGGGTCGTCATTTGCGTCACAATACTTCCGCTACATGAAAGCATTAATTTTCTGTGCGTAGCTAGTGCACTGATAGCTGGCATTTTCTGAAAAGTATATAAAAAGGACTCGCTGTTTGAAAGCTAGCATATTAAAATTTGACTTGTCATTGCAAACTAGTCCAAGTTAGACGATAAAAAGAGGAGTTTTGCGTTTAAAAGTGGGTGACATTTTTTGCAGAGTTTCCTGAGTGGGTGGTAACACCGGCAGAGGTGTCGTTAGTAAAGAGTTCATAAGTGGGCGATCGACTGCAAGGACCTTTGAGGTAGGTGCAATCAAATTAACTCTTTATACCTTTTACTGGCTACAAATACTACCTTTATGTTACTTTCTGTTTAATTTTAAGTATTACAAAGTGCGAGCGTTTGCATAAACAGCGCTCCGATCTGTCTCAGTCACTGTTCAAGAAGACCAATTTAAAAATACTCAGCGTTCGTAAATTCTTGAGTGTTTAATGAATTCATATTTAGTTTGAGTTTTGAAGATTAAGACTCATAAAAAATTTTCTCAAAATAATCTCCTATGAGGAAGCTGTATCTAGCTTTAAAACACAAATTATGACTGCCGAAACACTATGCATGTTTGGTTGAAAATTTTTTCGTGTTTAAGCTTTGCTTGTACTTAGTCGAATTCAACGTGATTTTTCTTAATTTTAAATAGCTTCGATTTAGAATGAACAGGATATAAAAGTAATAATAAATGAATTAAACTATAGTTAAGCTAAGAGGAGAAATGTACAGCGCAGAGGTAAAAGCATTTGCTTCCTAAACGGAACGAAGAAACCCGGTTCCTGATACTCCGACCTCTGGGGCGCCATCAGTGTCAGTTCGTTCAAGGTACAAGTAACGACCCAGGCTGGTCGCAGAAAGTAATTTGGTGATTTAAGCTTTAATTTTGACTTATTTTCGGTTGCTGAGGTAAGCCTTCAACTATTATGGGGCAAAACGAGCACTGAATATAAAAAGAAATTATGTAAACTCATTTTACTAATTGGTAAAAAATAGTAACGAATTTCCTTAGGCCTCGACTGATTTTAACTACCATTTCTAATTCCACATGCTTGAGGATTTCATCAGTCCACCTTGTACAGTAATGCCAAAATACAGGGAAACGTAGGCCAAATATAAAGCTTTCGTTTTGAATAGTTGTAGAATATGAAGCTTTCGTTTCGAATAGTTCGAGCCGGGAATATCCACAGATTCAAATATGCGAACCATCATAGTACCATAATGAACTAAAGACATCAGAAATTAAACTATTCAAAGCTTTAAAGGTCAAACTTCAGAATTTTATCTCACAGATTCAGAAGTTAGAACTATCTTGTACAACATAATAAACAACACCACAGGAAAGTACTGCTCAGTAGCTTTCATTTGAATGGCCACACTTTAGGATCAGGTCATCCACAAGTTCAAAAGTACCTCAGTCGATTTTCGGTGCGGGAGCACCCAGCAAGCCAGAAGATTTATCAGTCTGCCTCTTTGGCTGAATTTTTAGGTCGCAGAAACGTTTAGGGGGCAAGTCCCTATTCCTCGAACTTTTGAGCTGCGGTTTGCCAGCTGACCTTAAATTCGCTCTCTTAACGACATTTAAAGAAATTAATATTTCTTCCTCTAAAGGTTTAGGTGACAAAATATCATAGAAAAGGCTAGTTTTTCTTCACAATTTAATCCAAATTTCTTAGGCTTTCTGAACACTAAAGATATGCACCGATTAAACGTGGACTGATCAATGGTTGCGCTCTCAGAATCCCTCAGTGCGCGCTTCGCAGACTCAAGACGCGTTCGAGCTCTCTAATATAACCTCAAGAAGTAGTAACGGCAAGAAGGTATTGCTAAATTTTGGGTTTAGATTTTCCCGAACACTAACCTAACCCTAATTTGTACGAACCACGAGCTTGTATTCGGCGACTCAAAGCTAGAAACTGCAAGGCAATGCTTCACTGATTTGTCAGTACAAGAATGTTGGCCAGTTGTAGCAGGCGCTTCCGAGAAACTCCTCGATCTGTTACGCTTGCAAACAGAAATCTTCGGAACAACCCAGCAATGTGAATTCAAGGGAGTTTCATTTTTAAGTGGTTTATTCAGTTGAGAAAAAGAGGAGTCCTGCAGAATTGCATTGAGTATATCCCGTTAGAATACATGTTCCACAGTGAAAGACATTTTCTTTCTCATCATCATCATCATCATCATCATCATCATCATCATATCTTTATTCACCCTCGGATTTTTTAGAGTAGCTTATGCAGCTAATATCTCCAAGCACTTACCCACCCAACCATGAGAGTATACACACAAAGACCATACCACATCACCGGGAACTACCTCCCCTACTCTTTTTCTAACAGTGAGTGGGTTCTTTAACGTCCCTCAGAGTTATTTACAAAATCCTGAAAACATCACTGAATTATTAGGGAGGTGAAGCGACGTCTAACGTCGGCAAAACGTCACTAGCAAACATGACTTTATATGAACACCTCCTCCATTATTCCAACTCGTTCAACTTGTTCAAAGTGGCCGAACTATCCAAGAACTGAATCAGTGTGAACTGCATTCAAATTAAGAAAGAAAATGAAATAAAATTAAAATCCTTGTGCTCACGTTCTCCCGAGAAAATCTTGAATGTGGTCATTCCTCGATGTTGTTTTGAATAAGCCGGGAAAGAAATCTACTAAAATTTATGGCGATAGGTGGTTTTGCTCATTAAAAAAAATCTATTGTGACTGAATGTTGTGGCGTTCTCAGTCGGCCGTTGCCGTCGTTGCGGCTTAAGGTTCCCCTAATGTTCAAGAACTACGTGAGTACATATAAGTGGCTAAAATAAATCTTTAAGGTAGCTTTAATTTTAAAGTCTTTCAATTCAGGAGTCAAGTGAGTTTGACCTGATTAGTGATGGCTGTAATATTGGCCAAAAATGTAACTACCAGCTGAGAAATATTTAAACGGCGTACATCTGAACTGGCAATCGTGATAGCCAAGAGATGACTTACTAATTTTAACTGATCGCTGATGAAAAATCCAACTGATAGGCAGAGAAATACAGCGTATTTTATCTGCAGCTCAGGATAGTTTCATGATCGGCCGAAGGACGACTAGAATTTTACTGGATCAACTGAGATTTCATCCGATTTCCAATGGTCTCTCTCCGCTCCATGGTCGAAACTCCTTAAGATTTAGTTTGATCAGCAACTTTTTATCAGTTCTTCTAAACGAGAAATTTTAGAAGGTCTTCAACAGAGAGCCAGTTCAGAGGGTGCTTAAGTCAAATATGTTGCCTGGAAAGTTTCAAAAATTAACTATATTTCAGTCTGTGTCCTTTGTTTTTGTAACTTCAACTTGCATTTTACTACACCAATTTGGATTTTTTTCAGCTTTCTTCATTATCAACTGACTACAATTTCTACTTATGATAACACACCGATGTCTTCTGCCCCCGTTCTGTGCATCTTGAATCAATTATAAGCTCTAACTTGAATGGCAATGCGAAATTCATTTATTGATGAAGTTACGAATAAAGGACAAACCGCGAAGGATGTTTATGAGCATTTTAACCGAAATTCAAAAAGGTGGTGCAGGTAGACTTTAACCAAAATGACCCATATGCAATCGTTTCAATCATGTCGTCTTTAGCTCTTGTTGTACATGTGGTCCCATCCATGCTTTTTTTTTTTTTTTTTTTTTTTTTTTTTTTTTTTTTTAAGGGTTAGGGTTCAGAATTTCTTTTGTGCCGAGTTTTCTACGGTTGAAAGCGGTTACTGTGGTCTTATTCCAGTGGGGGACCCAACAAGACTATTGAAGATTTGAGAAGATGTTGCTTTCCGTTTTCCAAGATCGTTTTAAGCTAACGCCTAATAACAGCTTATTAAATCTTTGTATGGTAGCATATCCATCGATCTGTTCAAATTCTTTCCGGGCTGAATTTTTAACTCGCGGAAAATTTTAAAGAACAAATAGCCTCTTCTTTGAATTTTCAAGGGCTCGTCTAAAATGCTAGCTGGAGTCGATTTCGCTCTCTTAACGACATTTTGTCGTCCCCTTAAGACCAAAATCCATTAATATTTCCATGTTGTTTTAGAAAGTTTTAAGAGACAAAACATTTCCGTTGCTTGGCACCGATCGGAATTCTGACCTACAGAACAATTAAGCGTTGATGAGTTTTGACTAATCTTGTACGTCTCGGTATGAGGTTTTGAGTTATGTATGTTACATTGTTCCTTAATATAGGGATATCATATATGACGTAAGCGAAATACTTCAACCGGAATTACGTGCCAAAGATTTCATGTAAGGTGACTCGCTCCCATTAGCTAGCTTCCTGTGCAAACGTCATTTGATCTTGCCTGGAGAACTGCTGATGATAGAACAGAATGGCGTGATGTGACAGACCTTTGCTATCGACTCGACTTTGCATAAAATACTCATTCAATTCAAAATGTTATCCTTGATTAATGTCACGCCATCTCCTGCCCATCAACCCTCACAATCCCGATGTTTGTTAGGAGGATCTGTGGCGAATTAGTTAAACGTTCTGAATCCCGAGAGCTAGAGCCCTCTGTTTCTCGATCCAAGACCTCACCGACAAAGAAACCCGGAGGGCTCTGGGGACGATATTGAATTAGAGTTTCAGGACATAGCAGCCTCGTTTCCAGGGTAACCTTCGTTACCGTAACGAGGCTCGTTTCGCGGTGGTAGAGTTCTCAGTTCTCGTGTAGTCAGACAAACCTCTTTGTAGCTTGGCTCTACGCCTTGTCTCTGCAGATAAGAATATCTAAAATTCAATACACGGCGTGGGGAAAAAATAAAAACAAAACAGACAAACAAACAGACCAACAATACGACGCACGTGCCACGAAACGAGATAGCAGTGTCTACAAATCATGTAGATCTCGACTATAGTAGATGATAGGATGTCTGTTTGTCGTACTAGCTAATTATCGCGACTTCCTGTAGTTGAATTAGTGTTGAATTCCTCAACGTACGTGCAAACGTTAGAGGTCATTGATCAAATCCGGGGGGAGAGGGAAAGGGAAGAATTCGAAGAAAGTGAGGTACGCTTTGGTACTCGACTGATGGCTATATCGCCACAGTCTCTTTCAAATTTGTTCTGTTTCAAATTCTTCTGTTTCAAATATACCCACAAAAATGTTTATGGTTCTTCTACACGAACTAAAATGCATCGAATCACGTCGTAAAATTAAAAAAAATTCTTTTGCTCCAATTGTCATTTTCACTGTTTTGTCTGAAGATTCAACCTAATCCCCATACATAATCAGATGGTCTGGCTGCATTGCTGGAAAGCCGATTATATGCTAATTAGATTTTAAAGTCTACCGTCAACTCTTATTTAAAATGTTGTAAAGAGATAAAGAATTTAACTAGCTTGTATTTCAAATCCAACTGGGGGAAACTTCAGACTTTTTCCTACCTGCTTAATTTACGCATGGTAGTACCAACCCTCCCCTCCCCCTTCCCCTTCCCCTGGTAACTGCACGTCATAAATTATCACAATTGAAGCTGAGGAAATACGTTTAGGAAGAGCTGAAGTTATGACGTTATTGCAAACTTTAAATAAGAATTTATTTTTAATTAGAAAGAAATTTCTCGATGGAAATTTCTTTGGTTGCAAATTAAAGTTAGCTTGTATAGACGATGAAACAATCTTGACAATTCAAGTTTTTAATTAGTGATATAAATAAAAACGAACTTGATGAAAACTTTGTCAGTTGATTTGTTCCGTTAGGGTTAGGGTTATTCTTTCATGAAATTTAAACTCACTTTTGCATCGCGTTTTTGATATTGGCAGTAGGCCAATGCATTTCCGTATGTACATGTATCTATTACCTTTAGATTTAAACATTGCGAGTATAAATCGCTCCATGCAATGAAATGCTATGCAACTTTGCTTTATCGAGTTTCCGTCACTGTGAGAAAATGGAACAGCAAAGAAACTGCTTTTAGCCTGAGCAGGCGAATGATGATTTACCCCAGAACTTTCTGATGAAAGTTTAATGAGTCAGGAACGGAACGGTATTTATTTCCTGTATTAGTCTCATCCATCATATCACATCACTTGTTCTGTAAAACGTTTTTTCCGTTTCGCCACTAAAATGTCCAAAAAACTATGTACTATTACGCTGATTACTGCGTATCCAAATCTCATTCATTTTCGTAACTCCTAAAATGTTGTCCTTTTGTTATTCCATTACAAACCACATGTTATATGTGATGAGTATTCCACCCCCGGATAACAACAAAAGAATAAGTGCTGATATCATACAAAAGTGGCTGACTCAGTGGTATATCAATTGGAAAAAAATAGAATGAATCTCCAACTCCCTAGTCTCACTAAGAATTGAGTTAGAAAAAACTCGTTAAGGCCTATATATGTGTAATATCACTGAAGTATAAATATTTGCGAGTTTTAAATTAAACAAGGAAATTTTATATCAAGTTATTAACCCCACGGTGAAACGGAAGCACGGATAGTCACGTCCGAACTCTGCACAAGGTAATTGTATATGAGCTTAGCTTAATTATGCATCAGAGAAGTTCAACAAAGCCATGACTTGAGCTGCGTTTAGGTGGTGCTCAAAGAGATAGCGCAACGGAAGAAAACAGCTGGGCGGTAGGCGTGTTGGAACAATTTCACTCAGGTATACAGTAATTTGTATTTAGTTGACGATTGTATTCGTATAATTTTTCGTAGTCTTTTGGTCTGCCTTGCGCGGCCGTTTTCTTGGCGCGAAATCAATGCTTTCGTAAATACAATGACCCGCGAAGCTATAACACGCTTACTTGATGTATCACAATCTAAATTTTAACCTAAAATTTGCCAGTAGACTGACATTGTTTTCGAAGGTCCGCAGTTAAGTGGCGCTGTGTGCTGTTGAAACGTAGGTACGTTTCTTAATCGCCTCCTTCAAAATACCTGAGACGTTAAACGTCTGAATGATCACAGTGTATCAGGTGTATCGTGATTCAACTGTGAAAACGTTTAAGAATTTTTCCTGAACACGACAAAGTCGATATTTTTAACGCAAGTCGTTCGTGCATAGACCTGTTTTTCATTCTCATAATGGGCCAAATCTAAGCGGCATTTATTTTTAATTGCAAAGTGTACATGTCGAAATTTAAACAATAGTGGGAAGGAGATACTGCGGAATAGCTAACACTGGTTTGTCACTGATCCACGAAATATCATAAACTGCACAACAGTAAAGTGTTGCTACGGTGCAATTAAATGGTTACTCTAAAGGGTTTGAACACAGAGCCAAAGTTAACCAACGACGTTGTGCAGCTCAATAAAGCGAGTAGTATTGTTGAGTAGCTTTCATACTGCACAGATGATTATAATTAGGCACCGCGGGAAAGTACTGCATGCTCAGGTCTCGTAGCCTTAAATGCTTTGTATTTGTGAATACTCACACAATGAGCTGCGTCATCCATAGACTCAAAAGCCTGAGAGCCAGTGTACATAAGCGAATCATCGTTATGGGTGCCTCTAAACTGATAATTAAAAATCACTGGCGATTCGCGCTGGACTTCACACGAAACACTTCATCGTTCAATCGTGCACCTCTGTCCGTTGAGTTGGTTCCACTTGAAAATGTTGTCAAGTATGAACATTTTGACAAGTCCAGTGCATGTAAAATAAGTTGATGAAATACATCTATCTTGAACAGAAAGTAATCCATGTAATCATGTAAATGTCGAAGAAACTCGTGAACGTCAATTCTCAGGTACAACTCTAGCTATGCAATGATGACAATTTTTAACTAACACGAATCAAGACATGTAGAACTAGATGAGTAGGTGTCAGTAGAGTTGATTGCACTTGTTTCCAGAAGTTTAATTTTCCAGATAATTTTAAAATAATTTCAAACTCGCAAAGTGCCAGTTTTGTACCAAATGATCAGCAATATTTTTGCACTGATTTCTAAGGACTATCTTGAGAACATCAAAGAATCCCAAACTGTCAAATAACAGAATGATAGCATATATAACTACAATAAAATGATTCACAAATGGAGTAAAGATACTGAACAATCTTGAACAACGCTGAAACTATAAATAGTTATAAAAAGTTATAAATGACTTGGAAGACATCATTTGGACATTTCCGAAAAGATGACCGCGACAGATGCCACGTCTTGACCTTGATCGATCATGAATGTTGCCCAGTTGAGTTGATCTTGCCAACATGAGCTATGAGGGACTACTCCACAGTCCAGAAGCACTGCTTAATAAGAAATCTACCTCCAATTGTATTTTCATATTAGGAGGTTCCAATAAAACTGATACTTGCTATCATTGCACCATGCACAGTCTTTATGAGGACGAAGGCCCAAACCTTATAAACGGCTTGGTTCTTCTTACTATCGTTTCTTGTCAGTTAAAAAAGCGAGATACGAATTATAACTGACAAAGGATTAAAACAAGAAGAACAAAATCGTGGTAATCTGGTAAGTCGATCATTTATGCATCAGCAAACGTGCACCGGATTTAGAAGTTCTGAGTATGCTTTGAGTTATTGATGCAGAGGCGTTTGCATAACAAGGGGGAACCATGATGTTTCGTTTGAGAGGAACACCAATCAGTTTCATTAAAAGCAAAATGTTTAATCTTTCGTTATTTGTTTTCCAGTAGATCATTTGAGAATATAGTAAAAGACATATTTGTCCAGCATAGCACAGTTCATTCTGCTCCGATTCTTCAGCTTAACTATGATATTGGAGTCACAGCGGACAATTTCAACAAACCGGAATCTCATCTCCTCTGACTACAATTGAAGGGTGCTGTTAGCTTCCCAAGAATCCTAATTACCTTCGTTATTTCTTAATTGAATTTAAGCGGAATATTTCTCTCTCAGGCTCGCTAAAGACAAGGAATTGATGCATTTTCCCATGCAAAGTTTGAGGTGACATTTCGCCAAAGAAATTGCAGGCATCTAAATTGTCACCTGAATTTCCAAGGCAATTGATTCATGAGAGCCCTGCATGGTTAACTAAACTGTTTTCTAATTCCAGGTTCCCTAACTGAGGAGATCAAACAGCTGCGTTGAATTCGTGCAATACTGAAAGAAGATAGCGATGTCTGGTAAGTCTGGAAAGAGTTAATTCTCAAATCATCAGAACATTTGACAGAGTTTATTCTCAAATCAACAGAACATTTGATGTGAATCAAAACGAATGTACAATTCTTCGAGGGTATTTGACTTCAGCTACAGCATTGTCACTCATCCCAAAATCCTTTCAGTTTGAGGAAGTCTTCCTCTAATACCTAATTTATAAATAAACATTGTCGACTGAGACTGTTATTCGAAACATTTCCTCTCTTTGACTGATCTGATGCATTACTGATAAAACTAAAAGGCTTTGACGTCTCTCATAATAATATTGGTGACGAAAATGTATCTATAGATGAACCAGAGATTTGCTGAAAGAGAAAACCTACCACCGCCGTGACCGACAAGCGTTTTAACACCAAAAAGTGAGAAACTAACATTTTCTAAGTTAACGTGATAAAATGGCTTTGCCATATCCATCTAATGATTTTGTTGGTTGTTCTTTAAACTTATTATTGTTATTATTTTGGAAGCCGTCCCTTAAGCTTGAAACCCCCAACTCGCCTTAAGAATCGACTCACTGACATGAGTTTTGAGAAGGAGAAATGTCACGTCGAACGTTCGACGCAATATGGCCATCCTTTCATTTCGATGACTTACATTTCGAAGAGATAACGATGTCGTTTTGTGCGAGGTGCAGCCTGCTAGGATTTTTCAGAAAGGCAATAAGATTTACTTTATATGATTATATGATTTATTTTTCCCCATAGTGTTCATCCATTTATAACTTTACGAGTATCCCTTGAAAACTACGGTCTGAATACAATATTGCTATTGCGGAACAAATGGAAGAACGCCTTTTGTAAGCAATGCTAAGAAGCCCGACGAAGAACAATGCAACATACCGCGATCATAAATATTGGAAAAGGACAACAATGTTTCCAATTGTCCGGGATGGTTTTGCGTCATTTGTCCAGGATGGTTTTGCGTCATATAGTTCATCAGTGGCCGGATACTTTCGAAAATTTTTATTTTAACCAAAACTCGGTTTCCTGAGGACATGTAAACTTGCATGTTTTTCTTTCACAAATGGTTGCATGGTCCTACTAGGATTTAATCGCCTACTTCAAGACTACTAGTTGCATGCGAGATTTAACTGGGAAGTTTTAATCCCAGCCTCGAGGGTTCAGAACTTGATTCGATGTGAAGGTACGCTGAATAAAGTATTTCTATATTCTGAGACCGTGGAAGAATTGCTAGAGTGCGACATTACGAATTAAAGCTACTATAAGCAGTGCTCAACTGAATGGTTGTTCAAAATGGCTCTGACTTTCAGTTGAGTCTGTTAACGAAATATCCCAAGGTGTGACCATTCACATGAACGCTACTGAGCAGCACTTTCCTGAGGTGCTGTTTATTATGCTGCAACTGCAGGCGGTTCTAACTTTGAGTCTGCTGACGAGATCCTAAAGTGTGAACATTCAAATGAAAGCTACTGAGCAGTACTTCCCTGTGGTGCTGTTTATTATGCTGTACAAGGTGGTTCTAACTTTTAAGTCTGTAGATGAATCACCCTAAAGAAAGCTACTTGGCTGAAGTGCTGTTTATTATGCTCTACAATTGCAAGCTGCTTCCTCTGTGGATGAAATCCTAAAATGTGTTACTCTCTACCTCCTTTACAAACAAGTCACAATCCAATCTCCACAAAGTTCCTCTGTCTACAGTGCCATCTTATTTTTCTAGGTGGTAGTTACACGGCATAAAGCCTACCTCCCAGCAAAGGCTTCTTCTTCAGGATCAGTTTAGACGCAATGAACGTAAAGTTTTGTAAATAAGCCTCAATTTAAACGTCGCTATTTCGTCGCCCTAAACTGGCAAAATTCTCAGAAAATCGGCCAACAAATACACAAAAAAGTTATTAATATACTTTACTTTATTGAGGTATGGCTAAAGTCCAACATCTATACCAGAGTGTAGATGAGATTGTCAGATGATGTGTCGTTTGAATTTGACGCGAATTTATCCAACATCATCATAAGTGAGCCTATTAAACAGTTGCAAAGGCTTTCTTTTGCCTTGGGTTTTTTATTAATTTCACACCGTTCGTTCAGCTAAAGAAAAGATTGTACAGAAACAACTAAAAAACAGTTAAAGAAAATCTGCTTTCTAGAATCCATTGCTGTGCCCTCAAATCAGTGTACATCATTCAAGACAACAAAACTTTCGATTTGAGCACGAGGGTATCCAACGAGAACATTTATTAAAATAAGCAATTTGTCTCCTGTATTCCTAGATCATTTGTGGCTTTTCAAAAGGCAAAAATTAATTGGTGTTAACTAGTTAACATAGTTTGAGCTGTGCGGATTCTTTACTGAACAATTGTCATTGTAGAAAGTCAGATTTTAGGGACCGACGGTGGATTTCCGAGCTGCGGTTGGCTTTACGAAAATGTTAGCCGGCCTTATTTCGAACTTAAAACGACATATTTCCTCCCCCAGAAAGTAAGGGGATTAGCTAATTTCAGCGTTAAGCCAGTCTGAACCGCCACTTTCAGAGGTAAAGAAAACGCGAGATTTTCTTCACAATTATTTCCGAATTTCTGAATACCTTCCGCGCGAACACATCATGACAGATATTTCACCGAAGCGAGCGAAACGTTTGATGCCCTTCTTTTAACATAATTATAGCGAAGGAAACATTGAGCTAATTATCTTAAACTAATAATATAGTTTTGACTGATAGACAAAATTCATTTAGAGTTAACTTACATTAAATATATTATCATGTACAAATGACTGGCTAAAAGTAACAGCTATAGAGAGCAAATATTGTCTACAGTTATGTCGTTGACTAAGAAATATAAGTAGCTAGAGTAATGAGACAAGATGGCAAGAATGAAACTATGACTGATACTGAAAGAAATAAGCTTTGTTTTTGAATTAGGAGAGTTAGTCAAAACTACTATACTCGAACAGGGCCCACCGAACCACAAAATATGTGGTGGCCTATGCCTGCAGCCCCTTCCTCAACCTCCAAAGATGTCACTGTGTTTCAGTATTCCATCGTAATCCCTCGAACCAGCAGTGAAAAATGACAGTGAGCTTCAAACCTCACTAGCTTTTCTTGTTTATCTAGCAATGCTGACTCTTGCTAGCTGAATAATTCTGTGCCAACTCAAATTTTAAAGCCAATAACATTTTGTCGGTAATGTTCATGAGATGGGTGGTGTCTTCAATAACCCTTTACCCCAGACAAGGCGGGTCCTCTTCGAACAAACTTGTTATAAAAAATTCCCTAATCACTCGAGAGGCGTTTCTAAAGCGGTGTGTCTGTACGTCTTATTCTACAGAACAGAAGACTGACCCCACAGCAAAACGGAAAGAAGGTCGAATCAACAACACCCTGCATTTGTGGGAGTTTCTCCTCGAGTTGCTTGAGGACGAGAGATACACTCCGCTGATATCATGGACAAGAAAGGAGGAGGGTGAATTCAAGATTAAGAGGCAAGAAGATGTCGCACGCAAATGGGGGAGGCTAAAACAGCGAGCGAGTATGAACTATGATAAACTGAGCAGATCCTTGAGATATTATTATCACAAAGGGATTATTAAGAAGGTGAGTCATAGTTCCAAAGCCCTTCTCGATTTCCTAATACACAGGGGACATATTTTGCGAGCTCTAATTCCCTCCAAGGTCTATTAACTATCCGAGCACTTTTCTTCCTTGTCTTAGGAATGTTACAGGATAGGCCCGCCACAAAAGCTTTTCAATCTTAAAGGGGGAAAGCGGGAATTTGGTGTTATATCAAAAACTCCAAACCGTTCTTTCTATCAACAGAAACCTAAAAGTATTGTAAATGTGTTGTAAACTATCACCCCAGTATAATAATTAAGACTATCGATGAGTGTCTCTGGCTCTGGCCACAGATGGACTGTGTTAGAATGAACTGCAACTTGAAAAAAAGTTAGACTAACTGTTTTCAAGTTCTCGCGTTTTCGTCCCCATAATGCACTAGAGCAGGTCATCAGTAGTTCCTTTCAAGACTTCAGTTGATTTCTTTTTCTCTGTGTTCTAGAATTATTTTGTAACCAACTGAAGGTGTTGTCGCACCATTCTCATCACAAAAGGTCAAAATCCTCGTGATACTTCCCCGTTTAAGATAAATCTTAATTTGGTTAATGGTGACCACTTGTTGAACAGTATACCTTCTTTCATGTTGTTCATTGTGCTGTTTAAAGTGTATGGTTCCAACTTTTGGATCTTTGTACGGATAAAATCCTAAAGTATGTCACAATCGAAAGGGATTGAGAAGTACTTTCCTGTATCACTTGTTACTATGCTCTAAAAAAGTTGTCTCTAGGTTTTGAGCCAGATGATGAAATTCTAAAGAGTGATTCATTTCTAGTAAGCAATACTTGCCGGTTGAGGGGTTTGTCCGAGCTTTTCGACCGTCGATGAAGTCCTAAAAAAAATAAATAGTGTATGGCCAATAATTCAAATGAAAGCTACTGAGCAGTACTTTCCTGTGGTGCTGTTCATTATGCTGTACAAGGTGGTTCTAACTTTTGAGTCTGTGGGTGAAATCTTAGAGTGTGACCATTCAAATGAAAGCTACTGAGCAGTACTTTCCTGTGGTGCTGTTTATGATGCTGTACAAGGCGGTTCTAACTTTTGAGTCTGTGGGTGAAATCCTTAAGTGTGACCGTTCAAATAAAAGCTACTGAGAAGTACTTTCCTGTGGTGCTGTCTATTATGCTGTACAAGGTTTTCCTAGCTGTTGAGTCTTTGGATGGAATCCGCAAGTGTGACCATTCAAATGAAAGCTACTGAGCAGTGCTTTTCTTTGGTGCTGTTTATTATGCTGTACAAGGTGGTTCTAACTTTTGAGTCTGTGGGTGAAATCCTTAAGCGTGACCGTTCAAATAAAAGCTACTGAGAAGTACTTTCCTGTGGTGCTGTTTATTATGCTGTACAAGGTTTTCCTAGCTGTTGAGTCTTTGGATGGAATCCGCAAGTGTGACCATTCAAATGAAAGCTACTGAGCAGTACTTTCCTGTGGTGCTGTTCATTATGCTGTATACGGTGGTTCTGGCTAACGTTTTAGTCTGTAGATGAAATCTTGAACTGTTTCCATGTGTCATTTAGCAATACTTTCTTTCAAAGGCTCTTTCCCAGTCAATATTTTAATAAGTCAGAACATCTGGCTCTTGGAAGATTGGAACTTAATAGTCGTCTTGGGTCTTAATCGTGTGCTTGGAATTTTGAGAGGTGCGAAGTAAAAGGGGAAACAGACTATGGACATCCCATAGAGCACCGCGACCTAAGTAAAAACTATCGCACTTCCCATAAACCACCATGATCAAGGAATAACTGAGAACACGCCGAATCTCCTATGGTTTTATTCGTTTTCTGGTCCTTTACACTGTATAAAATGAGATTTTTAAATTTGGGACTTTCTTGAACGACAGGTGGAAGCTCTTTCAATTAGGTAGAAGGAAAATATCCAATTGTAGTGAAACCCCGATACAGTGGAACCTCGATTTTACGATAGGGCAAGGGGGCAGCAAAATAGTATCGTTAAATCAGATATCGTTGTAAACGAACTCCCGATTTAACGATTTGGCGGTAAAGCAACCAAAAATATCGTTGTATCGGGATATGGCTCACAATTAATTTTTCAAAGTGCAATCAATAAAATTTATAAGTCTCCGCAACTTGATACCTGAACTGTATGTATTTTATTTAATTGCAATGGGCAAATGAATCACAAATGCAACAACGAAACACAACATAACGTCCTTCCACACTATGCGCAGTGCATATTAGCTCTGAGAATGTTGTATGCACCTACTCTTTAACGTATACAAAAGTAAAAGTTAGGAATCAAAAAGCCATCGAAGTTGAACAAGCTAAGAGAACTACTGAAAGACAGGGAAGACAAGCATGATAAAGCGGCTTAGACAGAGTATAAATAACCCATAGTATGACAAGCTGTTGACAGAAAAGCCAGCGTTAGACCCTACTGTATCTAAATAAAACTTTGTATAATTGCTAGGTGTTTGTCACTCTTTTACGGTATGTGATTTTAATTATATCGTTGTAACGGGAAAAACCTTTACGCCTGGGTTATTAGATTTCTATCGTTATATATACCGGGAATATCTTTGAACCGAATATTGTTAAATCGGGATTCTGCTCCAGGGACAGCTTTTCAACTTGGGTCTAGCTTTGTAAAAACGGTCCCGAATCCTTCGATTGGTAAATTTGACCACTATGGCTGGATGACTAATTGGTGTACACCCTGATTCTCCATTGTTAGAAGAAGGAATCCTATGCCTGATCGAAATATCTGTATCATTAATATCGACCTCAATCAACGCACCAATTTTCTTCACAGTTTCATTTGTATCCTCCAGATGTCATAGGGACTCCTCTTATTTCTAGACATTCGAGCTTGATCGTCAATGGCGGAGTCGTAAATCGCTGATCTCTTTCTTCATTTTAGCAGAATTACTTCTCAAGCGATCGCATTCTTGAGCAAGAGTCTTCGTTTCTTTCTCTGGGCCATCCATCTTCACTTTCATTGTTTCAAAAGATGTATTGAAGAAGGTCATCGATTCCTCCTAAGTCTTCAACTTTGCGTCCAAGAAGGAGAGAAGATGGCCGTAAGTTTGGATTCTAAGATTTCATCCAAAATAGATCTCAACATCGCCTCCATTTAGTTTTATCTTGCTCCATCTTATCAGTTTACCATTCTGGTACAATAGGTAATCAGGAAAGAACGAAAAATCACGAAGAAAATTAACTATATTGAAGAGTAAAATGAACAGAGTTGAGAAATACACGCCATGCTCGCATGACAACCGCTGAAGATTCTCAAAGATTCTCTCCATACAATATATTGTAACTTTTGCCAGGACACAGAATGTTGATCATTAAATGGAGGATATCGTTAGATCGACGATCATAAAATCGGGGTTCCACTGTATAACAGACCCTGTTTAACTAAGTCCCCGGTACGATATTCTTCAGCCCAGCCAAAGTCACAATAAAATGTATGGAACGGAACCCGGTATAACGAACCCCGGGGTAACGGAATGCCCGCATGATGAAGTCCCCGGTACACCCGGTATAAGGAACGATACTCTCCAGCCAAAGTTTCATTATAACGAACGACAATGCTCAATTCAGTCCGGGCAAATTACAGTTAAATGTATTGAACAGAACTCCGATATTATGAGATTCCCTTACATTGAACACGATCCAGAAGCATCTTTTCCGACTTAACGAATGCTAATAACGGATTTAAGTGCTTCCCAGCACTTGTAATTTGATGAATCATGACTACCACACTTTATGATTGGATATTATAATAATGGCATCAAAGGAAATGCCTAAACGTTGGTAAACAAGTTATTGTCATTTTTTTCGACTTACCTTGGGAGCATATGATAATAAGATTAAACAGTTTACAGTTTAAAATATAACGTGTTAAAAACATCCCTAATTTTAGCTTTAAGTGAATATAACTCAAAATCGAGCTCTGGGATTCTCATGTTTGACTATCGAATTGTGATCAGCGTGTTAAGACGAACGCTTTGCAAATAAAAACAGTCGGAGGAATTGGCTCAGAGCCACCTTAAGTTATCTAGTTTTACTGATTCAACTTTCGAATTCCTACACGCTCTCCGCTTGACCCTGGCAAACCCGTGTACTAATCAGTCATCTGCCAATGTCATAACAACCTTCGGTGACTTTCTCTTGTCTACATTTTGTGCCAACAGGTTCAAGGCCAAAGACTTGTCTACAAATTTGACAAGCTTCCTTACGTGTACAAACCAGTTAAGTACAACTGGCCTTGGAAACTCCCCAGTGAGGAGAAAGACGAAAAACCGGTCAAACGAGGCAAAAGTTCGCATTCCAAGGAAAAACACCAGTCCGCGATGCCTGAGTGGAGACTTCCAAGCTCTGAAGGACACGTCAAACCAGCTATAACGGACACTGTTACACCTCCAGTTTCCAAGGCAACGCCTTGGCCCGTGTTGTCTGCATGGAAAATCCCTGTCTCGAAACAAGACCTCAAACAAGTACGAGTTAAACCGGATAATGTTCCACCTCTGGTTCCCATAGCAACACCAGTAACCGTCGTGCCTGCAATGAATCCCGGGACTCGATCTCCCGTTCTCTCTGAAAGTGTTCCAAGATACCCTCAATATCAATCCGCATTTAGCAGCGTCAGTTGTTCTTCCCAGCGTCCTTCGCAGGTGATGTGCCGCAGCAAGATTATATTTCCGCCATGCAGTTGTATGAGGCCAGCGGTGTGTGGTGTACGCATGATCTCTGACGTGAAGTCAATCCCTGTTAGAGTGATCACGAGATTTGTGTGACTTTTATAGTTCCATTTAATTTTGTTGTGTAAAAACACTTTGCAACTTCAATATTACAATTTCTTGCGTACATGAAATCGCAAAAACGTTGACAAATCGGACATATTTTTTGGAGGATTTCTTACACTTTACGCTTAATCGAAAAACAAACAAAAACAAAAACACAAATCGTGTATTGTAAAGATCCAATTTAAATACTTACACTGCTATTTGATAAAATTAAAAAACCTTTTCGTCATGTACAGTTCCGGGGGTATTAACATGTATATTCTCATCACCATTTTGCGTCTGTTTTTTATGGTATTTGTTGGGAGAATGTTCTCAAACATCAAGGGTCAGCTATTAAAAGACAGTTTAGACGGTGTTTAACAGAACCACGTTCTAAGCCATTTTCAATTTTGCCAACAATCCGATTTCTAAACATTGTCTACTGCCGACGGTAACAAGAAGGTAAAAATCCCAGACTAGAAAACTATTTATCTACTTAAAATAAACCAGTTATAACCAGATTTGGAGGCCAACTGATTGTCTAAGCCGCGGCCTAAGTTAGACTCTGTTTAAATAACTGGCCCCAAGACTTTTCATCTTCGCTGGTCATGTCCCTTTTCTCTGTTTGATCCGCAAAAAGTTGTAGTGGGGAGAAATTGGATGCTAATCATCATTGGGGTTTATAGGTTTGTGCGTCAAAGACAAGACGTCGTTATTTTAAGACTGCAAGCATTTCCTTTGATTGATAATGGCGAACGTGAGCTGAAAAAGACCTCAAAAATAGTTTCTCCTTCAGATAACTGTTTGAGGTACACACATGCAGGCCCGCGAGAAAAATGCCTGCTTAGCCCGGAAGGGAGGGTGGGGTGAGGGGGGGAGGGCATTCAACAAGGTTTCCTACGTATCGAAGAGGTACTGAAAGTTCGAGAGAGCAAACCATTCGAGGGGAGACTTGCCCTCTCGGCTTTCAAGGCTGTTTTTGTTCCAAAAGGAAGCTCAAACATTCATTTACAGGCATGAAAGCGCGGTTAATTTTCTTTTGCGTTTCTTTTTTCGCTTTATAACCACGTGAAATAAAGGTGTCTGTCTGTCTGTATGTCTTGCCCGTTACTGATCGTCTTAAACGCCCTTTAGCTTTCATTAGTTTTCCCTTCTTCATTAGAAAGCGGCCAACCATCAAGGCTTTATAACCACATCAATGGCCCAGTTAACGTGTAACTGAAAAGCTAGGGGTAGCTGCCTCGTACCCAGGCGTCTCTCTAGCTTTTGTTGAATTGGTGCTCATGGTATTGTGGGACTATGTCGCGTGTTTCCTATCAAGCCCTACGCCCCTGTTTTCCCGCTCTTTTTGAGACAATTCTTTGGCCAATGGGGACGAGGCTGAGCTGTAGCTGAGTCTCCCACGCAGACGTCACGCAACACTCAGTTTTAGAGAAGTAGTGTTCATTCATTCATTCATTCTTCTTTCATTCATTCATTCATTCATTCATTCATTCATTCATTCATTCACCCAGCACATAGAATAAGTATGACAAAACTGCGTCTGGGGTTCATACCTTGCGAATACAAACTGGGAAATACGAAAACAGAGGTGCACCAATCCCAGTAGAAGGAAAAAGGTGTCTAGTCTGCAATAGAGGCTATAAAGGGAGGACGAACGGCACTTCTTGATGTATTGCCTTGAGCTGCATTCTCTCGTTTCAATAAACGATGTTTTTTTCAAAAACCTAAATGATGAGAATAAGATACGGTATTTATTTACCCTAGAAAATGAAACCACTTCAAAAATAGTGGGTAAATACACATATGTAATGTTTCAGAAGGGAAAAGATATCCTCAATTCAAAATATAATTAAATATAATAATTTTATACCAATTGTATTAGAAGTTATCGTATGATCTTTTAGTTAATTAGTTATTCTAGTAGATATCATAACCTTTATTGTAACAAGACCAATACCTCCCTTTGGGGAGTAAGGCGC
Organism: Pavona decussata; assembly: GCF_977016875.1. Taxonomy (NCBI): domain Eukaryota; kingdom Metazoa; phylum Cnidaria; class Anthozoa; order Scleractinia; family Agariciidae; genus Pavona; species Pavona decussata. The sequence continues at coordinate 1,115,476 of NW_028145447.1, read as the reverse complement.
AATAAAGAATTACTGTTACTGTTACTGTTACTGTTACTGTTACTGTTACTGTTACTGTTACTGTTACTGTTACTGTTACTGTTACTGTTACTCACTCACTCCCTCCCTTCCTCCCTCCCTCCCTCCCTCCCTCCCTCACTTACTCACTCACTCCCTCCATCCCTCCCTCCCTCCCTCACTCACTCACTCACTCACTCACTCACTCACTCACTCACTCACTCACTCACTCACTCACTCACTCACTCACTCACTCACTCACTCAATCACTCACTCATTCACTCACTTACTCACTCACTCACTCACTCACTCACTCACTCACCCATTCATTCATTCACTCACTCACTCACTCACTCACTCACTCACTCACTCACTCAGTCACTCACTCACTCACTCACTCACTCACTCGCTCGCTCACTCGCTCGTTCGTTCGTTCGTTCGTTCGTTCGTTCGTTCGTTCGTTCGTTCGTTCATTCATTCATTCATTCGTTCATTTATTTATTTACTTACTTACTTATTTACTTACTTATTTATGACTTCTCCTTTACTCTGCCCTCATCCCCTTAGAACTAAGCTGATGCGTCCATACATTACGAAATACATTTTCCTTGATTCATCCTCCGATTACGTATTGATTACAACGTCTCGGCTTAACCCGAATGAACACGAAGTTTTTCTCACGCACAACACGCTGTTTTCAACTATGAAAACTGGTTTAAAATTTCAAAAGCAAGCGGGACGGTTTTTGTGGAACCCCTCTGCCCCTCGAATTAATATGAACGGCTGATATTCCTAATGATAATTTTCGATGTTCGCCTTCTCTGCACAACAGATATACTGCGATTACGCATCATTATTGATTTTATCGAAGGTCAGATCTGGTCATTGATGAGCGCGCGATCTTGGCACGAGACCGCCAAAACTGTCTAACACCCAATACTGTCACGTAGTATCAGCCTTGCAGTTTGTGTTACAGTTTATTTTTGGCTTATTAGGTCTCTTGTAGATCCTACGTCAACTGACAGCATTATCGTTCGCGGTCCTTTGCAGTTTTCACGTCTAACACCCAAGCAACGCGCTTACGTCATGCCGGCGTGTATCACGCACGTGCTCATACACGTGTTTCACAGTTATGACGCGAGCGGAAGACGAATTCTACTCGTCTGTAAACAAGTTTACGTGAACTTGACATTCAATAAAGTTAGAACTTCCTACCCTGGTATGCATAACAACCCCTTTCACTATTCCACAATAAACCTACCTCACTTAAAGGAATGCAAGCCATTAGGTTTAAAATATCCTTCGTGGGCAGAGGGAAGCCACAGATAGAGGCGAACGGTATGGTTGACTGAGGCCCTTCGCCGGAGGCGACTGAACGGTCAGTGTTTAATGACTTTGTGTAAAACGCTATTGATCATGCAACTACTTAAGTTATTTTCTTGTCTGAATTTGTGCTACTTTGAATCATTTCAAGAACTTGTTCAACTGTGTCAAATTTTGAAGAGATTTCAACCTCTTGTGTCAATCCTTTGGCTTGCTGACCTAATGCGCTCTCTTCAACTCTGTAACAGTTTCAGAGAGTTTCAATCTGTTCATTGTTGAGAGAAGCGAACAAAGTTCAAATTAACTCTTCACTCGTCTGAGCGCCAAACCTCCCGCGGTCTCAAAGACACTCATCGACTCTCAAAGAGTTTAATCTACTCAAGAGTAGATCTCCAGGACTGAATTCAAACGCCCGCCTTCTCTCCCAGTTTGAAACCAAACTCTATCATCATTGACTCACATGCCCACAAAACGATTTATTATTTTATTTTTTTTTTTTTTTTTCTCGCTTGGTGGAAACGAGAAAAGACATCTTTCAAGATGAGTTGTTTATTTATTAGTCGCATATACATAAATGTACATGTCAAGAAGAGTTTTTGCCTATCTTTTAAAATAATTAAAAGGGAAGTCAAAATTGAACAAGTTTACACCTTTAGACTGTTTGGTTAGTTCTGGAGCATGCATTTGGTTGCTTAACCCATATGACAAAACTTTTTAAAGTTGGTTTCCGACAGAGTTACATGACAGTCTAGCTTTATAGCATTAACTAGCATTGTTGTCTGTCTTGCTTCATAACATAATTCCAGTTCCATTTTATGTGAGGGATGATTTGGATAAAATATGACAAGACATTTTTCAAAGTACGCCGTTCTTTGTATTCTGAATGATAAGCAAGAAAACCAAATATTAAAGTTTTGTGAAGTCAATCAAAACGTTTGATATCCTTGCAACTCATATAGTTTTTATTAATCGGTTCAGCAAGTTTAGAATCACCTGACCAGCATATTTGCTTTCCAATATTCAGTCAGTAATATTGGATTAACAGATCAACTTCATTCCATAAGGTCTGACATTGACACTTAACATGGGATTATCTCATTCAAGACCTTACTGAACATCATTATTATTACGAAGCATAAAACGTCATCCGACGAAGGAACGTTGTATATCGGAAAGGTTTTATATTATAAGGTCTTTAAAGCTATCAGAACAAAATGTTTGAATGCAGAAGAAAACACAGACCACAATTTCAGATTAGAACTAAATCGAATGTTTTCTGTTTCACTGTCTCATACAGCATTAAATCTGAAGTTCTCTGACTGATTGGACAAGTGTTTGTATCCCATTCTCTAATCTACCTTTCCAACAGCTGCAGTTTCCGATTCTACGATTTTAAAGAGTAGCCAATGCCCAACTATACTACTCGTCCGCTCTGCGACCTATTTCAGGGTATCAGGGACGATTTTACCTCGAGAAGATATTTTCTTGTAGCAAATATGCGACAGATTGTCAGTACAATTCTTCCTACACTTTGATTCTCAAGAAGCTAGCATTTTACAAAACCCTCAAGGAAGGATGTCTAGCTAGTTAGCTTAGTAAATCTTCGGCTTGGAAACTAGAGAACGTCTTTGCCCAACTTACAGATGTAACCAAATCGAAGATGAAACTCGCTTTTCTTTTCTACTGAAAATGTTACTCAACTATCGGGGGTAAGTTTAATGATAACATACAGACGCATTAAACAATTATCAATCACAGGAAAATTTCTGAAGATCTGATGAACGAACTTTAATAGCTATGACATAAATATGCAGTAAATCAAAACCACTTCATCTTGTTGAGTTACGTGTAAAGTAATTATCAATCGTCACTGGCGTACTGTAGGTTCATAGTTTAGCTTTTTCGCTACTGTAATACTTCATGTCTTTTCGGTCATGAAAAACCCTACTTGTTGATCTTCGAGTCTTCCATAGTGTGTGACTCTAGCTTTCGATTCTCCTCTTTTGTCAGAAGATATTCCCTAGTAACAATTATCCCATTTATCCGATACGACTCTTTCAATTCTGGGATTCTCTAGCCGATGTTTGTTGTCCTCGATTCTATGACGGTACCATTTGAAGTGTAGAGATAACAAATTGGCTGAGCCAAGCAAATGGTGAAAACTTTGAAAATGCACGTAACGATTCACCGTTCAATTCTACGATTGCGTGTTTGCAACATATTTATATAGAAGACGACAATTTCTGAAAATCTGCGAGGCACAGTTTTGAAATAACATTCACACTTTCGAGTAAATTAGAGGTCGGCTCGCTTATAGAAATTCCTTGCCGAACTAAGAATTCAACTATTACAAAGAACAAGAAATGGCTGACTCAGTATTCTATAGATCGAAAAATACAAGTGTAATTCATGTACAAAACAAACTTAACTGGTCATTAATCAAATAAGCATTTTATTCACCTGTGCTGGGACGCCTGCCGCTTGAAAATCACACATCGAAACAACTAACAGGATGAGTCGAGGCGATGTTACAGAATAATTTCTCCCATTTCATGAATTTGACCACTACATACTGCTGCTTCCTTCTATTAAAAGTATACGTGAGTGTCCCTCTCTGCAGCGAATTCTGTTCTTCTTCTTTAGGTTGCCGAGAAGCCGTTACGAAGTGATAGAGCTTGGTCGCCATGAATCCGATTGATTTCGACAGCGCCACCTCACCATGCACCTAATCGATCCAAGGTATTACCTTTTGACACATTCAGTCGCAGGCTGTTTCGTGTAAAACACTGAAAGACCTAAAATCATGAAATTCACCTTTTGAACTTCTTTCCAAGCCAGTACCTCGTTTTTTTTTTTGCGCCGTTTTCTTACCAAACAACGCGGGTTAAACGTCACTCTGCCGAAACTGCCCTTGATTGTGTACTGACGCACACACAATACAAAAAATGTGTTAAACGGCGCTGGCCCAATCAAGAACGAGTATCAAGCCTGCTCAGCCAATATGATATCGAGTAATTTTGCCCTCGATAGAAAGAAAATAACGAAATAATGTCCACTACAACAACCAATCAGCATTCAATAACTTTAACATACAGGCTATAAAGTAAACAATTCCTCGCTTTCTAAGCGAGGTCAGGCTTGGTTGCCCGCAGGCTCAAAGCTCGGGTATAAATTTACTTTGTCGGCCCGTAACGTCAGGTATAGCAATAAGTATTATTCCTAAGCGCGTCTTACAGCGACGTGTTCTTGAACTCTTTCTATAATTAATATTTCTCTGTCTCTATCTTTAAGCTGATCACAAAGCTACATGACAGTTATGAATTCTAGAAGTGCAACGCAAGGCATTAAAAACTACAACGGTCTTGAGTGGTGCGTAGATAACCATTCTTCGCAGACTACCCCGACGCCCACACAGAGACGAGAACACCGGTACAAGAACATGCTCCATCTTTGGGAGTTCCTGCTAGAGCTTCTAGCCGATGAAAGCTGCAGATCTATCATATGTTGGAGAAAGAAGGAGAGTGGAGAGTTTAAGCTTATTGACCACCACGAGGTGGCTAAAAGATGGGGAAAATTGAAACAAAAAGAAGACATGAATTACAGCAAACTAAGTAGAGCGTTGAGGTTGTACTATCAACAGGGAATCATTAGAAAGGTGAGTTATGAAATGATCACACTTTTCCCACTTAGAATGGAAAAATACACGTCTATATAGAGACAATCATAAAGGAAGGTTTCTCTTTGACAACTTTCATTTGAATTATGTAATATATATAGATATATATATATATATATCTGATTGCGGCTCAATTGCAACTGAGAAATGGCACCTGGCATTGCATAATAAACACCAGGAGTCGCAGGAAATTCAACTCATTAGATTTGATATAAATTGGTGTTGGACAGACTCTTGGAATTCTCTTTGCAAACTCAAGAGCAAAAACCACAATAAAGAGCACCCTATGGAAGTGCTTCTCAAAACCTTTCATTTGAATGGGCTCAGGAGGCACTGAAATAATTAGTAGCTTGTCGTCAGCTACTTGGCCTGAATGTGCTAACATCGTACGTTTCTTAAGTAAAAGTGCCGTCTTCTATAAGGAATCACCCAAACACCGATGATAGCAATGTGAAGAAAGCAAAGTAAATTCAGCCTTAAGGTTAAAACGAGATTGACTAATAACACGCGGACCAACTCCAGCAGCTTAATAGAAGCAGACGAGGGACAATCTTTATTTTCACGCTCTAATAGAGTCCACCCACATTCAACAGATGTTGTCAATGGGCAACTGCAACGTTACATTTGTCTACAAAGGCTTGTTAATCATGGTTTAATGGCGACATTGGTGTAGTCATGAATTATGTACAAGGCGTACGTACTTAAAAAGTTCGACATTTCGAATGACATTTTATATTCATTGACAAGTGCAATGCCTTAAGGGACCGATCTTTAAAGAGGTTAAAAGCCCGTCAGTTACGAGCCGAAAATAATTTAATCTTTTCATACTGTTTCCATTTGTTTCGTATTGTCCGCTTAATACCTGTAACATTTCTTCCATCAGGAGTTGCTATTTATATAAAAGTACAGGTGGCAAATTAGCCTTTCATAAAGAAAAAAAAATACAGCCCACTTAACAGAGCGTGATCTACGTCGCCGATTTTACTAGTAATTTATTAGCTATTCAATTTCTCTTAGCAACTGAACGGTCCTCGAAAAAATCGCTGCCATTGCTTAATGGCCTAAATGGTGTTTTCACTTTTGATGCGAGTTTCAGAATAATTCCCTCAAAGACATTCTCAAATGTATCTGGGAAAATCACTTTTCTTTCCCAAATTTGAAACAAGTTTTAAGAAATATTAAATCTCCCCTTGTTATGATTCCTCCTGCTATTATTAATTTGAGAACCAAAATGGATTTTTCAAATCAGAACGTTTGAATAAGAGATGTATTATTATTCCACCATTCGATTAACCTCCACAGGAAGGATTATAAACCAAGGTATATCCGACACAGAAAACAAACAAACAAACAAAGAAAATAATAGGAAAAAAAAAAAAACATCATAGGAAACGCCAGAGGTTATCACTATCTGGGAACTTCTTTACAAGTTCAAGATATATTAATGAAATATAAATTTTCAATCCGTGTAATTGAATGAAAATAAGAATTCAGTATTTAAGCTTCACAGAGCTCTCTTTGTCAACAGTAGTCCCATCAGGTATTTCAAACCTTTCGTCGTATTCAGTTGCCTATGAATGTCAATGGAGGTCATACTTTGGGGACTTCTTGTCGATTCGTTTGAGGGCACCAATGTTTCTTTAAAGATACAGGGGCAAGAAGGAAACATCAGATTTCAGTGCCTTGTACAAAGGACCAACATAAGTGAATTACACAATTAACCCTGTCTTCCAACAAAGGGTTTCCCTGTAAGACTTACTGGAAAAACATAGAAGGGAGGACTGTCCCATTGTGAAGTAGTTCTAACATAGAAGGAGGATTGAAAGACAAAATGTTCCAAGACACCATGTAAGTCATCAAACTGCTAGGGAGAAAATGGTTAATGATAGTAATATCAATAACTCAAAATATATAAAATGGTGATAGAAATAGTAATGTATCCTAATCAAACTTAAAATTGTTTCTTGTAAACAAATAAGGAAAAACATTAGCATTTTTTTTTAAAAATTAGAAATTTTGATTTAACTTTACTTTGTCCACTTTTCCAGAGGAAAAAAACTGACTTTCAAGTGACTCTATTAAGAGTTTTTACTGGTCAAAGTTTCTGAATTGTAAAATTTTGAGCTGTCCCCTTCCATTTATATAGCAATGAATTGGAAGAGACGTACCTTACCTGTGGTACCTTGCAGCTGAGCAGTACTTTCCTGTGGTGCTGTTTATTATGCTGTACAAGGTAATTCTAATTTTTGAGTCTGTGGATGAAATCCTAAAGTGTGACTATTCAAATGAAAGCTACTGAGCAGTACTTTCCTGTGGTGCTGTTTATTATGCTGTAAAAGGTGGTTCTAACTTTTGTGTCTGTGGGTGAAATCCTAAAGTGTGACCATTCAAATGCAAGATACTAAGCAGTACTTTCCCATGGTGCTGTTTATTTTGCTGTAGAAGGGGGTTCTAACCGCTGTTATTCTGTTGATGCAATCCTTAAGTGTGGCTTTTCAAATGGAAGCTACTAAGCAGTATTTTCCTGTGGTGCTGTTTATTATGCTGTTCAAAGTGGTTCTAACACAGTGTGATTCTGTTGATGCAATTCTTAAGTGTGACCATTCAAATGAAAGCTACTAAGCAGTACTTTCCCATGGTGCTATTTATTATGCTGTACAAGGTGGTTCTAAAATGTTATTTTGTTGATGCAATCCTTAAGTGTGACCATTCAAATCAAAACTACTGAACAGTACTTTCCTGTGGTGCTGTTTATTATGCTGTACAAGGTGCTTCGAACACAGTGTGATTCTGTTGATGCAATCCTTAAGTGTGACCAATGAAAGGAAAGATACTAAGCAACATTTCTGATACTAGTTTTGCACGGTTTGTTTTGCTGTGGTTCCAACGGTTCACATTCAAATGAAAGTTACTGAGCAGTACTTTCCTGTGGTACTGTTTATTATGCTCTACGGGGTGGTTCTAACGTTTGAGTCTTTGGATGAAATCCTAAAGTGTGACCATTCAAATGAAAGCTACTGAACAGTATTTTCCTGTGGTGATATTTATTGTGCTTTACAAGGTGACTCTAACGTTTGAGTCTTTGGATGAAATCCTGAAGTGTGACCATTCAAATGAAAACTACTGGGCAGTTCTTTCCTGTGGTGCTGTTTGTTATTCTGTACAAGGCGGCTCTAATGTTTAAGTCTGTTAATGAAATCCTAAAGTGTGACCATTCAAATCAAGCTACTATTCATTACTTTCCTGTGATGCTGTTTGTTATATTGTACAAGGTGGCTCTAACTTTGGAGTCTTTTTGCAAAATCCTTGGTGTGATCAATCAAATGAAAACTGCTGAGCATAGTACTTTCCTGTGGTGCTGTTTATTATGCTTTTCGTGGATGGTATAACATTGGACTGTGTCATTGAGACCAAAACTACTGAGCATGCGCGGTACATTTATAGGTCCGTGGTTACCCACTCTTAGGTGCTAGGGTAAATTCAAAATTGTGACCATTAAAAGGCCACTGTCACGATGATTTTGCTGTATTTTGTCAAAAATGCTCAAATATTTGACAAAGAACCAGTTGTTTTGTAACATGAAATTGCTCTTACAACGTATTAAGAAGGAAATATTAAGGTTTTTCTCGTAGGAAGAACAAACTATAATTAATTTTTAGTGACTTCTCTAAAATATGCAGGAAGAACTTGAGAAAATTGGCCAATTGTTCAAGTTGTAATCTACTTCTATCCTAGCCATCCGCAGCCAAACATAGTTAATAGCAGTTTCTGTGCACTAGTAGGGTTATTGTTAACCAACCTCAACCAATATTTTAACGATTCTATTGAAACAAAAGTATTTTTTTGGCTATTCATAGTGACACTAAAAATAGGTGATACTGCCTCTTTAATAGTGCAAATTGACAGTTCTTTACTGTGCTCAGCTGTACTATTTCACTGTTTTGCTAAAATAAAATAAGGTTCGTTTTTAATCGTTGATTTTGTTTCATGGCCGATATATCACTTGTTGGGATAGGAACGAGAAATTATTTTAATTATAGCTAAAATAAATAATAATTTGTAATATTGATTTCACATTCTCTAACCCTCATTTTATTTACACAGGTGAAAGGCCAGATGCTGGTGTACAAGTTTTACAATCTTCCCTATAAGTACGAACCAGGAGTCACTAGATCAACATATCAAGAACATAAAAGAAAAAACGCAGGCCTTCATCACCCAGAATCACAAAAAGCCAAACCTTTATCGCCTCCGATATTCCCTGGATCTTTAACTACAACTTCAGCAATTTTCCCCAGGAGGACCTCCCTCGGGAAACGTTTTCCCTGGCCAGTTGGTCCCATGCCTTCTCCACAAGTTTGTTGGTGCCCAGAACCAGTGCACTTTGCGTCTTCATTTTGCTGTTCCAAAAGTAGAATTTTTTATCCAGTTCCATTGCGTTCAGAACCGCTTGACCTGTCAGCCTAACCAGGAATGAAGCAAACTATTTTAACCACAAGCTTAAAAGTTAGAAGCACCATGTACACTATAATAAGCAGTAAGTTAATGAGCACTGCTCGGTAGCTTTTATTTGTATGGTCACACGTTAGGATATCATTCACAATCTCTAAACAGGTTAGAACCATCCTGCAAAGTAAAATAAACTGGGACAGTACCACTCAATGGGCGGCTTTCAATTGAATGACCACATGTTAGGATTTCATTCACAGTTAGAACCACTTTGTACAGCATAATAAACAGCACAACAGGAAGTAGTGCTTGGTAACTTTCATTTGAATGGTCACACTTTAGGATGTCACCCACAGACTTAAAAGCTAGAACCACCTTGTACAGCATAATATACAGCACCACAGGAACTGAGTACTGCTCAGTAGCTTTCATTTGAACGGTCACACTTTAGAATTCCATCCACAGACTGGAAGTTTAGAACCATGCGGTGTAGCTTAATAACTTTCACGAGTTAGTTTAATCTAATTTTCTTTTGGCTTCATTCAATCACGTTTGCATTCTTTATTTTAGAATTAATACAAAATTAACGGAAATAGACAATTAAAGAACTTTTTTTCTTTGTGAAGATGTAAAAATTTTCGTACCTTTTGATATCATCCAGTGTATTAATGAAGGATTCTGGGCAATTTCGAACTTATGTTTTGCATAGTACGGATCTAAGCTTTACTTATCCAAGAAACGAACTGTACAGTATCGTCATTTTATGAACTTTAAAAACAAGATATGGTACCTCAATTACTGAGATACAACAGCCTTAACTATCATTAAAGTAATTTTTGTAGTTCTCACTCCCAGCTGTCCTTGTCTTTGTAAACATGGTAATATGGAATACTTGGTTGTTATTTGCTGTTAAAACAATTAATGACTTCTTGACATTTGATTGCATTTCCACATGCTTTGTGTCTGTCTGGAGAAGGCGATTTTTCTTTATTTTTCAATCCATAAATAACGTTAACTGAGTTTCACATTTTTGCTGAAAGTGGTCAAAAGTAAAAGATGCGAATTTTCGTAACCACTGCCCTCGGTTGTTCGAAAGCAGATTAATGCTGGCAAGCTTTACTTATCCAAGAAACGAACTGTACAATTTTATGAACTTTAAAAACAGGATATGGTACCTCAATTACTGAGATACAACAGCCTTAACTATCATTAAAGTAATTTTTGTAGTTCTCACTCCCAGCTGTCCTTGTCTTTGTAAACATGGTAATATGGTTGCTATTTGTTGTTAAAACAATTAATGACTTCTTGACATTTGATTGCATTTTCCACATGCTTTGTGTCTGTCTGGAGAAGCCGATTTTTCTTTATTTTTCCATCCATAAATAACTGAGTTTAATGTTTTTGCTGAAAGTGGTCAAAAGTAAAAGATGCGAATTTTCGTAACCACCGCGCTCGGTTGTTCGAAAGCAGGGGCACCCAACGACAGTTTTCTGTTAGATGCTTTGAAACGCTATTTGAGGCTATCTGGAGTGCCTATAAAGCTCTATAGGTTCATTTTAGGCCGTGTTATAATATTTTTATTTGTTTGGTCATTCTAGGGCAACCTGAGTCTTTTCGAAATTACTAGGGCGTCTTTGTCCATTTCCCGAAAACATAGCTCTTATTTCCTTTCCGAAAATCTTAGCTGACCTTTTCTCGGTACCCGAAACGATATTTTTATCAATCCAAAACCACTAGGCCTTAAATTTCCCATATCGCGAAAGTTCGAGGTGAAAATTCCCTTCAGAAAATTGTAGGGGATGAAGGGCCTTCCGAACAGATAATTTACCGAAACGATCTGTCGGGTGCCTCTGTCTCCTTGTCTTGGTGAATATGTACAGCTGTATGTATGGTGACATGAATTGCTTAGTTGCTGTTTGTTGTTAAAAACAACTGGTAATAATCGTAGATTAGAGAGTGCGTTCGATGACAGCAGGCCCCATGCCAGTTGTTCAAAGAGCAGATAATTAATTTTATCCACTGGATAGGACGCTATCCGGCAGATGAAATGCGTGCAAGACTTTTCCCGATAGCCCTATAATTTGTGGATAGAGTAGAAGCATATGTCAAATTTAAATATGGGAATGTGTGGAAAACTTGCCAAAAGCATTGGTTGGAGTACATTTGCTCCGCTGGATAGTGACTTATCCAGTGGATAAAGTTATCCGCTCTTTGAACAACTGGGGCCAGGCTTTTGTCCTTTGGCTAGTTGATGAACAATTAATGACTTCTTGACATTTGATTGCATTTCCACATGCTTTGTGTCTGTCTGGAGAAGCCGATTTTTCTTTATTTTTCAATCCATAAATAACTGAGCTGAAAGTGTTCAAAAGCAAAATATGCGACTTTTCGTAACCACCGCGGCCCGGGTTGTTCGATAGCCGTTTAATGCTGATCCCCGATCAAAAATTAACCAAGATTTTCATCTTGCTTATATCAAAAATGTTTTTGAAAGCTGATTTTAGGTCAATTTTGGTGGTAAAGAAAAGTACAAGTCAAAACTGAGGAACAAGAATCTTTTTGAAGAGTTTTCATTGATTAGTAATTAAACTCGAATCAAAATTCACGTTACCCGAGACCAACAAAACGTAGCCTTAGCGCAGACGTCTCCCATTTTTTAGCAGAGAGAAGAGACTTCTGCTCTACTCTGTTGCTAGTTGTGTTCCATTATCTGATAACCTGATGTTCAGGTTTTAAACTGCGAATGAATTACGTCGTCACATGCTACTCCATGCTTTTCAGCGCTTCATGTCAGTTCCGTGCACGTGTTTGATCTGCTGGACTTTGGACTGTAACTTTTAAAACAATACGGGGCCGCGAATCGCGGTCATCGATCTGATTGCTTTGTCATCACAGACCTGAGAGCTAACAGGAGTAATGCAAATTGTTCAAAAACAATTTAATTTGATTTAATTTTTTTAACGAAAGTTGATACAAATGAGGTCTAAGTGGTGAACTGAAACTGTTCAGCGAACAAGAAAGCGATTAATACAAATGAACCCTCCTCGAGAGAAGCCCATGTTTTCCCACTGTCCTTTCCAGGTGTTTGAACCTTCTTCTTCACTGAGAATGATGTATTATTCAGTAATGACACAGGCAAACTGGGAAAAAAATTCCAAGTGCTCCTATCAGGAGTCGAACCTTAGACCTGCCGATTACTAGCTCGGATGCTCTACCACTAAGCCGTACAGGAGACTCGTGGGAGCTAAGGCCATTAAACTTGGTTCATGGGACAAACATCTATGCTGAATACTGCTAGGATTGGAATGTCAATGCACGGCATATATGTTTGTCCTGTCTTGAAAGTTTTCAATATCTATATTTTCGTCCACAATTTTGTATATGTAATCGCATGAGGCCGAGTAGAATAAAAAATTACCGGATTACGTGTTTATAATGTAGAGGGCAAAATTTCTTTAAAATATCGAGACACTTCGTAAAATCGTCAGTCCTGGCCCGGAGTAAAAAAACCCGTGAGCAAAACAAACAAACAATTTACCCGTTTTTAGCGTACAAAACAGCCAAAACGAGAAAAGTCGATTGTTATAAACATATGTAGTTTGGAGAAAATACAAGTTTAATTCATGAGCAAACTAACAACAATTAAACCAATTGGCAGACATCAACAATTTTGATCCACCTGCACTGTGAAGCTTTCTACCGCTTGAAAATCACACGTTACAGATCGATAAAAATAGCAAACCGTGGGTCCAACATACATACATACACACATTCATATACACTTTTAATCAAGGTATCATAAAAATAAAAATACAAAAATAACATCCTGAAAAGGAAGTTAAAGAGGTGGCCCCTCTGTAAATTAACTTCTTAGAAAAAAAAAATTGAAAAAAAACATTGTCCAAAAGGAATAAAAATTTCCATAGACAAAAATGAGCTTATGAAATACGCATATGCGATTTAAGAGTAGCTTTCAAACGTCTTAAATTTCCAGCCTCCATAACGTAGCGGGGCAAATTGTTCCATTCGCGCACGATCCTAACAAAGCAAGAGTATTTATAGCCGTTACACCTGTCTATTTTTACTTGTAATTTGTAGCTATGATAGGATCTGGTAACCTTTGAAGCAAAACGGAGATTGTTTAATTTAAATACAGTTTTATAACATTCAACCAAGGAAAAGTATAATCTCTTATCTATATCACTCACCGACGACCAACGCAGGGCTTCATAACAGTCTTCATAAGGCATTTCAGTCGCCCCTTTGCTGACCTAAGGCCAACCGCGATGCTCTTCTCTGTACTTTTTCAAATAAACAATGTCTTTGACTAGAAACGGACTCCATACAGGTGATGCATACTCAATTATTGGTCTAACAAGAGATTTGTATAAACTGGAGAAAATGTTCTTGTCTGCATAACCGATTGTACGTTTTATAAGACCAAGGACCTTATTTGCTTTGTTAACCACCTCAACAACGTCTGAAGGTCGTGCGAGATTGTAATATCGAGGTCTTTTACAGAAGCCACTGAATTTAGATGTTCTCTATGCAGGACGAGTGTATAATTCGGGACAGATTTGTCTTGCGCTGGTGTTAATCGCATAACCTCACATTTGATCACATTGAAAATTAGTTGCTTTGTATCAGACCAACCCTTGGACCTGAACAAGTCAGACTGAAGGGCGTTCGTCTCGTTGATAATGACCAAACAAATCCGATCACGTTTTTAGCTTATGACAAATAGTCTCTTGCCGCTTCTTGTAAGAAACGAAGATTCACCTTTGGAAGTTTCCTTTGAAGCTGTGGCACTTGATTTCCAAGTATTTTTGGCACAAACTCCAAAGAACCTGAAAGAAGTCGTTGTTGTCACGGCACAAATTGAAACCATGCAGCAAAATGTAGAAATGGCGTGCTCAGCCAATAAGGAGCAAGTATTTTCGCCGCTCGACCAATCAGGACTGAGTAATTTTGCCCTCGGTAAAATGCCCTCTGTTTCGACCAATCAGCATTCAGTAATTTTGCCCTCTATGTTATAACACAAGTTATTGTATTGTCCTTCACCCTTCTAGTTCCTCTTTTATAACCTTCTACTGGCGCTGCACGGTTAACAGACATACGGTGATGTAGAGTGAATGTATGTACAGCACACTCTGAAGTAAGGTAGGATTTCTTTGTGTACTTTAAATCACCCCCAACCTTGAACTATTTTTCTGTCGCTTTGCTTTACGATAGGCGAAAAAGACAACACAATCACAGTTTTGATCTGCCAATGGGAAACCCCGCAGAATTTATGTCGGATAAATTATCTCCATTATCTCATGATGACGCCCAAAAAGGTTGATTCTAACAACGTCTATTGTAAAGCGACCAATTTGAGGGCTTTCCCAACAAACTGGGAAGCACAAGAACTTAATATAATAAGCAATGACGCAGCATAGACTTCTATTATTTCCTCTCAGTGTACAGTCTAACAAAACGCTATTTTTGGACCATCTGCAATCATTAAGACAATATATGCCCTGTAGCTCTATTTGACCCCTATACTATTTGCAAACAGTCACACGTTGTTTGAATAGGTTTTATGATCCGTAACGTCTGAAAACGAGTTTAAAAGCAATCAATCACACCTGCGTGCCCTTACAACAGTGTTCAAATGAGTAATGTACATTAAGAAAAGGATTCTGAACAATTACTGAAAAAAAACGTATATAACAAAACAAATGGAAAAAAAACGCGCCTGCCGGCAAGTCACTGTTGACTTTGACTTGACTTCCATTGGATAAGGAAGTGAAGCGAATTATTTTATTACCAATCAGAATGCAGTAAAGCAAAACCAGCGAAACCCCAAAGTGGCATCTAACACTTAAGTGAAAATCGTCCAAAAATAGCAGCTACTCGGTGCACGCTATGATTAAACAGTTTCCCTTGGAAATTTGATGTCTTACAACTCCATGCACCTTGAGCTCTCAAGCTTCGCCTCTCGAGAAAATGTTCGTTTCAAAGAACCTGAAATTTTCGTGCGTAACTATTTCCTAACAGTCCCCCGAAGAGGGTTTAATTTTAGCCAATCAAAGTCAGCGACTTGTGAAAGTCACATCGCAAGCTTTTTTTAAGCTTGAATTTGCACATAAATTGGTGGAAGTTTTTGTCAGTTGCCCTACCCAACGCGGGTCGCGATAAGGGTTGTCAATGGAAGACTGCAGTGAAAGGCTTTTTTGCATCTTAATCTTCGTCTATTTACAAGTTCTTTCAGGTTTGAAACGGAAGGGGGCCTGAGGGTATTTTTGGCCCATCGATGTTCGCCGCTCGCAATGACGTCACCAGCACACGAACAACGCTTTAGTTTTCTTAAGATACGTGTAATAAAGTTGCTAAAGCCGTTAAACAGTGCTCAATACACTTTTTCAGTGTAGAGCTTTGAATAAGAAGGTATAACGAAGAGACCAAATTCTCTGTTACTCCGAGTTTCGTGCTCACGTACTCGTCAGACAGTATTTAATACTGTCTGATGAGTACGTGAGCACGAAACTCGGAGTAAGTATAGACAGTATTAAATACTGTCTGATGAGTGCGTGAGCACGAAACTCGGAGTAACAGAGAATTTTGTCTCTTCGTTATAGTCGTTTTCTTAAGATAAAAATAAGTTAACCCGGCACACACGCTTACGCACACACACAAAAACTTTTTATAGTTATTTTTGCTTATTATGTAAAAGTTCCTCAAAAGTCTTACAAACTTTTTATTCCAGTAAACTCTTTCTGTATTGAAACGTACAAAACAGCTGTTTAAACCACAAATGTGCTATATACGATCGACTCAGACGTTTTACAAAATAAAAAAGAACACATTTTGCTGCGTACCCAGCGCATTCAACGGGTGTCTTTGCACAAACGACGGGTCAACAGCCAGCCATTTGAAAAAAGCAACAATTAATTATTCGATCAAAAGGTGCTGTTCCTTTGTATATACAACCACGATATACAAAACATAAACTTATTCAATGATAACGTTCCTCACAGCAGGCAATTTCCTTTCAGTTCCTCTTTGAATAACACGACGACAGTTAGACAACTTGAAGCGGCTGGAATAATCGTATTTTTAGCAGTTGCAATGCACAACTGTCAACATCATGTAGACCTTTCATTTTCGTGAACAAATCTAAAACGGTTTTACATATCACACGGCATACATTATTTGGACTATTTTCTTAGCTACAATATAATGAAGTGCCCTACCAATTCCTTGCGCAGATTTCACGCGCGTAACACGTGCACTGGTTCATAAGTGAAAGCATTATAACCTTACCTTTCTTCTGTTAGACGTAACGGGTGATTTTTGCGGGTTATTTCTTTCTTTCTTTCTTTCTCTTTATTGTTTCACCTATTATATTTGGTTTAGTTTCCTTCGAAGCAAAAGAACAGGCTAGCGCTCAGTATCATCATCACCTGTTGTCTAGGCATCACGATCCGGGTGGATTAAATTAAAACTGAACTAGACTGCGGTTTTCTACTTACACATGTTGACTAATGCCATTGTCTCCAAAGCTTTTTAAATTAATATTACAGTCTTTAGACTATGATAAGAGTAACTTTAGCAAATACCCATTCTGGAAAGGACAAAGAACACAAAGGAATAAAGCAAAGAGCAACAGTGAAGACTTGCCTAGAGTAGCCGACGAATGTCTGCCGCAGTGATTAAGTATTCTGACTATGATGTATGAGCGCCGGCAATAAACGTAGACTGCAAAGGGCCGAGGAAAGGACAAAGAAAGTGTTAGCTTAAAATTTAGTATTTTCAATGCAATGGATCCTTATTTTGGAGGTTGCTATTAGTAGCGCAGTCGCTTTAAACGTTGTGTGAACACTTTCAAAATACCCATCAGGGCAGGAAAGTTACCAGTACTTTCGAGTAACGGATCAACCAATGCGAAAAATTGTGGTACGATTGATTCTTAACCGGCTATGGATAAAGGACGAAAATCTGAGCTCTTAGAATGAAATCGTGTGCTTTTCAAGACATCGTTTGTTTTAATTCTTTTGCGGGTTTTTAAAAGTCTTTAATGTACAAAATAGTCCTCCCTTTGTTTTTTTGTTGAAATTGAAGGTCTCTAAGCTACCAAATCTTATAAGCAACCATTTTTCTTGGGTGACAATTTAATGAAATATGGTTTCCAAAAATCAGTTTAATTAAAAAGTGTGCAATCTTTCTCGTCTTAACGTTCAAACGCCATTCTTGATGAACCGAAGGTAGTCGCTTTCACGAGGTACAAGATGACGAACATTTCATTTTTCAATTTTGACCACCATAGACCGGTCACTTGTAGGAAAGGAATCGGCTCTGGAGATTGAATGACAACACCCATCATTAAACATTTTGCCCGGGGACAAGAAAAAGAGTAATAAAAATAGACCTCAATTTTTAATATCAAGAACATTGCGTCAAAAGCGACCGCAACAAGAGACACAGGTGGGTGACCGATTTAAAAACGTTTCGTATACGGACTTCCCGTAGTGGGTTTTCTTGTTACATAAGCAAGCTTTCTTGTTGCATAAGTATTGCAGGGCATTGATTTCCTTTGTTGATTACACCAGCAACGGTTAAACTTCAATTTTATTTCAGTGCGACACATAATCTTCTGCCAGTGAAAGAGAGGAACTTCTACCTTGCTTCAAAGCGCGAACAAGGTGAGTGGACACAATAGGTACAGTTCTGTTCAATTTTATGATTAAGCTCTTTGCAACAAAAGTGTAAAATGACAAATTTACAAAATGAATTGATAAACAAACAACGCTAAAGAAAGAAATGCGTAATAGCTTTCATTTAAATGGTTACATCCGCGGTGTAAAAACTCAGGACCACGCTGAGTTTTACAGAAATTAAACGTGCCGGCCAACACAGAAGTCCCTGAATCAGTAGATTTCATTTGAAGGTCGGAGCAGCCCTGTTGCACAGCTGGTCTTAAGTTTGAGTTCACACGAAACTGGAGAATCGAATCTTGTTCTTTGGGACTAAAAGGTCGTAATTGTTTATGGGCATTTAAAGATTGACGCCTGACGCAA
Organism: Pavona decussata; assembly: GCF_977016875.1. Classification (NCBI taxonomy): domain Eukaryota; kingdom Metazoa; phylum Cnidaria; class Anthozoa; order Scleractinia; family Agariciidae; genus Pavona; species Pavona decussata. The sequence goes on along the minus strand of NW_028145447.1, from coordinate 1,096,972 downwards.
ATTTCTGGCACTTTTTTCGGTAATGATGGCTAAATTTCAGGAACTCGACCCATTTGAGCCAAACACTCACAATCGAGGGAAAAATTGTCCTCGTTTGAGAAAAAAAAAGAAAGTAATTAAGTATAGGTTAAGGTTTATCAGTGATGCTATACCATGCTTTGCCCTTCCTACACCGTGCACAGTAAAATGATTTCCTCATCAGGTATCAATGGGGTGACCGTCATTGAATTTTGCCTATTCAGGCGAATGATGAAGGTTTTAAGAGTTGTTGACTGAAACGGGCGCGAAGACCGGCCACCAGATTGGAAAAATATTGTTCAAGATTCCAAAAGACTAACGAGAGCAACATGCTTTCAAAAGAATACAGGCCTAACTAGCTAGTTCAATTCGAACTTTGTTATATATTATAGTTTTTTTACAAGTTTGCCGAGCATCAAAGCAAATTTCTAGGTCTGTTGACATTAATAAGCGCACGAAACGAAAGTTGCGTGCAAACATTTGATGCCATTTAGTAATGAAAGAGTGAATGTCTAGTTTCACAAAATGTTATATAATGTAATGGGGAAGACTAAAGAAACCCTAAACGGGTTTTCACAAAGTAGTCCCCCTCTGATTCAACTTAAAATTACCTGAAGCTAAATTTATTAGGATATCAGGTGTGGAGTACACCATGACTAAACAAAAAACATTTGTTATCATTCATTGTACACGAGAAGGAATTGATGTAACATGTATAGACAAAGAACGCTTTATTCCAAGGGGAGTTCTACTCCACATATATTATCTTACTTCCGAAAGAGTATTTTTCCATAGTTAGTTCTTAATATGAATATATGAAACATATATTTGAACTGCGGGTGAACAATTGAGATAAGATAAGATAAGATAAGATAAGATAAGATAAGATAAGATAAGATAAGATAAGATAAGATAAGATAAGATAAGATAAGATAAGATAAGATAAGATAAGATAAGATACGATACGATAAGAAAAGATAAGATAAGATAAGATAAGATAAGATAACAAGTCTTTATTTCAAAAGCACAAAGACCCTAGCAGTCAGTTACTCAGTACTTTACGTACGCAACTGTTTGTGTACCTTAAATAACTGTGAGGGTCTTTTTGCTATCTAATAGTTAGTTCTGTTAATTATCTTATGTAGACGTTTTGATTTTCTGGTATTATAATCTTTAAAAATGTATTTATTTCACCCATCACAGCACAAATAGAAACTGATTATATTTGATATATACGTTAAGGCAGGAGATCTTAGCAAGCCCCACTGGGGTTTTCATGCATGGAAAAGCCCAGAGTATTTTCGATGCAGTAGGCACTGAAGTTTTTGCAAACGTTAAAGTGTAGGTAAGACACCTTGGAAGACTTGGAAGCCAGAGAAAGGTTTCGCTGTTCACTAAAATCAATTCAGACCGAATTCATAATATAAACAAATGATGATTCATCGCCTGACCAGTTTAGCCTTTCTAAACCTTTTCAGACATAACCAATCCTTTCAGTAGGACGTTTCATTCAGTCGAATGAAATGGTAATGATTAATGGTACAGATTGCGGTGAAATGGTACACAAACCACATTTATTTTTTTCTTTTATTTTCTCAGGTGAACTCATCATGGAAACAATGGAATCGAAGTCCAAAGAAACAACGCAACTCAGTGAGAAAATAGCCTCAGAGCAGTGTCTCACGCGAGGGTATCGCAGCCAGCCTCGCTACAAGAACATCGTTCATCTCTGGGAGTTTCTGCTCGAGCTCTTGGCCGAAGACAGCTGCCGTTCTTTGATCAGTTGGATCAGAAAGGAACGTGGCGAGTTTAAATTGAAAAACCCCGAGGAAGTGGCGAAAAGATGGGGCACGCTGAAAGGAAAGAAAGGGATGAACTACGGAAAACTTAGCAGAGCTTTGAGATACTACTACCAACAAGAAATCATCAAAAAAGTAAGTTTGTAATGTAACTTTAGCACCTTAATGTAAATTTAGCACCTTATACAACTTACTTTAAATAGCTAGCGACGACAGCAATGTCAACACTAACAAAAACGTTGGTCACTTGAAAATGTAGATTCATAATGTTATGAAGAGGAATTTCATTATTTAATAACTTCACGTCTCGAGTTATTTTAGCTGTTTGACTCTTGGGAGCTGTAACCGTCATTAGTTGGTGTTATAATTCAATGTCTAGGTTATCCGCCCTTCACAAATGCTTTGCAGTTAATAGGTGCTGACGTCTAGTCAATTGAGTAATTTGGTCTTGAGTTAAATAAATATAGCTCTCGAAATAGATATGCATGGAAATTCTTGCTGACCTTGGCTTGCTTGGCACCGCCGTGAAATTTCTGGTTCTTAGTTTGTTCATTTCTCTTTCAGTAAAGTGTCGTTCTTTTCATTAAATACCTGTTATTTTAATGTGTGGTTGTGTATGTTTATTTGGGTTTTCTTAGTTGAGGGGTAAAAAAAAATTCTGAAAGTTTCCCACGGTCAAGTCAGAGTAGTATTTAATTGCGAACATTCGAGTTTGTAGTCGGTTTTTTTTTTTGTTGTTGTTGACATTTTTGACATTTTTTATTTATACTATCCACTCTTACTATTACATAAAACAGACTAACACACAGCTCAAAAATACAATTCAAATAAGGGGAGAGGACAGTAGAGGGGCACCTCTAGTAAAACTAATACTGTGCCCCTTTAAAGGAAGTAAATTGATAAGAAAAGTAACCGAGTAGAATAGAAAAAATAAGAAAGATATAGCAGAAGGAAAATCTAGAAACGCAGAGAAACGAATAATAATTGAGCTTGTAGTCACTGAGTTGTGAGACGAGTTGGTGGTGGAGCCGGCTCATAGTTGAGTTGTAAGTTGAGTATAGCTGGAGTTTTGTTGAGTGTGCGAAGAAACTTGAAGCTCGATACTTAGAACACGACTCGCTAAAAACGAATGCGTGAGTTGCGCAAGGCCTTCCGAAAATCTCGTCTAATTTGTTTTGCAAAACAATGGAATTGTAATTAACATGTTACGAAGAGAAAGAGAAAGCCGCGAGGCATTCTGACCATTAGTGTAACAATGGTAAAACATTCAAATCTATCAGCTTTCTTCTAACAACAAAAATTTTGCACAATTCGGTGTAAACGTGAAAGGCGAGAAAATTTCCCCTTAGGCAGATTTGCTTTGTGAACTGAGAACCGTTACGGGTAACGCTTGACTACCTTTCACAATATAACGGCAAAAGAATTAAATTTGTTTTACCCTTTACAAATCTAAAATCTAGGCTTTGAAATTGATTAGGGGCAACGAAAAAACTTGAAGCCCGTTTTTTAAAATACTACGATTCCCCTAAAAACGACTACGTGGGAGGCCGGGCTCTCCCCGGTTCTCTTCCGGTGATTTTTTTCGCAGTCTAAACGAGAAAACCTAAGAAAACATTTGCTTTTAAATAGGATTAAATCGGAAAATCTTATACAGAAACGAGCCGCTGCATGCGAGTTACCTGATCACAAATAAATGTCATTATCATTCGATGCCTAGAAATAATGGTCTGCTCATGCGCAATTGAAACCATGCTCTTGAATTGTGTGATAATGGCAGATCGCTTCCCTGAACTGTGAGAGAGTGATTTGACATCTTTACTTGATTAAAATTATGAAAAACAGACCCGGTGATGGAATGATAAGACAATTATTGAACTCGGTTATTGCAAAATATCGTGATTTTTGTTTAACCTCGTCCAATAATTGTTAATTAATGTTAATTAATTAATGGGCCCAGCAGTTCAAAGCCCGATTAAGCTAACCCTGGATTAAAATTTTGAAAAACAGACCCGGTGATCGAATGATAATAATGGATTAATAATTGTAGTTTTGTTAGTACACGACCCCACAAGCTTGTTAGCTTTGATATTTTTATCGTGTATAAATAAAGGTTGTATGTATATGTATGTAACGAGAACTTTGATTCGAGTCTAATTACTTATCGGTAGAGATTCTTCCAAAAGACTTTTACCCCTCAGTTCTGGCTTAGACGTTTCTTCACCTTTAGTGTGAAATTAGGCTTTAAATCCACTTTAAATCCACTTTTAAAGAGATGAAAACCTCGATTAACTTTTAAGGTTTTTTTTTTTTTCGAACAACCCGGCCCTGAAAGACATGTCTGTTCTTTTTTTTTTCTGTCTTATTAGGTTCCAGGACAAAGATTGGTCTACAAGTTTAACAAGCTGCCCTACAAGTACGAACCAGGAATGAGAGAATCTCTTTATCGACCACAAAGGATCGTTGAAAACCTGAATGAAAGAGAAGCGAAGAAAGTCAAGGCTGCGCCGCGACAGTTCCTTCCATCTACAACCAGACCCTCAGCATTCACCCCCACCAGGACATCTGGTGTGATAATGTGTCCTTGGCCCCACGAACGAATCCTCTCTCGGTCCACTTTGTGGTATCCAGAAACCTCGTTCCTGGAGCCTCGTTGCAGCGGAACCGGAAGTAGGGTGATGCTTGGATCTGTCAGTTCAATGACGTCACGTCCTGTATCACGTGGTATCAACCCAGTTCAACCTTTCTATCCTGTTTATAACAGGTTTCACTCTCCTGCTACATCAGTGCCTGTTCGTGTGATTAAACGAACTGCACAAAGTACGAAGCTGTGTCCAGTGGCTTCTGAGACAAACCTGTCAACAATGTGAATAAACTTTTTTGGAGCTACTAAGCAGTACTTTTCTGTAGTACTGGTTTCAGGTGGTCTCTTATAAAAACATGAGAATAAATATAACAAACACTTATAACAGACCTGGTGAAACCCGATGTATGTATTACACCATATGTATGCTTGTATATTTTTATGGTTTATGTCAAATAAATTGAAATTGAATTGATTTGGTGTGGTATTTTACACTTCATTGTGAATTTCAGACCCAACTGAGGCCGGGTTTACTAACTTAGAACAAACGCCACTCAACCGTTGCCTACAACTACCTGCACCATACAAACGACTTATTGACAACAACAACGAAACAGACAAACAATAGACATTTTACTAACAATAGACCCACGGACTAACAAAAGGCGGATCGAAACGCACCAATCACTTTTTACAGTCCTCACAGCCAATTACATCACGGCTTACTGACAAACGACCAATAACATCTGGACTTCGTTGACCAATCAGGTTAACAACCAGAGACGTATATACCACCTACTGACGTTCCACAATTCACTTGACTCTGAAGATGACTTCTGCTCAGGTTGTCGAAACGTCAGTCAAAGTCACCACAAACAGTCCTTCTCAGCACTACACTCACCGGGATGATCATAATTTACGTACTTATGAGGCCGGATTGATGAGTATAGAACACTAAGAGACAACCATGAAACAGACCTATCATACAGAGTCAGAGAGTCGGCAGGGAAACTGAGACAGAGAAAGAGACTGAGTTAAAGAGAGAGAACGAGAGAGAAGAGAGTGAGAAAGTCAGACAGACCGAGAGACAAACAGACATGAGAAAGGGACAGAAAGCGATAGAGAGAAAGTGAATCAATGAATGAATCAATGAGAGAACAGACAAAGCGAAAAAGAGACAGAGTTGGGGACAGAGAGAGAGAGAGAGAGAGAGAGAGAGAGAGAGAGAGAGAGAGAGAGAGAGAGAGAGAGAGAGAGAGAGAGAGAGAGAGAGAGAGAGACAGACAGACAGACAGACAGACAGACAGACAGAAACAGATATAGAGGGAGAATGAGAGAGAGTCAAACAGACCGAGATACAAACAGACACAAAAAAGGGACAGAAAGAGAGGAAGAGAAAGCGAATCAATGAATGAATCAATGAGAGAGCAGACAGAGCGTAAAAGAGACAGAGTTGGGGACAGAGAGACAGACAGACATTGGCAGAGACAGGAACGGATATATAGTGAGAATGAGAGTCCAACAGACCGAGAGACAAACAGACATGACAAAGGGACAGAGAGAGATGGAGAGAAAGTGAATCATTGACTGAATAAATGAGAGAGCAGACAGAGAGAAAAAAGAGACAGAGTTGGGGACTGCACAGAGAGACAGACAGACAGAGGCAGAGACAGAAACAGATATAGAAGAAAAATGCATGGATGAGAGAGTCAGACAGATAATTATATAGAAAAATGAACAAAGAGAGAGGGAGAAAAGGTGAATCAATGAATGAATCAATACATTAATAAGAGAACAGACAGAGAGAAAAAGAGACAGAGTTAGGACACAGAGAGAGAGAGAGAAACAGACCGGGCCTTGCCATTGTACAAAGCAATATGTATGTAAGGTACTTTTGAAGGTTGCTAGTACTACGGAATTACAAAGTAACATTAAATTAAAATGCAATGGAAAATCGAAAATAAATGTATCATTACTCCATTAGGTTGATTATGAACCCTCTTTCTTTGATTAAACTATCAATTTATTCACCCAGTTGGCTTTTATCGTCTTCCTGTGACCCCTAATATCAAAGAACAAATTCTCCTATCTTGTCCCCATACTTTTCTTATAAAAGTACTGCGAAGAAGTTATTAAAATATCAAGAAAATTCACTTTCGGTGATCATATTCTCAATTCTCATTACCTCAGTGGTTGAATAAGCATTGATATTACAAGGAGCAATTTGATGCTGATCACTGTTAGGGCTTAAAATTGGTTTTCAACTTATTTAGATAAGTTAGTTTGCGATCATGCCCGAATGTACTATTTGTGTATTCATGATAAACGCTTTTTGTGTTTATTATTTCATTTATTCAAACTCAACTCTTTTAGCAACCCCGACATCAAACGTTTTCTTCATTCTTGAAAATGATTTTGAAATATCGAAACGTCAAACAGCGTTACTTTTAATTTTTCTTCTGTTTATTTTTAAGTTTTCAGCGTGTTTGTTTCATTTCTTTCCTCAATGTTTGTTCTATATCGTCTGTTTGAATAAAAAAAATTAAAGAAAGCTGGAACTGGACACGCTTGTAGCCATGATATGGTGGCTCTAACCGTTCGGTCTGACTATGAATACTGAAGTCCTTTTAAGTATGATGTCAGGTATGGCTTTTTGCCGCACCTGAAGAAGGTTAGTATTGTCTAATCGAAATATTGGGCAATAAAATTATTTTAGCTGTCCGATCAGCCTTGCATTTAATTTTATGTTTTATTCAACATTGCTGATCCTGATCTACACAAAGATCCGGCTACACTTTGCTGCTGTTTGTACAAGTGGTCCCTGCACTATTCAAGAGTTACCTTATGGCGTTATATCCCCGCCAAAATTCGACTTTGGCTTTCAATGTTCAGTTCGTTGTTGTCCGCGTTTCGACATTAGAGTCTGGCAATGCGACACTGAAGTTTTACGATGCAACTTTGTTCCTTCACAATGCGACAAAACGTTTTGGGACTAAAATTGTCAGCTCAAGCATCCGAACACTGCAGATCAATCTGTATTTCTTTAGCGTACACAAACATGCCTTTAGAAGGGCAGAAAACGATCTGGGAACAAAGGAGACCTTAAATGTTCTTGTTGAGTGCCCCGGATGATACCTACAAAGACAAAATCTTTAAGGTGCACGTTTTCCTGCATCTAATAAGTACGTAAAATTAATGGCGAAGTTTTTTCTTTGCCTATTTGACAGGCTAGCTTTTCGCAATGGTTCGTATCCGGGTCGAAAATCTGCTCCGAAAGACATTACCCGCCTCACAAATTCGGGTTAAATCGTAAAGACAAAAATTGCGTTTTCTTTAGTGAAACTGAGGTCACCACAAACTTTCGCGACGCTTAAAAACTAACCCCTTTTGCGTTCGGAGGGGAAAATACTTTATTAAATTGCGAAAGAGGGTCAGCTAGCAGTTTAGGAAAGCCAACAACAATTCTTAATTTTAAATTTGTAGAATAAGATTGCGTTCCTTAATTTCTTTAAATTTTTAGCTTAAGAATCCAAAAAGATCAAACTCTGTTAGCTTACACAAATTTGACTTTCAAAAGGACATAAAATGATGTGGGAATGCAGAAAACAACGTTTGAACGATTTTGCTTTGATGCCCTTGTTGTGTGCCCTTGATTTGAGATTCAGCTAGCTGTGATTTACCAAATGTACAAGGAATAGTTCAAGCAAGCCTCAAGTAAGCTTCCCAAAATGATTAATTTTCGATGGGTTAATTCAAAATAGAAAGGCACTGCAACAGTGTTTGAAAAACACAAGTCGTTTTATTCACATATTGTCAGGCTATGGTAACACTATGTACATAACCAAATGCAATGCATTTACTGTCTTCTAACTTTATAAAAGTCATTTTATTTTGGAAATACCAATCTTGGTATTCAACTGCGTTGCTGCTCAATTTTCTACACAATATAAAAATGTTCAAGTTCATTGTTTCTTTCTAAAGCCATTTATATCAACGTACATTAGTAGATGGAGATGCTTAAAACAGTGGAGAAACTGGTTTTACTGGTTTAAAACCAGACGAAAATGATAACTGCATCAATGGGTCCATCGGTGGGAACATGATTCTACTTCCGGTTTTCCCACTTGCGGTTGTACAGATTAAAGGAGATGAACCTGGACACAAGCACATGGGACATCTTGGGATGGGTATGACGGGCCAGGACCAACTTTTCACCATGGGGGTGCTGGTGGGGATAAAAACAGCAGACGGTGGCGCAATAGTTTTCTGAGGAGATGATGGCGTTACTGGTTTGACTTCCTTCTCTTCGTGGATACTAGCACTTATTATGCTTGCGTGACGCTGTGATCTTGTCACGCCAGGTTCATATTTGTAGGGGAGTTTGTTGAACATGTATGCCAGTCTTTGTCCAGGGACCTGAGAAGGAATGAGTGAACATGAAGATCAGTAAGCTGCCACAAAGAGTAAAAAATTTACTTATAAATCGAAATAGATAATTATGTTGTAAATTGAAGACAGTGAAACCACATATAGATATGTTTTATGAATTTCATTTTCAAAAGTTTGCCTTTTCCATTTTGCCTCTTAACACCGTATAATGTGACCATGAATATTTTGTTATGAAATTGTCTGCAAAATCAAACCATTACTGTCTGTATCTTTGTCTAAGCATATTTTTGATCCCATCTTTGACTTTTCCAGCACAAGAAGATAATCCAGTTAGGTTTAATATAAGAGTAGTAAATCAACAATTTGCATTCCTATGAATCCGAACCTAAAGTCAGATGACTCTCTTGTTTTTGGACATAATCCAAAAATGTGGCCACTTATATGAAAACAATTCGTAGTTTAAAGCAGTAATTTTGTATGGTGTTGTTTTCTCTGCCATGGAAGGAAATTGGTCAAAATTCAGAGGAAATTGTGAAATTGATAAGTTGGTCAAAATCCAGAGGAAATTGTGAAAAATTGTACTGGGAAGTACCAGTTGTGTGGTCCAGCAGTTTCTTTTCTTTTTTTTTTTCTTTTGCACGTTGGTATCGAAGTAGTTTAATTTTGAATATGTGAATTGAATGAAATCCAAAAGACCTCCCCATAACAGTGAGGAAGTTTTCAGTGACTGAAAGCATAAATATCGACTCACCTTTTTAATAATTCCTTGTTGGTAGTAATATCTCAAGGCTCGACCCAGTTTTTCGTAATTCATCCCTTTCTTTCTTTTCAAGATGCCCCATCGTTTCGCCACTTCTTCGGGATTCTTTAATTTAAACTCTCCCCGTTCTTTTCTGATCCAACTTATCAAAGAACGGCAGCTGTCTTCGGCCAGGAGCTCGAGCAGAAACTCCCAGAGATGAACGATGTTTTTGTAGCGAGGCTCTCTAACAACAGAGGTCGCTTCCTTTCTTCCCGGCTCAGATTTTACAACTCCTTTCGTTTCTTCTGGATTCAGAAAATTTTCCACGTCTTCACTTGTTTCCACTAAAGAAATACAAATTCACTGTTACTCCGTGTTTCTTAATACATAGCTTTCAGTCTTCTCAATTAACTTTTGGTCGGCTTTGGAACATAAATTCAGTACACCTCAATCACAATTTTGTATAGGCATCTAAGAACGCCCCAGTGATTGAAATGTGAAAATATATTTATCAGGCAAACCCAACAAGAACATTTAAGCAAAATACTTAAAACTCTGTCTCCTGTAATTCCCAGATCGGATTTACGTGATTTTCATTGAAATGGTTTCTTCTAGAGCTCAGAATGTTTGCAGCATAAAAACGGAGGCACTACAGCTGTTTCATTTGTATCGGTCCATGCATGCTTTTCAATTTGCATGCACATACTGACCCACACGATCAGAGAAGTGAATATTCTGAGCTAGCAAAGCGCCTTAACGATTTCCCTGTGCTAACAGCCAACTGCTACCAGGTGTATTCAGAAAAAATGTAAGTTTTTCCGACCGTCTAAAACAAACGTTTAAAAAAACAAAGAACTCGATAAATGCGAAATTTCTCAGCGTTTCAATATTAAGAAAAGACCCAGCACTGATATAAACTCGATCGCACACTTTGTATCAGCTAAGCGTAAAATTAGGGAAAGTTTTTCCTCTTGGCGGCCAAAAGGGAATGTCCCTAACCAACCAAAACAACACCAGGATAACGACCTTAAATTATTTGTTATATATACCTCGCCCATATGCCATTGTTGAGGTAACCATTTCGTCCAGGGATCTTCGCTTGTACAAACTTCTCAGACAACGCAAAACTCAAAATGATCTTTTAATGCAAAAGTCGCTCATTTATAACAAATCAAAGACGAGAGGAAGTGTTAGTGGTGTTATGCATTCGCCATCCTGTTTACAACGAAAAAATATTTGAAAATTTTTTAAAGGTCAAAGACGTGGGTCTATGAATGAAAGAGAGGGCACCAATGACGTCAGTGCGTAGTGTTATGTAACGTCACCTAAAGTTAGCCTTGTGTTTTCTAATTTTATATAACGTTTTGATTCGTTGCACAGCGAGATGTTTCCGAAAATATTTTATTTTAAACGATGCTTAAATCTATAAAACAAATGTTTTTTAAATTGGCGGCGAACAGTGCTACATCGACTGACGTTTATTCAAAGGAAGAGTAAAATACACAAAATTGCTAGTGTTATTTTAAACGAGCGCCCAAGCGTATAACATTGTTTAATATGGCAATGACATAATCACCCTCCCCGCCGATCAATTACAGTTCTGATGACGTCAGGAAAGCTTTAACGACAGCAAAGATTATCTCGACTTTTCTTTGGCTTCGACCACAGAAACAAAAAAGAGGAAACGACGTAAACCAAAATCACCTCCCTTTCATGTGTTAAAAGTTATTTTAATTGAAAATGAATGTATTTATAACTGAGAAGGCACTAAAATCAACCTTTCGATCAAACAGTGCAGATGGCGTGACTACGTAATCCGTGACACCGGAAGCCAAAATGTTAATCAACGGAAGAAAACAAAGGAAGTTGTATAATGTCTTCCGGACCAAAATTTTCCGACGGAGTTCCTTTATGATGTCTCGGCGCCAGTTTTATCATCACTAAAAACAATTTTCTTCAAGACCATTAATTTTGAATGATCAAAATAGCGAAAAAGTTAATTTCTTATAGCCGAAAACTCAGGCTGGACTCAGCGACGTATTTGTTTTTGTGCAAAGTATTGCCGTATTGACTGTATTAGCAGTAAGCATCCATCAATTACACTTGCACTCCTTCATCGACAAACGCAACAGTTACAACATCAATCGCAACCTTGGCGTTGGAAATTAAAAAAATTGTGAGTGAGAAACATTTCTTAACATTTTGGGAGTGTAATGTGGTGTTAATATTTTATCTCTAACTGGTTAAGTTAAGGCCTAATGAAACGATGACCTTGTAGATTATATTACCACATTTGGAAAATAATTCTTCTCGGTTACCAAATTTCCAATTTTTTTTGCAGTACTGTTTGTATATTCCGTGCGTTGTGTCTGCCTTTGCGAAGGAAACGTTTACGATATATCACGGTATTTGTATAACAAGGTCTAAATGTTTTGGTGCTTTGAGCTTGAAAACTTTCTTAAAGATACTGTTAATAAGTCGCAAAGTAAAGTTGCATATTTCAATTAATCGAGCATGACGTCTCCTCTTTGCTTTGAGGGGTCTGCGCTCCGGCAAGTAGACCAAAATAAGCTCTTAAAACAAATGGTTCTTTAAAAAACAAAAAGAAACAATAAAACAATGTAATGTGGAAACGTGTGGCCGCTGAAATTCAAAGCACTTTAGAGTGTTTCAGCGCGTTTTCGTACGTAGATATTCCCATTTTCGATATTCGCCTGCTTTATTCTGGGATGTTTTGTTATGGTATTGCGTTACTATATTCAAGATCAGTCAAACTTAGAACCCACGTTTAAACATATAAAGGAAGTCCACATCAATTGTTTTTACGGAAGTCTTTTGTCCACGACCCTTGAAGCCCTTGGAGTCTGGAGGTACTCAGCGGTACTCATCCTATTGTCGCCGCGCCAAGGCTATTAATACTCATAGGAAGCCGTAAGGGCCAATGTTGAGTCTAGGATGTTGAATGTGGTTTTAAAAGCTAACAATTGTCACTGAAGCGTACTAACTATTTAAGCGTGGAGAAATAATTATTGTTGATCGGAAGCCTTTGTAGACAGTTTATGTTTCACCTTAGCGATTTATATACTGGAAGATAACCATATGTCATGTTTTCTTTTTGTATTTTAATTTCTAAAACGAAGCTTAAATGTATATTAACGAGGCCAACGTTTTGGCCATATTTTCAACATTAATGACTTTTCAAGATTATATTGTTGCTTTCATTGCGTTTTATTTACATGAACTTATTTATTACTTTGACCCACGAAATAAAAATATCACACAGAGTTAACTGATTTTACGGGTCAACGTTTTAGCTACGTCTAAGAGTTATTCTTAGCCTAAGAAGTGGAGCGTTTAAGAAAGAAATGTTTCAGATATCGAAACAGATAGAACAAATTCCACTAGAAGCGAACAGCGAAACTCTCAAATGTCGTTAAAGGGACAGTATCACACTATTTTTAGTAACACATTGAAAATCGAAAAGGTGCTCTTCGGTTGATAGCAGCCAAGATATTACGACCAAAATTCCATTAAACTGAGACCATCAGGATGCAAAGAAACTAACCACGGATATTTTCGCCGGCAGATGACCAAAATAAAAAAGGGTTTAAATTTGAAAACATCGGGCCGACGTTTTCAATTTTCGCTGTCGAAACGCACCAAAAATCGGTTGTACTATGTTTTGGTTTTCGTCTCAGTAGAGTCACTATTAATATTTCTCTAAATTAGCGATTTAGATATTAATTAACACAGTGTTCAAAGTTTAAATTTAGTGAATTTTTGCCCAAAATCATGATATCTCCCATGATACTGCCCCCTTTAAATGCACCTTTCCAGACGTTTAGCCCCTTCCGACTTCTTCAGTACAAGTTGCAGTAATTACAATACTTGGAATGTCAACCACATGTGCACACATGCTTGTTTGTTGAGGAATACAATCAATGAAAAGCACAGTAAACCAATATAACAAAGGTTGGTAGCCTGTGGATCAGGGATTGGCCTCTGACGTACTTTCTAGTCCAGCCCCCGGTTCCTGAATACGTGATTGAAATCACGAATGTCACGGATAAACTTGAGCGGAACAAGAAACTGAAAGTTTTAAGTCTAGAGAGCATCAGGGTGAGCTTGAACTGATCGCTGAGAAATTAAAGACATTTTAACTATCAGCCGCGAAATTCCACGTTTTCAAACGCCAGCCAAGGACATGATGACCCACGAAATTTGCTTGAAACTATGAAAATTACTAACTCTTATCTGTTAGCTTAGAAATGAACAAAAATTAAACAACTAGCTGATATTCCAGTACCTCAATCAAGATCCGTATCTGAACGTTTCCTGCGTTTGCACTTTTACTTTCAATTCGGAAGTTGACTTTCCTTGACCTTATACCAAGAGACTATAAGGTATCTCATAGTCTCTTGCCTTATACCGAATTGGCAGTTTCTGCAGATTTACAGTTTCACCAAATTTCAGTAGAGCACAAACGTATTTTTGCGTAAGAAAAAAAAACGATATAAATTAAACTCGGCTAATGTTGAGTTACAATTGCTTTAAAGGAGATCTTGTTCTGTCTGTTATTCCTTCAAATATTTGCTTTGAAATAATTTCTGCATCAGCGGAAATGAAAATCGAAACACTTTAGGTGAGTTAATCTTCTGTGAGGACAAAATTTTAAATTGTGGATACTCGGCAAACGAAAACCTTATGCCATTACTTTTCATTTACATTAATGTGGTCTTTATTTTCACTTAAATTTATTTATCAAAATATTTAGACTGGAAGTTTGTTGCGCGGTTGTCAAAACAAAACTGTTATGGTAAGCGGAATACCAGTCGCCTGCGCTAAGGAACACGGATCGCCGCGAGGAACTCATTCCTCAAATTCACTACTTCCTCTCCAAATAATTCTCCTTTTCCTCTGGAAGTGTTTATAAATTGCTGCAATTTAAATTGCTTCCAATAAAGAGCAAACATCTGCTTAACAGAGGCAGAAAAGAGTTTGTGGAATTAGTGAGAAGAATTTTCGCTGAAGTAAAGTAGCCAACATGCCTGACACACTACGTTCGCAAATGGACTGTGAACTTAAAGGTAGAGTCTCTATGTTATGCTTATTTAGTTAAATTAACTCTAAAATGAGTTCATATGTCAAAACCCGTTCTTGGGAAAAATTTCAAGGAGAAACGACATCAAACAAAAAAAAACTGGGTGTTCATTGCAATTTTCATGTCGGGGCTTTGCACACACAAGAGTCAGAAGTCAAAACGGCATCGCCTTGTGTAGCACAATGGAACTCAAGAAAGTCAGTTGAACTACTTCATCATATCATAATAAACAGCACCGCAAAAAAGTAATGATTATAATAGCTTTCATCTCAGCTGTCACACTTAACGATTCGTCCCGACGGATTCGAAAGTAAGGGTAACCTTTGACAGGAATTCAAAGAAAGACTGCTCAATACCGACCCAATACCTTTCATTATTTTAACAGGTCACATTTTATTCAGTTTAGGATTTTCTCCACGAATGTACACACCAAATGACCACGACAACATTTGAAACTAATCTGACTAAACTAACCATAAACTGGTCACACTTTAAAAGTAATCAACACGGAATCGAAAGAATGCATCGCATTGTAGTCAGCGTAACAAATCGTACCATAGGAAAGTACTGTACTGTACTACTGTACTTAAAAAGCTTTCATTTCCTCAAGTTTGTTACACCTTAAAATTGTATCTAAAGAAACAAAGAAATAATCACATTCTATAGCATAATAAGCAGCACCTTGCATAACGTTAATTTGAATCACCGCATCCGGCATCTTCTCCGTGTCACATGCGGTGACACACAAGTCCTAACATCCTGCAGCTATCCTTCCAGTTACCTATTCTCAGTTGGTTTCTCGGTGTCATTAGTGGTTTATTACAGATCCTAGAGCTCCTCGCGACTTTGTCCAGGGGCGTCATTTCTTTTTCCTTTTCTTTTAGCCGAGACCTCTCGAGCTTCGATGATTCGCCAAAAAGCCTTGATCCTCTTTTACCGATTCCTCAGATCTTTTACCTCAAGACCTGTGCCCACTTTGGGCACGTCAATGTAGATTGTTAGGTGGTCTTCCACTTGCCTTTATACTACCATAGGTTGGAGTCCTTAATAGGAGACGAGAGACAATTTCATCCTTCTTCCTATAGCAATGTCGAGTCAGTTTCAATGGTCTTCATCTTATTTTACCAGTGAGTGGAAGTTGACTGACTCCAGTAGAGCTCTGTAATCTCTGTCAACTTTGACTAAGAACTGTTCTTAGAAGGCTTTTTAGGCATCCATCGAGCTGCTTGGCGGTCTTACTGGTGATGGTCCTCGTTTCAAACCCATAGAGAACTGATTCTATTGTTGCTTAGAAAAGATTGATCTCTCCTTCTCTGTCGGTCAGCATTCCACCTATGTCGCGTAAAGTGTCTTGACCATCGTGGTCCCGCTGACAAAATCAAAGGCCTTGCCATCTATGAATGTGAGGACTGCAGGTAGATTGTTAGCCTTCACTCTGTAAGTCTTCCGTAAAGCTAGGATGTGATTGACGATACTTCGACCATGAAACCATTTTCGTTGATTCTAAGATGTTTATCTAGCATAGTGTTCATGGTCATCGTTGTGTTGAATAGCTTACCGTGCAGCACGAAAATTTTGCGGGAGTTTTGTTTTGCCGATTGGCGATTTTTTGTGGTTTGTGGGAACAATTAAGTATTTGCGGTCCTCACTCTTGGGTACCGCGATTCTCTTGGCAATTGACCAGATCTGGTTTGTTCCACTAACATAGCGGAATGTCATCAAGGTCACATCGGTAAATGCTTCTGGAACAATTCCACTTCACCACCACATTTGCCTTCAGTAAAACTATGCTTTACTTTCTTAAACTCTTTCATGATGAATACCCCATCATTTCAACGGTCGCCTTCATAATTTTGGCCTAATCCAGAGCATGAAGTTCAAACAGCAACATTGTATAGCATAGTAGACAACACCACGGGAAAGTATAGTGCTCTAGTGAGTAGGTTTCATTAAAATGGTCAATTTAATTTACATGGAGGGAGGATGATCAGCTAACACTCGGAAGATCCCAGAAAGTGAAATAACTTTTCGTTTGGTTTACTCGGCATGCCGAAATTTCGGTCGGGGTAATTACCAAGTGGACAAGGGAACCAAAACAGCTGCTTTTGGCTGCTGAACGGCCGGCCGCCGCCATGTTTGTTTTTCTTCTCCGCTCAGTTCCGAGCGAAGGTAGTTTACTTACAAATGTATTTGTTAGTTAGCTACATGCGGGTGAAAGAATTTTTGCATAAATTTATTCGTTTGCGATGTAATAAAGTTTTGCTGTTCTAGTTGTTGTCATGAACTCATCAATTTTGTTACCACTTGTTTTTATAGATTCACCGGGATTCACGAGGGAAACCCATTACAAGAATATTGTACATCTGTGGGAATTTCTGCTGGAGCTTCTAGCAAACGAAAACTGTCGTTCAATTATAACCTGGACTAGGGAGGATCGTGGGGAGTTCAAAGTTCAAAACCCTCATGAATTGGCAAAAAAATGGGGAATGTTTAAGAAGAAAAGGGTGATGACTTATGAGAATCTTAGCAGATCGCTGAGGTATTATTATAAACAAGGGATCATTAAAAAGGTTGGTAAAGTTCAAAACTTTTTCGTCTACATCAGGTTGTGATAGACGAGAGAAAGAAGCAATTAAGAAACACAACGAACTGTAGGAACGAGCTACCCCACTGAGCGAGTATTACTTCCTCAGGAAAGTAATACGTACCCGTACTTCAGGATTTCATCCACAGAACCATCTTCTACAGCATAATAAACATCACTACAGGAAACTACTGCTCAGTAGCTTTCATTTGAATGGTTACACTTTAGGATTTCATCCACAGACTCAAAAGTTAGAACCACCTTGTACAGCATAATAAACAGCACCACAGGAAAGAACTGCTCAGTAGCTTTCATTTGAATGTCACACTTTCATCCACAGACTCACAGTTAGGACCATCTTGTACAGCAAACAGCACTATACAGGAACGTACCGCTCAGTAGCTTGCATTTGAATGGTCACACTTTAGGATTTCATCAACAGACTCAAAACTTACTGAGCCACCTTGTACAGCATAATAAACAGCCCTACAGGGAAGTACTGCTTAGTAGGCTTTCATTTGAATGGTCACACTTTAGGATTTCATTGACAATCTCAAAAGTTAGAGCCACCTTGTACAGCATAATAAACAGCACCACAGAAAAGTATTGCTCAGTACCTCTCATTTGAAGGGTCACACTTTAGGATTTCATTGACAGACTCAAAAGTTAGAGCCACCTTGTACAGCATAATAAATAGCACCACAGAAAAGTATTGCTCAGTACCTCTCATTTGAATGGTCACACTTTAGGATTTCATTGACAGACTCAAAAGTTAGAGCCACCTTGTACCGCATAATAAACAGCACCACAGAAAAATATTGCTCAGTACCTCTCATTTGAATGGTCACACTTTAGGATTTCATTGACAGACTCAAAAGTTAGAGCCACCTTGTACAGCATAAAAGACAGCACCACAGGAAAGTACTGCTCAGTAGCTTTCATTTGAATGGTCACACTTAAGGATTTCATCCACAGACTCAAAAGTTAGAACCACCTTATACAGCATAATAAACAGCACCACAGGAAAGTACTGCTCAGTACCTCTCATTTGAATGGTCACACTTTAGGATACCATCAAAAGACTCAAAAGTTAGAGCCACCTTGTACAGCATAATAAACAGCACCACAGGAAAGTACTGCTCAGTACCTCTCATTTGAATGATCACACTTTAGGATTTCATTGACAGACTCAAAAGTTAGAGCCACCTTGTACAGCACTAGTAAATAGCACCTTTCCCTGTAAGTTGAGGACAGATGGTGCTCTGTTTTAGATTATATTAGGCAAGACACCTTATTTTGACTTTACTACGATAAATAAATATGTACAGCGCTGTAAAGGCAGAGAGAAGAGCACTTGACGAAAAACTTAAAAGATGAAGAATGGGTTAATAGTCACGGGTGACAGACACAAAACTTCGAGAAGTAGCACAATCATTTTAGCCAGGCTAAGTCAGTGACATACCGATAAACTTCAGGCCTGTCCAATCAATAGCTCACAAGAAGGGCTTGTGGCACCTGGTTGAGCCACGCCCAAGTGACAGTAACCTCAGGTACCTTTATAGAATTCGTTTCAAAGCTTTTAAAGAATTTATGGTTTACATGTGACGTCTTGACGGCCATGTTGGTGTACAGGAACAATACAATATATCGATTTTTCTCCTCTGGGAGTTAACTTCCATTTTTATGTAAACTATATGAACAAATTTTATTTTGTCTTGCACACCAACATGGCGGCAATGCAAACCACCAATATCACCCTTTATACTCTTATATCGAAATACCTTATCTGAGATTTATCGCAGCCGGATTAGTCATGACTATGTGGAATAGAGACCTCATCCCAGATTTATCGTAGAATAGCTTTGATTACGTAGGACAGTCGATTTTCACTTGCAATTAATGTGAGTGATGACATTCAAATTCACTCTTCTCAGGCTCCAAACAAAAAGTTGATGTACAGATTTCACAAGCTTCCCTACAACTATAAACCTGGCGTGACAAGATCAAGGCATCATGGGAACAGGATCAACGCATGCATTGAGCAGGAAGAACGTAGCGTGACAAGGTCACGACAGGTGCACGGGATCAATGTGTGCGCTGAACAACAAGAACTTGACGTGACAACGTCACGACATACTCCCAGGAACACTGGATGCAGTGAGCAGCAAGGACCCGGCTCGTCAATGTCACGGAAGAAAGAGAACTGGATGGACGCATGCACTTCGCAGAGAAAAGCACACTCAGCCCCTCCCCAGACAATCAGCATTGAATCAACAACTAGATCGGCATTTACTCCCGTCACTACCCCTGTGGGGAGAAGACAGTCAGTGCCATTGATATCCACTCCACTGCGTCCTCTCCCGTGGTATCCAGATCCCACACCTCTTGTACCGCCACTTTGTACCGCTCAATCAAGGATCATTGCTCCCGTTGCCGTGGAAACGATGACGTTTGGTATTGAACCTTATGTGCCAGTTAGTCAACCGGTTGAGCAAGTTGCTCCTATTGTTCACGTGGCAGCCACTACACCCTCTTCCATTCGTGTGTCAGTAATCAAGCGAACTCAACCATTTTAGTTCTGACTTAAAATCACGTCGCTTATAGCAAACCTTTACTGACGTAATAATGAAAAACATTTTCATGTCATTATCACCGTCAACATAGCGTTATCATCTTTATCATCTTCATCATCATCAATGTCATTATCATTACGTCATCATGAAGAACATCATTACTATCATCAACGACGTCACCATCATTATCGTCATAATGATATCATTATCATTATCACCCGCATGTCGCCACCATCTTATAGTTAGGAACAAAGAAATCCATTTTAGTGCTTTTAGTTAAATTAAAAAAAACTTTTTTGACGCAGATTCATAACCTTGTTCTAAAGTGACAGTGAATATATTTTTCTGTGATATTTGAGCGATGTATAATCAGTCTCTAGGCATCAAAATAGTACACCTTTTCATGTGTTATGTTCACAAACAAACAAGATAAACGCTAAAAACAATCAAGTTACATTTATGGATATCAGTTAACCATGAGCATTCTCTGTTAGAAGAAATGAAGAATATAATGTAAAGAAAAATCAAGGTAAATATAATAAAGGATGTTTTCCGCCATTTTGTTGTTGTTATTATTATTGTGCAGTATAAAACGTAAGATGCATTTCTGTAAACTTCATAGGGCTGCCAGCGTAACCTATGAGTCAAGGCTCGCTTTCGGTCTTAAAGGCAGCCAGCTGTTAAAGGCAGGCAGATACTTACGAGAAATATCACCTGTTTCGATGCCCCGCAAGCTGTCATTTGGATCATCACGGCATGCGGTGCTTGATCTCCACTAAGCGTTGAGTGACGTGAGGAGGACACTTCCATCAATGTTTTGTAACCGTGTCAATAGCACAATTACCAAATGACTGAAAAGCTAGCGGCGATCTGCACAGTTTGCAACGCTTTACATGATTGGTCGAGAGGTCAAAACAACGAGCTGCAGGTTATCAGGGTCCACTGAAAATAGAGCTTTTAAAATGTGCAGGTGTCTGCATGGTGTACATTGTGTTGTGGGACTCTTATACCGTTTTGCGTTCTCCAGGCCGCTCTGCGACGCTGTTTTCCCGCTCTTTTGGCAAAATTCGATGGCCCCTGAGAAGACAAAGCTAACCCTCTGCCTCGTACCCGCTAAAGTTGAAGTGCGTTTAATACGACCACTGAAGGGCAAATTAAGAAAATTAACGAGGTTTTCGTGTAAGAAAACGAATGTTTGAACTTCCTTTAGGAACAAAATCAGCTAGCAGGAGTTTAGCATGTTATGTAACACACGAGAAGGATTCTGACGTCTATTTTTACTGGCTGAAAACCAACGCGATACGTTGATCAGACTTCCGGTCAGTATTTGACGGCTTTCAAGCGAAACGGCTGAAAACATAGTGAGCACAGACAATTTTTCTTCAGGTTCTGCCCAAGCTGTGAAGAATTTCCAGCATAATCCCTAAAGGCAGAGCAAGTGGAATGTGCAAGACGTATTAATATTTCTTTTACGCGAAGATGTACTAGCGGTTCCTCCGATGAATTTCACGAAGCAGAAAATTGTTTATGTAGCAGGGTTAATTCGAAATTAACGTTTCAGTGACGTTTGTTGCCGTGTAAGTAAAGGAAGATATAGCACGTTGCAAGCATTTAGTTCTGCTGAAAGGCGACCAAACCGAACTTACCATTGTGGCCGGAGACAAAAGTAAGCGATAGAGAAATAGATGGAGAACAGGACAAAGCGCTCAGTGACTTAACGGCCATTAACGAAGAGGGAGTATGTTGCTTTGTCTTTTCCACTTTTTGTCGTTTGTGGACGACGTAGTTATACACTAAAATATTTCGTTAATTGTTTATGTACAATCAAAATTAAGAAACATGGGGTATTTGTTTATTTATTCATTTATTTATTTATTTTTATTTATTTATTTATTTTTATTTATTTATTTATTTATTTATTTATTCATTTATTTATTTTTTTTTTATTTATTTATTTTTGAGGACCATGAGGTCAGTCATCAGTGTCAAATGTTACCCTCGAGCGATAAATAGTCTTCCCTTACATTATCTTAACTAACAAGATATCGTCCATATCTAGACTGGAATTGATTGAAAATTCACAGAATGATCCCGGTGAAAAGCGGCAAAGTTGAAGCCATCGAGAAGTTTGAACTAAACCCTCGATTGTTATTTAAATTTAAGGTCCAGAGGAGTGTCATTTATGGGACTTAGATATACGAATGAAGTGATTCAGCGACTAAAAGAATGATTCTGATTGGTTCTATGAACTCTTCGAATTTTCTTATAAATTCCGGAGTGCGAAAATCGACCGCTCACGAGTGGATCGTTTGTGGACTCTTTCGTACGAAGTGAAACATGAGAAACATTTCCCAAGGTATCTTGCCTAAAACTTTGACAGAAACGTTTGCGAAATTAAATGGCATACTATTTGTACGCAACTTTTCCAATAGATAAAATCGTAAAGTACTACTTATAACAATGCTTTTCCCTGGTTTTCCAATGTTACTGTTTATGATGATGTGTAAGGTGGTTCTAGCTTCTAAACCTGTGGATTGGTTTGTTCGCATGGTTAGGCTCAGATAGCTGTCAACCAAACAGTTCTGAATGTACCAAAACTGGGCGAAAGATTCTACTTTTGCAACAGCAAAATGAAGACGCACATGTGCAGAGCACAGGTTCTGGGCACCAACCAACTCCAGGGGAAGGCATTGGACCAACTGGCCAGGAGAAACGTTTCCCGAGGGGGGTCCTCGTGGGGAAAACCGCTGAAGTTGCAGTTGAATATCCAGGGAATATCGGAGGTGGTAAAGGTTTGGCTTTTTGTGATTCTGGGTAATGAAGACCGGCGTTTTTTCTTTTATATTCTTGATATGTTGATCTAGTGACTCCTGGTTCGTATTTATAGGGAAGCTTGTAAAACTTGTACACCAGCATCTGGCCTTTAACCTATGTAAATAAAATGAGGGTTACAGAATAAGACATTAAGTTTACAATTATTATTTTTTTTAACTGTTGTTAAAGTAATTTTAAATCTTTTTTCCTAGTAACTAAGGGCCATGCAACAAGCAGTCAATGGTTGAAAACGAACCTTATTTTATTTAGCAAAGCAGTGAAATAGTACAGCTGAGCAGAGTAAAGTACTGTCAATTTGTATTATTTAATATAAGAATGGTCACAACTTAGAATTTTCTCTAGCACCTATAAAGAGTGGGTTAGAAATAAAACCACTTCCTACGAAATCATAAAAACAGCACCACAGAGATATAAATATAATGCTCAGTAGTTTTTGTCTTAACAATAGCACAACAAACTGTATCACAGGAAAGTACTGCTCGGTAACTTTCATTTAAATGGTCACACTTTAGGATTTAATCATCCAGGTCACAGACTCAAAAGTTAGATCCACCTTGTAAAGCATAATAATCAGCACTACAGGAAAGTAATGCTCAGTAGCTTTCATTTGAATGGTTACCCTTCAGAATTTCATCCACAGATTGAAAACTAGAACCGGCACCTTGTATAACATAATAAACAGCTCTACAGGAAAGTAATGTTTAGACTGCAAGCAGTCCCTTTCTGGATAGTCGAGAGGTTGCGCGAAATAGCCGAGCGCGAAAAAACTGGAGCAAACGAGCGGAGGGGGGCTTGGGGAAAGGCTCCAGTCTCGCTGCGCTGTGAGCGCACCATCTCGACTGACCAGAAAGGGACTGCTTGCAGTCTAAGTAATGTTCAGCAACTTTCATTTGAATGGTCACATTTTGGGATTTCATTCACAGTCCCATAGTTAGAACCACCTTGTACAGCATAATAAAAAGGAACACAGGAAAGTACTACTAAGCAGCTCATGTAAGGAAACCAAACTCATTGAAGGGCTGATACTACGACAAATGGCAGTTTATTTTGGCCAATATTTCAAATAGTACCACAAGTCTTCTTCAGGGTCAGCAAACAAACTGTTGGGCCTACTAAAGCAGTGCATTTATTTGACAGTAAGAACAAAGAAATCTTCTCTATGCTTTAGAAGCCATTGGTAAGACCTATCTCAGGATATGTATGCCCAGTATAGTCACCCTACTTAGTCAAAGAAAAAATTCGCTATCGAAAAAGTACAACAAAGAGAATCAATAATTGCTCTTGGTCAGAAACAACACGAGATGCCTTACGAAGAACGACGGAAATTACTAAATAGCCCTTTTCATGGTTGATTTTTCTCATTAGCATTACAATGTTATCCAACGTGGATGCGAGGCAATTTCGGGCTAAAACTACAAAATAGCCCGAAATTGCCTCACATACATGCTAGATTTCATTGTAATGCAAATGAGCAGAGTTAACAGTGAAAAGGGCTATTGGAACTGACACACTTGAACATCGATGAGAGTGCCTGTCCTCAGTGCAATGTTACAAGACAGTGCTTGCTCTAAATCGCTTGGACTTCAATGACTACTTCGTGTACTTTAAAAGGAAAACCACTAGAGCTAACCATCCATACAGCTATTTCAATAAACGTTGTCGGATGAAAGCTTCCAGCTTAAAGACAAGACCGAAAGGTAATATGGGTAGTTCTTAATATATTTTCGGAGGCGCGACAAGTAGGATGAAAGAAAACACTGTAATTAAACGTTTGTTTACGTGTTTTAAAAGCGAAAAACAAAACCTCGCAGTATACACATCGATGCCGGCAATTTCTGACAGTAGGGAACTAAAGGAACGACAACGGCGACATCAACGAAAACGTCACTTGAAAATAAAACTTCATTTCATTTGTGCTACTTCGCGATTATTTCGACCCCTCGAACAAAAAATTGCGAACTACCCAGGAACGAAATTGGTACGCGTAACATTCGAGTTAACAAAGAGAATGAAGAATTCACGTTCACGTTCACGTTCTTCACACAACCTTGAATTTGGTCATTTCACATTGTTGTTTTGCAGAGGAAGGCATAGAAATGTACCAAAATTTAAAACGCACGTGCAGAGCGATTGGTTTTCCTCATTAAACCAATTGTTTTGTGGCGTGGTCGTTGTCGTCGCCGTCGTCGTTGCTTAAGTTGCGTAGTGTGCTTCCATAATCAAAAATTCCACGTGCGGGTGCATTGCCACACTGTTTATCGGTCTTCCAGTGGTGTTTGCTTTTGCTTCCCCGAAATTTAAAACTTTTGAGACACAACGCTCGATAGTTCTTGGCCGCATCCTTAAAGCAGCTGCCACCTCATCCACTTGATATCCTAACATTTTTTCATCCAAATGGCCCTTAGATCTTCACTGAACGGGCGAGGCATAGCTGATTTTGGTGAAATTTCTTCATAAAAAATCCCATAACCTTGAGGTCCTGTCTTGTTAATTGAAATAGCTGTATAAGATCCAAACGAAATCAGCAAATGTTAACTCCCTGAAGAACTTCTTTGTTAGAATAATCAAAGATTGGGACAATTTACCAAACAAGTTATTTGGACATCAAAATCAATTAATTTAAACAAAGTTTAAAACAGTAGATGAACATTCAATGATTCAGTTTCTTTTCTTTTTTTAAACTGCTCCTTCAGTCCACATAAACGAGCATAATCAATGTACTATAGTTCATATTTACATTTTACATTCTACATAAATATTATTTATATGATCGTTTTGGAACTATACTATACATTTTGATACTTTTTGATTGTTTCCATAGGGCTAACCTCACGGTCCTCCTTTTCAAATAGATTACGTGCAATGTTTATTGCATATGTCTTTGAATAGAGTGTTATTACTAATAATCGACGATTAATCAAAGACAAAACATTCTGTGGCCTACTGATTACTTATTTCATGTCATCGCTCACTCGATCTCATTGATTAGTCTTGATGGTAATGATTACTCATTGGGAAATCATTTCATATTATCCAGCAGAACTATTAGGAATTTCTTGGCCTTGTCGTAGAATGTTTTCAAGAAATAACGTTCCGCTGAGTGAACATGACACGTTACAGTTATAATTATCTGATACTTTTAATTAAAAGTTTCAGTTGTCAAACAAAACATTGAAAACAGCTGAACAATAGCTGATACATGTGGCCAGTGTTTCAAAAGACGACAGTTTAATTTCCGTCGGTGGAAGGACAAAATTCTTTGATATCCAGAGATTGGCCCATGAACTAACATTTAAAGAATCAAGGTACCCTTCACAAGGGGTACTATAAGAGATTTCAAATATACGGTAAGTTAATTTCTATTGCAGACCCAGCTCTAAATGGGTTGTATTTCATGATTGTTATAAAAGAACAACTTGTCATCGTATGCTATTATCTAATCGCAACTCCTGAGGAAATAAAAATTTGGGTTAAGATTAAGCCGACAACAGAAATCCGCAAATTAATACACCCCAGTGTGGTGCTCCATCTCTATCTCTCATTTCATCTTTCTTTCATATTCATGCATGGGTTGGGTGGGTGCGTCAGATCAATAGATGGACTGATGGAAGCTACCAGTGAAGCCTTTACATGCTGACGTCCTATCTCACCCCGGCACAGAAACCAGAATTCTAAACCGCCTTGAGACTGTGATATATGAGGTATATAAAGACATTAACCAAAATACATTGCCAAACAATTTGAAAAGATTTAATTATTTTCTGCTGGCGACTGACAGGGTTTGTAACCTCTGAAGACCTGAAGGCATATAAATGTGCTGTAAATGAATATCTTATCAAGTATGTACGCCGTGTAAATAATTCATGACTACACCAATGTCGCCATTAAACGATGATTAACAAGCCTTTTTAGACAAATGTACCATTGAAGTTGCAAACTGATAACATCTGTTGAATGTTAACTCTGTTAGAGCGTGAAATTAGATTGTCCGCCTTTGCTTCTATAAAAGCTATTGAGCCAGTCCGCGTGTTTTTAACAAATCTCGTGTTATTAGCATGGAGTAAGTAGTTCGTCCTCTCTTGCCTGGAGGCTTAATTTTACTTCGCTTTCTTCGCGTTGCTACCTTTGGATGAAATATTCAGTTATGAAAAATTTCACTTTTATTTAAGAAACGCATTCACGATGTCTGTCATTCATAGCAGTGCGAAAAACAAGCTGGACAACAGCTTCGCCTTACAAGTTTGAAGTGCTTCAGACTGTGATACAAACCTCAGACCGATTTGCCCAGTAAAACGAAAGCTCTAATGTGAGCGACACTTCCCTTGGTTCTCAATTATTGTGCCTTTCAACACGATTTTAGCTCTCGAGTCCTTCATGAAAATTCTATAGTCTGGTCAACACTATTTTGTATCAGAAATAATGAGCGGTGCTTATTGTTATGCAGTGCAAGGTACCATTTATTGCTTTCAAGTCTCATCGAAATATCCTCTGATTCAATTATACAAATTATTATTAAAAAGAACCTTCCCTGTACAGAAGTATATTTTGCCAATATAAGTGGGTAAAGAGTGTTCATTTCATAGCTCACCTTTCTAATGATTCCCTGTTGATAGTACAACCTCAACGCTCTACTTAGTTTGCTGTAATTCATGTCTTCTTTCTGTTTGAATTTTCCCCATCTTTTAGCCACCTCGTGGTGGTCAATAAGCTTAAACTCTCCACTCTCTTTCTTCCTCCAACATATGATAGATCTGCAGCTTTCGTCGGCTAGAAGCTCTAGCAGGAACTCCCAAAGATGAAGCATGTTCTTGTACCGGTGTTCTCGTCTCTGCGTGGGCGTCGGGGTAGTCTGAGAAGAATGTTTAACTATGCAACATTCAAA
This sequence comes from Pavona decussata, assembly GCF_977016875.1. Taxonomy (NCBI): domain Eukaryota; kingdom Metazoa; phylum Cnidaria; class Anthozoa; order Scleractinia; family Agariciidae; genus Pavona; species Pavona decussata. Next base: position 1,069,468 of record NW_028145447.1, on the reverse strand, counting down.
ACTATTACAGTCGTTTTGGCCTTGCGCTGTACTTGAATGACTGATCTCTGCCATGTCTTTTTGTGCACCCCTAAAGGATAGACGAATAGAAAACAAAAGTTCAAGACACTGGCTTACTAAATGACTGCCCTTTAGAATAATAATTAGATACCTGAAGTCACTGGCCGTGCATAGAGCATGTGGGCACCCGAACTGGACCTACAGTAGCTTAGAAAGTGATGATTTGTTTACTGGTTCGGGGTTAAAAATGACTGAATGCTGATTGGTTGAGATAGTGGGAAATCATTTCGATCTTATTGTTTACTTACTTCTGATTGGCGAAGCGGGGCTAATACTGGCTCGTGATTGGCCGAGGAAGACATAGCCGAGGCTATATTTAGTTTCTCGCAAGTGTCTGCACAACGAATGACTGCTTTTGTGCGGCTTTTAACCAGAGTTGTTTTGTAAGAAAGCGCAATCATTCGTGGTGCTAGCAGGCGAGCCTGTGTTTCAACAGCTAATACCTTGGATCGACTAGGTGCCTGACGAGGTGGCGTGCTCGAAAATAAATGTGACTCATGGCGGACAAGCCCTTTCACTTCGTAACAGCTTCGTGCAACCTAAAGAACAGAGAACAGAATTCGCTGGAAGGAATGTTCACGGAATACTATTAATGGAAGAAGGGTGTAGTATATACAGATAGACTTCAGTAATAAACAGGGAGAAAATACTCTGCAACGTCACATTGGACTCACGGTTTACTATTGTGATCGATGTGTGTTTTTCAAGCGCCAGGCGTCCCACCACAGGTGAATACAATGCTTATTTGATTAATGACCAGTTGTTTTGTACATGAATTACACTCTTATTTTTTTCTTACAATCAGTAGAACAGTGAGCCAGCCTTTTCTTGTTCTTTACATGCCGAGAAATAGTTGAATTGTTAATTTCCTGGGAACCTTTTCCACAAGTGAATCTTTTGACTCCAATGGATAACTGCGCCTAGAAGATTTTAAGAAATTTTTACCTTTTATCGATGTTACAAATACGTAAACTTAGAATTAAAAGGGTTGGGTAATCTTTACTTGCATTTTCGGAAATTTCACAACTTTTCTCCTCGCTCCACTCCGACAATTTGTTATATAATACTTCGGTAAAATCGTACTAATCGATAAGAACTACAATCGTAGGATAAGATCGTAGAATTGAAATAATCGTATGGGGCACTTCTGACTAGGATATATATTTTGGCGCAGCAAAGGTGCATCGAAAAATCGGAAAAACTTTTCTGACAATCTGTCGCGCATTTTATCTAATAGAGAAAATATTTAGCCTGGGGAAATCCGTAAACTAGAATCGTAGGACCACAGTGATCGAATATAATGAAGAATCCAAAAATTAGAAGAATGGTATTATAGGACACTCGCTATTAGACAATGTCCTTTTTATTTAAAATCGTAGAGGAGGAAGATTGGAGATTCCGCAATCGTTAGAGATCTCCCATCGCAAATACTGAAAATCGACGCTTCGTTCTAATATGAAAGCAGTATTACGAGTGGTTTTGCTCGGTCGGTGTATTCTTCTAGTACTTGTGGTGTATATATTAACGTTTTGGAAAATTTCGAAGTCCTTCCAATATAATGGACACCAATATCATACTAAACCAACCTGATATGCAGTGCACAGAATTGTCAGTAATATTCCCCCTTCATATCTTAGAAATCTCCTTACCGTGGATCGGATTGTCCTCTCCTATAACTTGAGAAATTCATCAAATGATATGCATATTCCTAGACCTAATTTGGAGATTGCAAAATGTAGTCGTCACTGCAGAGAATCTGTCCTCTGGCAGAAGCAAGAGTTCACGGTAACTTAAGTAATGTTGATAATTATGACGATTTGATGATGATAATAATGTTGCTTCTTCGTGATGACGTTTGTGCAGTCCTGTACTGAATGCTGTACTGTTGGCTGAAACGAAAAATTAATTAAATTAAATTGTTTGAGTTCCCGTTAGAACTTCATTCAAAGCCAGTGAAGATTTAACTTCACAAAACTTTTGTATTTGTTTTTCTTGCTCTATATTACTCAGACATAAAGAAAGAGCGAGCTTTTAAAACTGTCTTTAGCTGTACATATATCAAAATCATTTTTAATTAAATTAATCTGTGATTATGAAGTCAGAAAGACAAAAGCGTTACAAAGACAACTGCCATGTAACTCTGTCGTAAATCACCTAGGACAAATTGTGTATGACATCTCGGTTTAGCAATCAACTGCTCCAGTACCGAACCAAGGAAATGTAAGTCAACTTGACCAATTTCTACTCCCCTTTCATTTTAAAGATGGGAAAAAGTCTTATTGACAATATATGAAAGAGCTGATCTCAAAAGATCTCTCCTCTTTCCTTGGCTAAAACGTTATCACCGGTTGATGAGGGTACATAGTCCATCCTGAGGGCATGTGATCCAATGATAACACAGTTTGCTTGCAAACATGGAGAAAAAGCGAGTGTTTGAATTCAGACCTGGAGATCTACTCTTGAGTTGATTAAACTCTTTGAGAGTCGATGAGTGTCTTTGAGACCGTGGGTGGTTTGGCGGTCAAATGAACAAAGTGTTTAAACTTTGTTTTGTTTCTATCAAAAATTCAAACAGATTAAAACTCTCTCCCGCAGAGTGCTTAAGAGTTAAAGAGTAAGCTCAGAGGTTGAATGTCACATCAACAGTGTACACAGTTGAGCAAGTCCTTACAAAGATACAAAGTAATGCAAATGTACACAAGAAAGAAAACAGCTGCGAAGCTGATAAATTGCGTTCTACATAAAGTCATTAATTACCGATAAGTTGTCTGCGGCAAAGGGCCTAGTCAACCATGTCGACCTAATGGCTTATATTCCTTTATGTGACGTCGGTTTATTGTGGCACAGTAAAAGGCCTTGTTATGCATATACCAGGGCAGGAAGTTCTAACTTTATTCAGTGTCCAACACACTTGACAAGATCACGCAAACTTGTTTACGAGAGAATTGATAGTTCGTCTTCCGCTTGCGTCATAACTGGTCTAAGGGTACGTTCAATTGACCCTATCCCGACTATCCCAGAATAACGATACGTACAACAGTGACAAGAAATCCCTCATAAGAGGTTTCTAGAGTTACTGGAGTACGAGATGACTCTTAAATTATCGCACGTCAGCGAAAGTTTACAGAAATGTCTTCCCAAATTACTTAAAATGAGAAATCTAACAGCTATTCCCGTCTGTTCTTATTCCGGAATAAGGTCAATCGAAAGCAACCTAAAACACGTGCGTCGCGATACACACGTGTGCGTGACGTAGCACACTGCGTGAGGGACAGTTTTGGCGGTGCGGTGTGTTGTCCAGATCCCACGCTGATCAAGGACCAGATCTGACCAATGAAAATCTATATCAATCGATAATAACCTCATCTCGCCTCTTACTGTCCTCGAGCTCTGTTACACATGAGGCCTTACTATCAGTCGAAGCTGAATAATAGATTGACATTGAAAATTGACGACAAATCGTTGAAGACTCAATTACGCCGTTTGATTTTTCCAAATGTCATTGTTTGCTTACTATTTGTTGACGTTTTCTTTCGTTAATTAAAAATTAACGATTGTGTTTAAAACCTATTGACTTCTGATTTTCTTACAAAGAATGTATGGCTCGGTGACAAGTCAGCCACCCAACCATAAATTCCTTGTAAATTGCACAGTTTTTGAAAGCTTATTGCTCTGAGAGTATTCAACACGTCATACTAATATTTAAACTGACTATCAAGAGTGACATGTTCTTTTAGTTTATGGTCAACATTTGTTCATAAGTTGTTGTACGATATAATAGTAAAGATTCTCCTATTCACTTTTGTTTACTGATGATATAACAAAAACACGTGTCAATGGAAAAGCAACTCTTGCCACTGAGGGGAAAATTAAGAAAATTAACGAGGTTTTCGTGTAAGAAAATGAATGTTTGAGCTTCCTTTTGGAACAAGAAACAGCTAGCGGGAGTTTAGCTTGTTATGTGACACACGAGATTCTCACGTCTATTTTACTGGCTCAAAACCAGCGCGATACGTTGATCAGACTTCCGGTCAATATTTGACTGCTTTCAAGCGAAACGGTTGAAAACATAGTGAACACGGACAATTTTTCTTCAGGTTCTGCCCAAGCTGTGGAGAATTTCCAGCATAATCTATAAAGGCAGAGCAAGCGGAATGTGCAAGACGTATATTTCTTTTACGCGAAGATGTACTAGCGGTTCCTCCGATGAATTTCAGGAAGCAGAAAATTGTTTATGTGGCAGGGTTAATTCGAAATTAACGTTTGTCGACGTATAATTTATCAAGTCAGATAAACCACGTTTCAAGCATTTAGTTCTGTTGAAAGGCGACCAAACCGAAGTTACCATTGGGGCCGGGGACAAAAGAAAGCGATAGAGAAATAGATGGAGAACAGGACTGGCGCTCAGTGACTGAACGGCCATTAACGAAGAGGGAGTATGTTGCTTTGTCTTTTGCACGTTTTGTCGTTTGTGGACGACGTAGTTATACACTAAAATATTTTGTTAATTGTTTATGTACAATCAAAATTAAGAAACATACAGTAAAGTATCCATTTATTTATCTATTTATATTGACGACCATGAGGTCAGTCATCAGGCCCCAGGTGTTCAAAGAGCGGATAATTTTATCCACTGGATAGGTCGCCATGCGGCAAATAAATGTGTGCAACAATTTCCCTGTAGCCCTAAAATTCGTGTATAGGGTAAAAGCTTATGTCTAATTTAAGTATGGGATTGTGTTGAAAACTTGCCAGAAGCGTTGTTTGGAGTACTTTGCACCGCTGGATAGCGACTTATCCACTGGATAAAGTTATCCGCCCTTTGAACAACCGGGGCCAGTTTAATTACTATCAAATGTTATCCTCAATAAATAACTATCAGTCTTCCCTTACCTTACAAGATAACGTCCATATCTAGACTGGAATCGATTTAAAATTCACAGAATGATCCCAGTGAAAAGCGATAAACTTGAAGCCATCGACGAATTCTGAACTTAGCCCTTGATTGTTATTTAAATTTAAGGTCCAGAGGAGGGTATTATGGGGTTCAGATATACGACTGAAGTGATTTAGTGACTAAAAGAATGATTCTAGTTGGTTCTATAAACTCTTCGAATTTTTTTATATATTCCGGAGTACGAAGATCGACCGCTCACGAGTGGATCGTTTGTGGACTCTTTCATACGAAGTGGAACATGAGAAGGATTTTCCAAGGTATCTTGCCTAAAACTTTGGCAGAAACGTTTACGAAATTAAATGGCATAAAATATTTTTATGCAACTTTGCCAATAGATAAAATCTAACGAGTGACCATTCAAACGAAAGCCACTGAGCAGTATTTCCCTGTGGTGTTGTTTACTATGTAAACTTACTTCTAACTTTTAAGTCTAGGCATAAAATCCCCGTGTGACTATTCAAGATAAAAGCTACTGAACAATACTTTCCTGTAGTGCTGTTTATTATGTTGTACAAGGTGAAAATCCTAAAGTGTGACCATTCAAATAAAAGCTACTGAGCAGTACTTTCCTTTGGTGATGTTTATTAAGCTGTACAAAGTATTTCTAACTTTTGAGTCTGTGGATAAAATCCTAAAGTGTGACCATCCAAATGAAAGCTACTGAGCAGTATTTTCCTGTGGTGCTGTTTATTATGCTGTACAAGGTGGTTCTAACTTTTGAGTCTGTGGTTTAAATTTTAAAGTGTGACCATTCAAATGAACGCTACTGAGCAGTTCTATTCAAGATGAAAGCTACTGAAAAATACTTTCCTGTAGTGCTGTTTATTATGTTGTACAGGGAGGTTCTAACTTTTGAGTCTGTGGATGACATCCTAAAGTGTGACCATTCAAATGAACGCTACTGAGCAGTTCTTTCCTGTAGTGCTGTTTATTATGCTGTACAAGGTGGTTCTAACTTTTGAGTCTGTGGTTTAAATTTTAAAGTGTGACCATTCAAATAAAAGCTACTGAGCACTTCTTTCCAGTGGTGCTGTTTATTATACTGTAAAAGGCCAGTAATGAAATCCTAAGGTGTGACCATTTAAGGTGAAAGCTTCTTAGAACAGTCAGTGCTTTTCCATCCTTTTCCTGAGTTACTGTTTATGATGATGTGTAAAGTGGTTGTAGCTTCTGAACCTGTGGATTAAAAGGTTTGTTTTGTTCGCATGGTCAGGTTCAGATAGCTGTGAACCAAACGGTTCTGAATGCAACACAACTGGGCAAAAAATTCTACTTTTAGAATAGCAAAATGAAGAGGCACATGTGCAGAGCACTGGTTCTGGGCACCAACAAACTTGAGAAGGCATAGGAGCAACTGGCCAGGAGAAACATTTCCTGAGTGGGGTCCTCGTGGGAAAAACCGCTGAAGATGCAGTTGAAGATCCAGGGAATATCGGAGGTGGTAAAGGTTTGGCTTTTTGTGATTCTGGATGATGAAGGCCTGTGTTTTTTCTTTTATGTTCTTGATAAGCTGATCTAGTGACACCTGGTTCGTATTTATATGGAAGCTTGTAAAACTTGTACACCAGCATCTGGCCTTTCACCTGCGTAAATAAAATGAGGGTAAGAGAATATGACATTAACTTTACACTTATTATTTATTTTAACTATTATTAAAGTAATTTTAAATCTCTATTCCAGTAACCAAGGGCCATGGAACGAGCAGCTAACCATTAAAAACGAACCTTATTTTATTTTAGCAAAACAGTGAAATAGTACAGCTGAGCACAGTAAAGTACTGTCAATTTGTATTATTTATAAGAATGGTCAAAACTTAGAATTTGCTCTAGCACCTATAAAGAGTAGGTTGGCACCACAGAGATATAAATATACTGCTCAGCAGTTTTTGTCTCAACAATAGCATAATAAACTGTATCCGGCACAGGAAAGTACTGCTCATTAGCTTTCACTTGAATGGTCACTTTACGATTTACTCATCCAGGTCACAGACTCAAAAGTTAGATCCACCTTGCACTAAAAAATTAAAAAACGATCCGAGTGCATTGTTGAGTTATATAAGCACGCAGGAATTTTTAAGAACACGAGAAAAGTGCAGAGAGGCACGAGCCGTAGGCGAGTGCCTCACTGCACTTCTCGAGTGTTCAGTCTTAAAAATTCCCGAGTGCTTATATAACTCAACAATGCACGAGGAACAAGTTTTTTTTATTTTTTTTTACAAAATATAAACAATCGCAACTCGTCAGACAAGTGCGAATTTTAATGAATCAACATCAACTTTCTCCTTACACGTCAGGCGCAATGTCATTGGTTTAAAATTTGACAGAAAACCAATGAAAAACGTTTTGTATCGTTCACGACGAGAATCATTTGAGGCCAAAAGTTCTCGAAAAAGCTAAACAACAAGCTAAGGATTCTCTTCAAAAGTTCAAATACTTCACTGATTTGTGGATTAAGGGAGATTCAAGTTTATTTGAACCGAATTTATAGTGCACGAATTGAACATGCCATGAGAATCACCGCGGTGTTGGAGGATATTGATCGGTGTGATTCTACAACTGAGGATGACATTTCTCTTGGTTGTCGAGAAGAAACGGACTCGAATTGTTGCGAACACATTTGCTTCATCTGTGTTGTCTGAATGGATCCTGTTAGAGCAGATGACAGAACATCACTACACTTTCTGAGCTGAGTAGACGATGGCCGCGAATTGTAATGTTGGAGACTGTTCGGGTTTCTGTGGCCCGAAATGCGGCAAATGCCGATCTGCCAAGCCCGCTTCTGACCACAAGGTTATCGCTGTTGCTCAAACACAATGATTTGCGTAGACGGTGGACAGCACTGCCTTTTCGCTGATCTTTTTCATCATAGTGCCCAGAGTGTTAACATCGAGCGGGCGATTTTCGGACCAGACGGTTTGCACGGCGCCGTTTGCTTCGGTCCAGTCGCGTCAAGGGAGCTGAAAGAGAGCTTCGCACTGTGGATTCAACTTGGACAGATACAACCTCAGAGCTCGATGACCATCGGTTAGTGTTTACAATATCCTGATTGAAAAACTCGAAGCCGTAGTCAAACGAGGGAACTTGCTCGGCCATAATGGCGGTCTGTCACTGAATTTCTCAGATTTTCAAAGGCAAAAAATTTGACGTGTGCTCCGTGCATATGTACATTATAATGCACGCACCATACGTATGCTTCGTGCATTGTGGAGTTATAAAGAACTCAGTTTGACCAATCACAGTGCTTGCTTGACCCTGGCTATTTTATAAAGCATAGTAAACAGCACCACAGGAAAGTACTGCTTAGTAGCTTTCATTTGAATGGTTACCCTTCAGAATTTCATCCACAGATTCAAAGCTAGAACCACCTTGTATAACATAATAAACAGCACTATAGGAAAGCAATGTTCAGCAACTTTCATTTGAATGGTCACATTTTGGGATTTCATTCACAGACCAATAGTTAGAACCACAGGAAAATACTGCTCAGCAGCTTTCAATTGCCCTTCAGGATTCCATTCACACACTCAATGCTAGTACCTCCTTGTAAACCATAATAAACAGCACCACAGGAAAGTACTGCTCACTGAGTAGCTGCCAATTGCACTTTGGGATTTTGACCATTCACAGATACAAGAGTTATGTCCACCTTTTACAGCATAATAAACAGCACCACAGGAAAGTACTGCTCAGTAGCTTTCAATTGCACTTGGAAAATGTCATTCGCAGATATAAAAGTCAGGTCCACCTGTTACAGCAGAATAAACAGCACCACAGACAAGTACTGCCAAGTAGCTTTCAATTACACATTATGATTTCATTCACAGCCTCAAAAGTCAGGTCGCCTTGTTCAGCACTCAATAGCTTTCATATCAAGGTTGCCTTGCCACACATAACATCCGTCTCTTCTATTCCATTGCCATAAAGCGACTCAAAAAGCTAAAATTCGTAAATTGTGAGGAGACCAGAAGAAACTCTTAATTCATTGTAGTTTCTCTGGAAAAGACTGGCATTGAAACTGTTTTAAACAACGTAAAGTTAAATCAAAAAGTTAAAGCCCTAATTTGAGTTAATTTAAAATTCCAAGGTTGTGATTTTTCTCCTTCTTTGTTTACCCAAAACGATTTTTGAGTTTGATTTATTTAGTAACGCATTCGAATTTGTAATAAAACTAATATTATTATTACTAACACCATTTTATCGTTAACCTTTTTTCTTGTGGTTTGACTTGTTTTCAGAGAGTTTGTCTGTTAATCCTTCTACGTTTGTTTGGGTGCCCGACCTAAACATTTAAACTGATATATTTTCTGTTAAATAATGCCTGGCATTTTTAACTCTAAAGTTATTTTAGGTACCCAGTTTTAGTTTTACATTGTAAATGCTTTTTGTAGACTATGGAGTCAACAAAGTTTGTTGTTGTTGTTGTTGTTGTTGTTGTTATTGTTGTTGAGTTGTGGCTAGAACTGCTACGAAATGCGACAGTCTTCCACCTTATGTTTCACCGATGACCCTTTTTATAACAGGGCATATAATGTAATTAATTAATTTTCCTCGTTTGTTTAAGTTATTGGTTTTATCTGTTCTAGAGTATCCTATTCCACTGTGGCCCTCAACATCTTTAAACGAACATTGGTGACGTCAAACGAATCCAAAAGAAGGCCTCCAAGTCAGCGCGCTATTGACATTCATAAGCAAAGAATACGACGAAATTTATGAAATGCCTGATTGGACTACACTTGAGATTGGTAGCTGTCATCTCCCAGACATAAGTAATCAATGACCAATGACATTAATGAGTATGTTTTCAGCTGATGGGTCATTGATTATTGCTGGTGATCAATGAGTAATGGTTTAGAAACTTTTTAACAAACATACAACACAGTCGTAATACGTGGAACGTACTCTGACGGGTCTCCAGGGTACAATCCTTGCTTTGTTGTTACTTTACGTAAATGACATACAAAACGTTGCTACTTCTACTGCCAAACTGTTTGCTGATGATACAAAGATTTCTCGTGAACTTAATCATGCCAACGATACATCAGCGCTTAAGTCGGACCTAGATTCTCTCAAAAACTGGGCGAGGAGCTTGCATGTTAAATTTAACCCTCGGAAATACAAAGAAACGAGAATGACACACAGACAGGACAAAAGTAAGCATCCTTATAACCTGTCAAATACAGAATTAAAATCTGTAAACTCTGTTAACTCGTATAAAGAAAACAACCTCATTGAAGGCTGACACTACGGCAAACGCCACTTTATTTTGGCCAATATTTCAAATAGTACAACTAGTCTTCTTCAGGGTCAGCAGACAAACTGTTGGGCCTACTGAAGCGTAAATTTGGCTGTAAGAACAAAGAAATCTTCTCTATGCTTTAGAAGCCATTGGTAAGACCTATCTCAGAATATGTATGACCAGTATAGTCACCCTACTTGGTCAAAGATAAATTAGCTATCGAAAAAGTACAACGAAGAGAATCGAGAATTGCTCTTGGTCAGAAACAACGCGAGATACCTTACGAAGAACTTAACGACGTAAACTGCTAAATTGGAACCGACACACTTCAACATCGATGAGAGTACCTGTCCTTAGTACAATGTTACAAGATAGTGCTTCGACTAAATCGCTTGGACTTCAATGACTACTTCGAGTATTTTAAAAGCAAAAACACTAAACCATCCATATAAGATCCAAACGAAATCAGCAAAAGTTAACTCCCTGAAGTACTCCTTCTTTGTTACAATCATCAAATATTGGGACAATTTACCAAACCAGCTGTTTGCACATGATATCAAAATCAATAGGTTTAAACAAACTTTAAAACAGTAGATGAACATTCATTGACTCAGTTTCTTTTCTCTTTTTAAACTGCTCCTTCAGTCCACATTAACGAGCATAATCAATGTACTATAGTTCATATCTACATTTTACATTCTACATAAATATTATTCATATGATCGTTTTGGAACTACAGTCGAACCTCCAATAAGCGACCACTCATAATGTCAAGGATATGTGGTCGCTTACGGGAGGTGGTTGCTTACCAGAGGACAGACCACAGGGGGTCTAAATTTCGCGTAATTTACATATGGTAACTGCAGAGACCTAACCCTTTTACCAGTGCTTATTGAAACCCATACATAATAATTTTTCTTAGCTACAAGTAAATTACGACTGGTCCAAAATTATTCTAGGCAAAAAATATTAGGGTCTATGGTGATTATTGTTTGTATCTCACAAATTACTTAATACAGCGATTGAAACAATTATTGTGAAAGAAACTTGACTCTTATTACTCCAGGTGGCGCTGTCTAAATTTTTCAGGGAACAGTGAAAGATTAGAGAGTTTTTTCCTACAAGGGATTCAATCTCATTAAAGTTTATTTCAGTGTGAAGTATAGTGCATATGTATTTTATCAATTGTTTCAATGGTTAGCCTCCTACGCAGTCGCTTTAGGGGACTCGTATAATAAGGAGGAGGTGATACGAGTCCCTTAAAAACGACTGCGTGGGAGGCTATTCAATGCAAAGCTACATCAGGAAACACTTCCGGCTCCAACTGTGAGATTTACGGCGACCGCGCGCTGTAGTGATGTGAACAATATGTAACAGCGACACATTTTTCAATTTCCGCCCGTGAGAGATACAGCAGATAGTGTGTTAAGTGGTCGCCTACGGGAGGTTAAAAACAATTGAAAATTTTAAACAATCATCTCTAAAAGTATATACCTCCCAACTCTCACGCATTATGCGTGAGTCTCACGACTGCGGACTAAAAACATCGATCTCACGCATCAAGGACAATTTCTCACGCCTGACTCACAAATACGGACGAGTTGTTCTAAAAAAACTTTATTTCATTTCAGATTTGTTATGTATCATTTCTTTGCTCTTTATAACAATCGTAAAAGCTTTCAAATGTCTACAATCTGTTGAATCGTAAGTGTTCAAAAGTTGTCGGAATATCTTCGGACATTTTCGGCAACGTTCGGAAGTTTTGAGAAAATTGTCGGAAATCTTCGGACGTTTTCGGAAATCCCGGTCATGACGAGACAAAAATCTCTAGCGTTTGACTCAGAAAAGGTTGGCAGGTATAAAAGTAGTCGCTTACGAGAGGTGGTCGCCTACAAGAGGTTCCATCTATAGTAATTTGCCTTGAAAACTTTGGTATTTTGCAAAAGTGGTCGCTAATGAGAGGTGGTCGCTTACGAGAGGTGGTCGTAAAGGGAGGTTCGACTGTATACTATATATTTTGATAGTTTTTGATTGTTTCCATAGGGCTAACCTCTCGGTCCTCCTCTTCAAATAGATTACATAAAATGTTTATTGTATATGTATTTGAATAGAGTATTACTAGTAGTCGACCATTAATCAAAGACAAAACATTTTGTGGTCTACAGATCACTTATTTCATGTCATCGCTCACTCGATCTCATTGATTAGTCTTGATGCTAATGATTACTCATTGATTACCTATTGATTACTCATTGGGAAATCATTTCATATTATCCAGCAGAACTATTAAGAATTTCTTGGCCTTGTCTCTGAATGTTTTCAAGAAATAACGTTCCGCTGAGTGAACATGACACGTTACAGTTATCATTATCTGATACTTTTAATTAAAAGTTTCAGTGGACAAACAAAACATTCAAAACAGCTGAACAATAGCTGATACATGAGGCCAGTGTTTCAAAAGAGAGCTCTGACGACAGTTCAATTTCCGCCGGTGGAAGGACAATATTCTTTGATCTCCAGAGATTGACCCTTAAACTAGCATTTAAAGAATCAACGTACCCAAGGGGTACTATCAGAGTTTTCAAATATACGGTAAGCAAATTTCTAGTGCAGACCCAGCTCTAAATGGGTTGTATTTCATGATTGTTATAAAAGACCAAGTTCCCATCGTATGCTATTATCTAATCGCAACTCCTGAAGAAATAAAAATTGGGGTTAAAATGAAGCGGACAACAGAAATCCGATAATTAGTACACCCCAGTGTGGTGGTTTACCTCTATATCTCTGATTTCATCTGTCTTTCATATTCATACATGGGTTGAGTGGGTGCGTGAGATCAATATATGGACTGATGGCAGCTACCAGTGAGCCTTTACATACTGACGTCCGATCTCACCCCGGCACAGAAACCAGAATTCTAAACCGCCTTGAGACTATGATATATGAAGTATGTAGACATTAACATTACCAAAATACATTACCAAACAATTTGAAAAGATTTAATTATTTTCTGCTGGCGACTGACAGGGTTTGTAACCTCTGAAGACCTTAAGGTGTTCTGCTTAAATAAATGTGCCGTAAATGTATATCTTATCAAGTACGTACGCTATGTAAATAATTCATGACTGCACAAATGTCGCCATTAAACGATGATTAACAAGCCTTTTTAGACAAATGTGCCATTGAAGTTGCCAACAGATAACATCTGTTGAATGTTAACTCTGTTAGAGCGTGAAATTAAATTGTCCCTCCTGCTTCAGTAAAAGCTATTGAGCCAGTCCGCGTGTTTTTTACAAATCTCGTGTCATTAGCCTGGAGTAAGTAGTTCGTCCTCTCTTACCTGGAGGCTGAATTTTACTTTGCTTTCTTTGCGTTGCTACTTTTGGATGAAATATTCAGTTATGAAAAATTTCACTTTTATTTAAGAAACGTATTCACGATGTCTGTCATTTCTAGATCTACTGCGAAAAACAAGCTAAACAACTGATTTGCCTTACAAGTACTTCTGTGAATCGAATCTCAAACCGATTTGCCCAGTCAAATGAAAGCTCTAATTTGAGCGACACCTCTCTTGGTTGTCAATTATTGTGCCTTTCAACGCGATTTTAGCTCTTGAGTCCTTGATGAAAATGCCATAGTTTGGTCAACACTATTTTGTATCAGTACTTCCTGCGGTAGCCAGTCTTAAGTATGCAGTGCAAAGCACCATTTCTTGCTTTCAAGTCTCATCGAAATATCCTCTGATTCAATGATACAAATTATTATTAAGGAGAACCTTCGCTGTACAGAAGTATGTTTTGCAGATATAAGAAGGTAAAGAGTATTCATTTCATAGCTCACCTTTCTAATGATTCCCTGTTGATAGTACAACCTCAACGCTCTACTTAGTTTGCTGTAATTCATGTCTTCTTTCTCTTTGAACTTTCCCCATCTTTTAGCCACCTCGTGGTGGTCAATAAGCTTGAACTCTCCACTCTCTTTCTTTCTCCAACATATGATAGATCTGCAGCTTTCATCGGCTAGAAGCTCTAGCAGAAACTCCCAAAGATGGAGCATGTTCTTGTACCGGTGTTCTCGTCTCTGCGTGGGCGTCGGTGTAATCTGCGAAGAATGTCTAACTATGCAACATTCAAGACCATTACATTCGGTTTGGCCTTGTGCTGTGCTTGAAGGATTGATCTCTGCCATGTCTATTTGTGGTCGCCCTAAACAAAGAGTAAACAGAAGTTCAAGACACTGGCTTACTGATTGACTGCGCTTTAGAATAATAATTAGATACCTGAAGTCACTGGCTGTGCATAGAGCATGTGGGCACCCAAACTGGACGTACAGTAGCTTAGAAAGTAATGATTTGTTTACTGGTTAAAATGACTGAATGCTGATTGGTTGAGATAATGAGAATCATTTCGATATTATTATTTACTTACTTCTGATTGGCAGAACGGGGCTAATACTCGCTCGAGATTGGCCGAGGGAGACATGGCTATATTTAATTTTTACAAGTGTGTGCACAACGAATGACTGCTTCTTTGTGGCTCTTAACCAGCGTTGTTTTGTAAAAAAAAAAAACACGCAATCACTCGTGGTGCTAGCTTGGAAACTGAACTGGTGAATTTCAGTGTACTCTACAAAACAGCAGGCGAGCCTCCGTTTCAACAGCTAATACCTTGGATCGACTAGATGCCTGGCGAGGTGGCGTGCTCGAAAATAAATGTGACTCATGGCGGACAAGCTCTTTCACTTCGTAACAGCTTCGTGCAACCTAAAGAACAGAGAACAGAATTTGCTGTGAGGGATATTCAGAATACCATTAATGGAAGAAGGGTGTACAATATACAGATAGAATTCAGTAATAAACAGGGAGAAAATACTCTGCAAAGTCACTTTGGACTCACCGTTTACTGTTGTGATCGATGTGTAATTTTCAAGCGGCGGGCGTCCCAGCACAGGTGAATAAAATGCTTATTTGATTAATGACCAGTTATGTTTGTTTTGTACATGAATTGCAATCTTATTTTTTTTCTTACAATCAGTAGAACAGTGAGCCAGCCTTTTCTTGTTCTTTACATGCCGAGAAATAGTTGAATTGTTAATTTCCTGGGAACCTTTTCCACAAGTGAATCTTTTGACTCCAATGGATGACTGCGCCTGGAAGATTTTAAGAAAATTTTGCCTTTTATCGATGTTACAAATACGTAAACTTAGAATTAAAAGGGTTGGGTAATCTTTACTTGCATTTTCGGAAATTTCACAAATTTTCTCCCGCTCAACTCGGAGAATTTGTTAAATCTACTTCGGTAAAATCGTATACTAGTCGATAAGAACTACAATCGTGGGATAAGATCGTAGAATTGAAATAATCGTATTGGGCACTTCCGACTAGGATATATATTTTGGCACAGCAAAGGGAAATCGAAAAATCGGAAAAACTCTTCCGACAATTTATCGCGCATTTTAGCTAATAGAGAACATCTTTAGCTTGGGTAAATCCGTAGACTAGAATCGTAGGACCACAGTGATCGAATATAATGAAGAATCCAAAAATCAGAAGAATGGTATTATAGGACACTCGCTATTAGACAATGTATTTTGTTATTTAAAATCGTAGAGAGGAGGCTCCGCAATCGTTAGAGAACTTCGATCGGAAATAAAAATCGAGGCTTCGTTCTTATCTGAAAGCCGTATTACGAGTGTTTTTGCACGGTCGGTGTATTCTTCTAGTACCTCTGGCGTGCATATTAACGTTTTGGAAAGTTTCGAAGTCCTTCCAATATAATGGGCAAAGATATCATACTAAACCAACCCGATACTGAAGTGCACAAAATTGTCAGTAATATTTCCCCTTCATATCTTAGAAGTATCTTTACTAATGGATCGGATTGTCCACCCCTATAACTTGAGAAATTCAGCCACCGATATGCATATTCCCAGACCTAATTTGGAGATTGCAAAATGTAGTCGTCACTGCAGAGGATCTGTCCTTTTGCAGAAGCAAGAGTTCACGGTAACTTAAGTAATACTGATAATTATGAGGATTTGATGATGATGATGATAATAATATTGTTTTTTCGTGATCACGTTTGTGCTGTAATGATCGGATTATGTCATAATAATGTCATAGTCTTACGCAGCAATTACAGTAGTATGTAAAAATTAAATTGTCTCCTGCATTATAGCTATTAGTATCAAACGTCAGTTTTGGGGTTGATTTCATCCAATACTAAACAAATGATCTGAGAAAGTGATCAGCCTGGTTGATTCTGACAATAAGGTGGAAGCTAGAAGGCTCATAAATTGCTGAAATGAAAAATCAAATTAAATTGTTTGAGTTCCAAGAACTTGATTCAAAGCCAGTGAAGATTTAACTTCACAAACCTCAGTTTTGTATTTGTTTTTCCTGCTGTATGTTACTCAGAAATAAAGGAACAGCGAGCTTTGGAAACTCTCTTTAGCTGTACATATATCTAAATCATTTTCAATAAAATGAATCTGTGATTATGAAGTCGGAAAGACAAAAGCGTTACAAAGACAACTGTCATGTAACTCTGCCGTAAATCAACTGGAACAAACTGTGTACTGTGACATCTCGGTTTAGCAACCAACTGCTCCAGTACTAACCAAGGAAATGTAAGTCAACTTGACCAATTTCTACTCCCCTTTCATTTTAAAAGATGGAAAAGCCTTATTGACAATAAATGAAAAATATATGAAAAAGCTGATCTTGAAAGATCTTTCGTCTTGCCTGGCTGAAACGTTAACACCGGTTAATGGGGGCACAAAGCCCATCCTGAGGGCATGAGAGCCAATGATAACACAGTTTGCTTGCAAACATGGAGAAAAAGCGACTGTTTGAATTCAGACCTAGAGATCTACTCTTGAGTGGATTAAACTCTGTGAGGGTCGATGAGTGTCTTTGAGACCGCGGGAGGTTTGGCAGTCAAATGAGCAAAGTGTTTAAACTTTGTTTTCTTTCTTTAAAAAAAATTCCGCAAACAGATTAAATCTCTCTGCCGCAGAGTGCTTAAGAGCTAAAGAAAATGCATACAGGTTGGCGGCAAGCCAAATGATCAGAAATAAGGTTGACCCTCACTTCAACATTTTACACTGTTTAGCAAGTTCTTACAAAGACACGAAGAAATTCAAATGTACACATGCAAGAAAAAAACAATCAGCAAAGCTGATAAATTACGTTCTACATAAAGTCATTAACTACCGAAAAGTTGTCTACGGCAAAGGGCGGACGTCAACCATGTCGTTTGACGTGGGCACGACGTCCCCACGTAACGTCAAACGAGATCTCCTTCAATTTGTGGCTTCCTTGTGATAACGAAAGATATTTTAAACCTAATGGCTTGCATTCCTTTACGCGAGGTAGGTTTATTGTGCCATATTAAAAGGCTTGTTATGCATACCAGGGTAGGAAGTTCTAACTTTATTCAGTGTCCACCACAGTTGACAAGATCACGTAAACTTGTTTCCGCTTGCGTCATAACTGATCTGTAGCTAAGGGTACGTTCGATTGACCCTATTCCAGAATAACAATACCTACAATAATGACAAGAAATCCCTCATAAGAGGTTTCTGGAGTTACTGGACGAGATGACTCTTAAATTATCGTGCGTAAGCGAAAGTTTCCAAAAATGTCTTCCAGAAGTGCAGTATAAAACGTAAAATGCATTTCTGTAAAACTTCATAGAGCTGCCAGCGTAACCTATGAGTCAAAGCCCGCTCTCGGTCTCATAGGCAGCTAGTTGTTAAAGGCAGGCAGATACTTACGAGAAATATCGCCTGCAGCACCGCAAGCTGTCATTTGGATTATCATGCTGTGCTTGATCTCCACTAAGCGTTGCGAGACGTAAGGAGGACACGTCCATCAGTGTTTTGTAACCGTGTCAATAGCAGAGTTACCAAAATGACTGAAAAGCTAGAGGCGAACTGCACAGTTTGCAACGCTTTACATGATTGGTCGGGAGGACAAAACAACAAACAGAACAATACTCCCAACCCTAAAAAACGGTAGAGCTGTAGCTTATCAGGATCCACTGAAAATAGAGCTTTTGAAAGGTGCAGGTGTGCGAATTTTATTGAACATGGTGTGCATTGCGTTGTGACATTCCTGTAGCGTTTTGCGTCTTCCCAGCCGCTCTGCGCACCTGTTTTTCCGCTCTTTTGGCAAAATTCGATGGCGCCTGAAGAGACAACGCTAACCCTCTGACTCGTACCCGCTAAAGTTTAAGTGCGTTTAACACGACCACTGAAGGGCAAATTAACAAAAAAATTAACGAGACTTTCCTGTAAGAAAATTAATCCATTTTTGGCTACCTTTTTTGAACGAAAACAGCTTACGGGAGTTTGGCTTGTTATGTAACACACGACATTCTGACGTGTTTTTGACAGGCTGAAAACCAGCGCGATACGTTGATCAGACTTCCGGTCAGTATTTGACGGCTTTGAAGCGGAACGACTGAAAACATAGTGAACACGGACAATTTTACTTCAGGCTCTCACCAAGCTGTGAACAATTTCCAGCATAATCTCTAAAGGCAGAGCAAGTGGAATGTGCAAGACGTATATTTCTTTTACGCGAAGATGTACTAGCGGTTCCTCCGATGAATTTCAGGAAGCTGAAAATTGTTGATGTGGCAGGGTTAATTCGAAATTAACGTTTGTCGCCGTATAATATAAACTCAGATATATCACGTTTCAAGCATTTAGTTCTGTTGAAAGGCGACCAAACCGAAGTTACCATTGGGGCCGGGGACAAAAGAAAGCGATAGAGAAATAGATGGAGAACAGGACTGGCGCTCAGTGACTGAACGGCCATTAACGAAGAGGGAGTATGTTGCTTTGTCTTTTGTACGTTTTGTCGTTTGTGGACGACGTAGTTATACACTAAAATATTTTGTTAATTGTTTATGTACAATCAAAATTAAGAAACATACAGTAAAGTATCTATTTATTTATCTATTTATATTGACGACCATGAGGTCAGTCAACAATTTAATTACTGCCAAATGTTATATCCTCGATAAATAACTATCAGTCTTCCCTTACCATACAAGATATCGCCCATATCTAGACTGAAATCGATTGAAAATTCACTGAATGTTCCCAGTGAAAAGCGATAAAGTTGAAGCCATCGACGAATTCTGATCTAAACCCTGGATTTTTATTTAAATTTAAGGTCCAGGGGAGGGTATTATGGGGTTCAGATAT
>NW_028145447.1:915000-1047500 GCF_977016875.1 Pavona decussata | reverse complement strand
ATTCTCCTTACACGTCAGGCGCAATGTCATTGGTTCAAAATTTGACAGAAAACCAATGAAAAACGTTTTGTATCGTTCACGACGAGAATCATTTGAAGCGAAAAGTTCTCGAAAAAGCTAAACAACAAGCTAAGGATTCTCTTCAAAAGTTCAAATACTTCACTTATTTGTGGATTAAGGGAGATTCAAGTTTATTTCAACCGAATTTATAGTGCACGAATTGAACATGCCATGAGAATCACCGCGGTGTTGGAGGATGTTGATCGGTGTGATTCTACAACTGCGGATGACATTTCTCTTGGTTGTCGAGAAGAAACGGACTGGAATTGTTGCGAAGACATTTGCTTCATCTGTGTTGTCTGAATGGATCCTGTTAGAGCAGATGACAGAACATTACTGCACTTTCTGAGCTGAGTTGACGATGGCCGGGAATTGTAATGTTGGAGACTGGTCGGGTTTGTGTGGCCCGAAATGTGGCAAATGTGCCGATCTGCCAAGCCCGCTTCTGACCACAAGGTTATCGCTGTTGCTCGAACACAATGATCTGTGTAGACGGTGGACAGCACTGCCTTTTCGCTGATCTTTTTCATCATAGTGCCCAGAGTGTTAACATCGAGCGGGCGATTTTCGTACCAGACGGTTTGCACGGCGCCGTTTGCTTCAGTCCAGTCGCGTCAAGGGAGCTGAAAGAGAGCTTCGCACTGTGGATTCAAATTGGACAGATACAACCTCAGAGTTCGAAGACCATCGGTTAGTGTTTACAATATCATTGAGAAACTCGAAGCCGTAGTCAAACGAGGGAAATTGCTCGGCCATAATGGCGGTCTGTCGCTGAATTTCTCAGATTTTCACAGGCAAAAAATTTGACGTGTGCTCCGTGCATATGTACATTACAATGCACGCACCATACGTATGCTTCGTGCATTGTGGAGTTATAAAGAACTCAGTTTGACCAATCACAGTGCTTGCTTGACCCTGGCTATTTCATAAAGCATAGTAAACAGCACCACAGGAAAGTACTGCTTAGTAGCTTTCATTTGAATGGTTACCCTTCAGAATTTCATCCACAGATTCAAAGCTAGAACCACCTTGTATAACATAATAAACAGCACTATAGGAAAGTAATGTTCAGCAACTTTCATTTCAATGGTCACGTTTTGGGATTTCATTCACAGACCAATAGTTAGAACCACAGGAAAATACTGCTCAGCAGCTTTCAATTACCCTTCAGGATTCCATTCACACACTCAAGGCTAGTACCTTCTTGTAAACCATAATAAACAGCACCACAGGAAAGTACTGCTCACTGAGTAGCTGCCAATTGCACTTTGGGATTTTGACCATTCACAGATACAAGAGTTATGTCCACCTTTTACAGCATAATAAACAGCACCACAGGAAAGTACTGCTCAGTAGCTTTCAATTGCACTTGGAAAATGTCATTCGCAGATATAAAAGTCAGGTCCACCTGTTACAGCAGAATAAACAGCACCACAGACAAGTACTGCCAAGTAGCTTTCAATTACACATTAGGATTCCATTCACAGCCTCAAAAGTCAGGTCGCCTTGTTCAGCACTCAATAGCTTTCATATCAAGGTTGCCTTGCCACACATAACATCCGTCTCTTCTATTCCATTGCCATAAAGCGACTCAAAAAGCTACAATTCATAAATTGTGAGGAAACCAGAAGAAACTCTTAATTCATTGTAGTTTCTCTGGAAAAGACTGGCATTGAAACTGTTTTAAACAACGTAAAGTTAAATCAAAAAGTTAAAGCCCTAATCTGAGTTAATTTAAAATTCCAAGGTTGTGATTTTTCTCCTTCTTTGTTTAACGAAACGATTTTTGAGTTTGATTTATTTAGTAAAGCATTCGAATTTGTAATAAAACTAATATTATTATTACTAACACCATTTTATCGTCAACCTTTTTTCTTGTGGTTTGACTTGTTTTCAGAGAGTTTGTCTGTTAATCCTTCTACGTTTGTTTGGGTGCCCGACCTGAACATTTAAACTGATATATTTTCTGTTAAATAATGCCTGGCATTTTTAACTCTAAGGTTATTTTAGGTACCCAGTTTTAGTTTTACATTGTAAATGCTTTTTGTAGACTATGGAGTAAATAACGTTTGTTGTTGTTGTTGTTCTTGTTGTTGTGGCTAGAACTGCTACGAAATGCGACAGTTTTCCACCTTATGTTTCACCGATGACCCTTTTTATAACGGGGTATATAATGTAATTAATTAATTTTCCTCGTTTGTATAAGTCATTGGTTTCATCTGCTCTAGAGTATACTATTCCACTGTGGCCCTCAACATCTTTAAACAAACATTGGTGGCGTAAAACGAATCCAAAAAAAAGGCCTCCAAGTCAACGCGCTATTGACATAAGCAAAGAATACGACGAAATTTATGAAATGCCTGATTGGACTACACTTGAGAATGGTAGCTGTCATCTCCCAGACATAAGTAATCAATGACCAATGACACTAATGAGTATGATTTCAGCTGATGGGTCATTGATTATTGCTGGTGATCAATGAGTAATGGTTTAGAAACTTTTTAACAAACATACAACACAGTCGCCCGGGCACAATCCTTGCTTTGTTGTTACTTTACGTAAACGACATACAAAACGTTGCTACTTCTACTGCCAAACTGTTTGCTGATGATACAAAGATTTCTCGTGAACTTAATCATGCCAACGATACATCAGCGCTTAAGTCGGACCTAGATTCTCTCAAAAACTGGGCAAGGAGCTTGCATGTTAAATTTAACCCTCAGAAATGCAAAGAAACGAGAATAACGCACAGACAGGACAAAAGTAAGCATCCTTATAACCTGTCAATTACAGAATTAAAATCTGTTAACTCGTATAAAGAAAACAACCTCATTGAAGGCTGACACTACGGCAAACGCCACTTTATTTTGGCCAATATTTCAAATAAAACAACTAGTCTTCTTCAGGGTCAGCAGACAAACTGTTGGGCTTACTGAAGCGTAAATTTGGCAGTAAGAACAAAGAAATCTTCTCTATGCTTTAGAAGCCATTGGTAAGACCTATCTCAGAATATGTATGACCAGTATAGTCACCCTACTTAGTCAAAGATAAATTAGCTATCGAAAAAGTACAACGAAGAGAACCGAGAATTGCTCTTGGTCAGAAACAACGCGAGATACCTTACGAAGAACTTAACGACGTAAATTGCTAAATTGGAACCGACACACTTCAACATCGATGAGAGTACCTGTCCTTAATAGAATGTTACAAGATAGTGCTTCGACTAAATCGCTTGAACTTCAATGACTACTTCGAGTATTTTAAAAGCAAAAACACTAAACCATCCATATAAGATCCAAACGAAATCAGCAAAAGTTAACTCCCTGAAGTACTCCTTCTTTGTTACAATCATCAAATATTGGGACAATTTACCAAACCAGCTGTTTGCACATGATATCAAGATCAATAGATTTAAACAAAGTTTAAAACAGTAGATGAACATTCACTGATCAGTTTCTTTTCTCTTTTTAAACTGCTCCTTCAGTCCACATAAACGAGCATAATCAATGTACTACAGTTCATATCTACATTTTACATTCTACATAAATATTATTCATATGATCGTTTTGGAACTACAGTCGAACCTCCAGTAAGCGACCACTCATCGTGTCAAGGATATGTGGTCACTTACGGGGGGTGGTCGCTTACCAGAGGACAGACCACAGGGGGTCTAAATTTCGCGTAATTTACATATGGTAACAGCAGAGACCTAACCCTTTTACCAGTGCTTATCGAAACCCATACATAATAACTTTTCTTAGCTACAAGTAAATTACGACTGGTCCAAAATTACTCTAGGCAAAAAATTTTAGGGTCTATGGTGATTATTGTTTGTATCTCACTAATTACTTAATACAGCGATTGAAACAATTATTGTGAAAGAAACTTGACTCTTATTACCCCAGGTGGCGCTGTCTAAATTTTTCAGGGAACGGAACATAAGCATAAGAAAGATGAAAGATTAGAGAGATTTTTCCTACAAGGGATTCAATCTCATTAAAGTTTATTTCAGTGTGAAGTATAGTGCATATGTATTTTATCAATTGTTTCAATGGTTAGCCTCCTACGCAGTCGCTTTAGGGGACTCGTATAATAAGGAGGAGGTAATACGAGTCCCCTAAAAACGACTGCGTGAGAGGCTATTCAATGCAAAGCTATATCGGGAAACATTTCCGGCTCCGACTGTGAGATTTACGGCGACCGCGCGCTGTAATGATGTGAACAATATGTAACAGCGACACATTTTTCAATTTCCGACCGTGAGAGATACAGCAGATAGTGTGTTAAGTGGTCGCCTACGGGAGGTTAGAAACAATTGAAAATTTTAAACAATCATCTATAAAAGTAGTCGCTTACGAGAGGTGGTCGCCTACAAGAGGTTCCATCTATAGTAATTTGCCTTGAAAACTTTGGTATTTTGGAAAAGTGGTCGCTAATGAGAAGTGGTCGCTTACGAGAGGTGGTCGTAAAGGGAGGTTCGACTGTAAACTATATATTTTGATAGTTTTTGATTGTTTCCATAGGGCTAACCTCTCGGTCCTCCTCTTCAAATAGATTACGTAAAATGTTTATTCTATATGTATTTGAATAGAGTATTACTAGTAATCGACCATTAATCAAAGACAAAACATTTTGTGGTCTACTGATCACTTATTTCATGTCATCGCTCACTCGATCTCATTGATTGGTCTTGATGCTAATGATTACTCATTGATTACCTATTGATTACTCATTGGGAAATCATTTCATATTATCCAGCAGAACTATTATGAATTTCTTGGCCTTATCTCTGAATGTTTTCAAGAAATAACGTTCCGCTGAGTGAACATGACACGTTACAGTTATCATTATCTGATACTTTTAATTAAAAGTTTCAGTGGTCAAACAAAACATTCAAAACAGCTGAACAATAGCTGATACATGAGGCCAGTGTTTCAAAAGAGAGCTTTGACGACAGTTCAATTTCCGCCGGTGGAAGGACAATATTCTTTGATCTCCAGAGATTGGCCCTTGAACTAGCATTTAAAGAATCAACGTACCCAAGGGGTACTATCAGAGTTTTCAAATATACGGTAAGCAAATTTCTAGTGCAGACCCAGCTCTAAATGGGTTGTATTTCATGATTGTTATAAAAGACCAAGTTCCCATCGTATGCTATTATCTAATCGCAACTCCTGAAGAAATAAAAACTGGGGTTAAAATGAAGCGGACAACAGAAATCCGATAATTAGTACACCCCAGTGTGGTGGTCTACCTCTATATCTCTGATTTCATCTGTCTTTCATATTCATACATGGGTTGAGTGGGTGCGTGAGATCAATAGATGGACTGATGGAAGCTACCAGTGGAGCCTTTACAACCTGACGTCCCATCTCTCCCCGGCACGGAAACCAGAATTCTAAACCGCCTTGAGACTATGATATATGAAATATGTAAAGACATTAACATTACCAAAATACATTACCAAACAATTTGAAAAGATTTAATTATTTTCTGCTGGCGACTGACAGGGTTTGTAACCTCTGAAGACCTTAAGGCGTTCTGCTTAAATAAATGTGCCGTAAATGTATATCTTATAAAGTACGTACGCCATGTAAATAATTCATGACTACACAAATGTCGCCATTAAACGATGATTAACAAGCCTTTTTAGACAAATGTGCCGTTGAAGTTGCCAACAGATAACATCTGTTGAATGTTAACTCTGTTAGAGCGTGAAATTAAATTGTCCCTCCTGCTTCAGTAAAAGCTATTGAGCCAGTCCGCGTGTTTTTAACAAATCTCGTGTCATTAGCCTGGAGTAAGTAGTTCGTCCTCTCTTGCCTGGAGGCTGAATTTTACTTTGCTTTCTTTGCGTTGCTACTTTTGGATGAAATATTCAGTTCTGAAAACTTTCATTTTTATTTAAGAAACGCATTCACGATGTCTGTCATTTCTAGATCTACTGCGAAAAACAAGCTAAACAACTGATTTGCCTTACAAGTGCTTCTGTGAATCATATCTCAAATCGATTTGCCCAGTCAAATGAAAGCTCTAATTTGAGCGACACTTCCCTTGGTTGTCAATTATTGTGCCTTTCAACACGATTTTAGCTCTTGAGTCCTTGATGAAAATGCTATAGTTTGGTCAACGCTATTTTGTATCAGTACTTCCTGAGGTAGCCAGTCTTTAGTATGCAGTGCAAAGTACCACTTCTTGCTTTCAAGCCTCATCGAAATATCCTCTGATTCAATTATACAAATTATTATTAAGGAACACCTTCCCTGTACATAAGTATGTTTTGCAGATATAAGAAGGTAAAGAGTATTCATTTCATAGCTCACCTTTCTAATGATTCCCTGTTGATAGTACAACCTCAACGCTCTACTTAGTTTGCTGTAATTCATGTCTTCTTTCTCTTTGAACTTTCCCCATCTTTTAGCCACCTCGTGGTGGTCAATAAGCTTGAACTCTCCACTCTCTTTCTTTCTCCAACATATGATAGATCTGCAGCTTTCATCGGCTAGAAGCTCTAGCAGAAACTCCCAAAGATGGAGCATGTTCTTGTACCGGTGTTCTCGTCTCTGCATGGGCGTCCGTGTAATCTGCGAAGAATGTCTAACTATGCAACATTCAAGACCATTACATTCGGTTTGGCCTTGTGCTGTGCTTGAAGGATTGATCTCTGCCATGTCTTTTTGTGGTCGCCCTAAACAAAGAGTAAACAGAAGTTCAAGACAGTGGCTTACTGATTGACTGCGCTTTAGAATAATAATTAGATACCTGAAGTCACTGGCCGTGCATAGAGCATGTGGGCACCCGAACTGGACCTACAGTAGCTTAGAAAGTGATGATTTGTTTACTGGTTAAAATGACTGAATGCTGATTGGTTGAGATAATGAGAATCATTTCGATATTATTATTTACTTACTTCTGATTGGCAGAACGGGGCTAATACTCGCTCGAGATTGGCCGAGGGAGACATGGCTATATTTAGTTTTTACAAGTGTGTGCACAACGAATGACTGCTTCTTTGTTGCTTTTAACCAGCGTTGCTTTGTAAAAAAACAAACAAACACGTAATCATTCGTGGTGCTAGCTTGGAAACTGAACTGGTGAATTTCAGTGTATTCTACAAAACAGCAGGCGAGCCTGTGTTTTAACAGCTAATACCTTGGATCGAATAGATGCCTGGCGAGGTGGCGTGCTCGAAAATAAATGTGACTCATGGCGGACAAGCTCTTTCACTTTGTAACAGCTTCGTGCAACCTAAAGAACAGAGAACAGAATTCGCTGGAAGGAATGTTCAGAATACCATTAATGGAAGAAGGGTGTAGTATATACAGATAGAATTCAGTGATAAACAGGGAGAAAATACTCTGCAAAGTCACTTTGGACTCACCGTTTACTGTTGTGATCGATGTGTAATTTTCAAGCGGCAGGCGTCCCAGCACAGGTGAATAAAATGCTAATTTGATTAATGACCAGTTATGTTTGTTTTGTACATGAATTACACTCTTATTTTTTTCTGACGATCAGTAGAACAGTGAGCCAGTCTTTTCTTGTTCTTAACATGCCGAGAAATAGCTAGTTGAATTGTTAATTTGCTGGGCACATTTTCAACAAGTGAATCTTTAACTCCAATGGATGACTGCGCCTTGAAGATTTTAATAAAATTTTGCCTTTTATCGATGTTACAAATGCGTAAACTTAGAATTAAAAGGGTTGGGTTATCTTTACTTGCATTTTCGGAAATTTCACAAATTTTCTCCCCGCTTTACTAATAGAGAACATCTTTAGCCTGGGTAAATCCGTAGACTAGAATCGTAGGACCACAGTGATCGAATATAATGAAGAATCCAAAAATCAGAAGAATGGTATTATAGGACACTCGCTATTAAACAATGTATTTTGTTATTTAAAATCGTAGAGAGAAAGATTGCAGATTCCGCAATCGTTAGAGATCCTCGGTCGCAAATAAAAATCGAGGCTTCGTTCTAACCTGAAAGCCGTATTACGAGTGTTTTTGCTCGGTCGGTGTATTCTTCTAGTACCTCTGGTGTGCATATTAACGTTTTGGAAGGTTTCGAAGTCCTTCCAATACAATGGGCACCGATATCATACTAAACCAACCCGATATGCAGTGCACAAAATTGTCAGTAATATTTCCCGCTCAGAAGTGTCTTTACTAATGGATCGGATTGTCCACTCCTACAACTTGAGAAATTTATCAATTGATATGCATATTCCTAGACCTAAATTAGAGATTGCAAAATGTAGTTATCACTGCTGAAGATCTGTCCTTCGGCAGATGCACGAGTTTACGGTAACTTAAGTAATGCTGATGATGATTATTATGGTGTTTTTTCGTGATCATGTTTGTGCTGTCCTATACTACATAATATTTCCCCTTCATATCTTAGAAGTATCTTTACTAATGGATCGAATTGTCCACTCCTGTAACTTGAGAAATATTCAGCAACTGATATGCATATTCCCAGACATCATTCGGAGATTGCAAAATGTAGTCGTCACTGCAGAGGATCTGTCCTTGGGCAGAGGCAACAGTTCACGGTAACTTAAGTAATGCTGATAATTATGAGGATTTGATGATGATGATGATGATGATATTAATGTTGTTTTTTCGTGATCACGTTTGTGCTGTACTGTTGGCTGTGTAATAATGTCACAGTCTTATGCAGCAATTACAGTAGTATGTAAAAATTAAATTGTCTCCTGCATTATAGCCATTAGTATCAAACGTCAGTTTCATCCAATACTAAAAAAATGATCTAAGAAAGTGATCAGCCTGGTGATTCTGACAATAAGGTGGAAGGTAGAAGGCTCACAAATTGCTGAATCGAAAAATGAAATTAAATTGTTTGAGTTCCCGCAAGAACTTCATTCAAAGCCAGAGAAGATTTAACTTCACAAAACTCGGTTTTGTATTTGTTTTTCCTGCTGTATGTTACTCAGAAATAAAGGAACAGCGAGCTTTGGAAACTCTCTTTAGCTGTACATATATCTAAATCATTTTCAATAAAATGAATCTGTGATTATGTCGGAAAGACAAAAGCGTTACAAAGACAACTGTCGTGCAACTCTGCGTAAATCAACTGGAACAAATTGTGTATGACATCTCGGTTTAGCAACCAACTGCTCCAGTACTAACCAAGCAAATGTAAGTCAACTTGACCTATTTCTACTCCCCTTTCATTTTAAAAGATGGGACAAAGTCTTATTGACAATAAATGAAAAATATATGAAAAAGCTGATCTTGAAAGATCTTTCGTCTTTTCCTGGCTGAAACGTTAACACCGGTTAATGGGGGCACAAAGCCCATCCTGAGGGCATGAGAGCCAATGATAACACAGTTTGCTTGCAAACATGGAGAAAAAGCGACTGTTTGAATTCAGACCTAGAGATCTACTCTTGAGTGGATTAAACTCTGTGGGAGTCGATGAGTGTCTTTGAGACCGCGGGAGGTCAAATGAGCAAAGTGTTTAAACTTTGTTTTCTTTCTTTAAAAAAAATTCCGCAAACAGATTAAATCTTTCTGCCGCAGAGTGCTTAAGAGCTAAAGAAAATGCATACAGGTTGGCGGCAAGCCAAATGATCAGAAATAAGGTTGAACCTCACTTCAACATTTTACACAGTTTAGCAAGTTCTTACAAAGACACAAAGAAATTCAAATGTACACATGCAAGAAAAAAAAATCAGCAAAGCTGATAAATTACGTTCTACATAAAGTCATTAACTACCGAAAAGTTGTCTACGGCAAAGGGCGGACGTCAACCATGTCGTTTGACGTGGGCACGACGTCCCCACGTAACGTCAAACGTGATCTCCTTCAATTTGTGGCTTCCTTGTGATAACGAAAGATATTTTAAACCTAATGGCTTGCATTCCTTTACGCGAGGTAGGTTTATTGTGCCATATTAAAAGGCTTGTTAGGCAGGGTAGGAAGTTCTAACTTTATTCAGTGTCCACCACAGTTGACAAGATCACGTAAACTTGTTTCCGCTTGCGTCATAACTGATCTATAGCTAAGGGTACGTTCGATTGACCCTATTCCAGAATAACAATACGTACAATAATGACAAGAAATCCCTCAGAAGAGGTTTCTGGAGTTACTGGACGAGATGACTCTTAAATTATCGTGCGTAAGCGAAAGTTTCCAAAAATGTCTTCCAGAAGTGCAGTATAAAACGTAAAATGCATTTCTGTAAAACTTCATAGAGCTGCCAGCGTAACCTATGAGTCAAAGCCCGCTCTCGGTCTCATAGGCAGCTAGTTGTTAAAGGCAGGCAGATACTTACGAGAAATATCGCCTGCAGCACCGCAAGCTGTCATTTGGATTATCATGCTGTGCTTGATCTCCACTAAGCGTTGCGAGACGTAAGGAGGACACGTCCATCAGTATTTTGTAACCGTGTCAATAGCAGAGTTACCAAAATGACTGAAAAGCTACAGGTGATTTGCACAGTTTGCAACGCTTTACATGATTGGTCGAGAGGACAAAACAACAAACAGAACAATACTCCCAACCCTAAAAAACGGTAGAGCTGTAGCTTATCAGGATCCACTGAAAGTAGAGCTTTTGAAAGGTGCAGGTGTGCGAATTTTATTGAACATGGTGTGCATTGCGTTGTGACATTCCTGTAGCGTTTTGCGTCTTCCCGGCCGCTCTGCGCACCTGTTTTCCCGCTCTTTTGGCAAAATTCGATGGCGCCTGAAGAGACAACGCTAACCCTCTGACTCGTACCCGCTAAAGTTTAAGTGCGTTTAACACGACCACTGAAGGGCAAATTAACAAAAAATTAACGAGACTTTCCTGTAAGAAAATTAATTCATTTTTGGCTACCTTTTGGAACAAAAACAGCTTACGGGAGTTTAGCTTGTTATGTAACACACGACATTCTGACGTGTTTTTGACAGGCTGAAAACCAACGCGATACGTTGATCACACTTCCGGTCGGTATTTGACGGCTTTGAAGCGGAACGACTGAAAACATAGTGAACACGGACAATTTTACTTCAGGCTCTCACCAAGCTGTGAACAATTTCCAGCATAATCTCTAAAGGCAGAGCAAGTGGGATGTGCAAGACGTATATTTCTTTTACGCGAAGATGTACTAGCGGTTCCTCCGATAAATTTCAGGAAGCTGAAAATTGTTGATGTGGCAGGGTTAATTCGAAATTAACGTTTGTCGACGTATAATATAAACTCAGATATATCACGTTTCAAGAATTTAGTTCTGTTGAAAGGCGACCAAACCGAAGTTACCATTGGGGCCGGAGACAAAAGAAAGCGATAGAGAAATAGATGGAGAACAGGACAAAGCGCTCAGTGACTGAACGGTCATTAACGAAGAGGGAGTATGTTGCTTTGTCTTCAAAATTAAGAAATATACAGTAAAGTATATATTTATCTATTTATATTGACGACCATGAGGTCAGTCATCAGTTTAATTACTGTCAAATGTTATCCTCGATAAATAACTATCAGTCTTCCCTTACCTTACAAGATATCGTCCATATCTAGACTGGAATCGATTGAAAATTCACTGAATGTTCCCAGTGAAAAGCGATAAAGTTGAAGCCATCGACGAATTCTGAACTAAACCCTGGATTGTTATTTAAATTTAAGGTCCAGAGGAGGGTTTTATGGGGTTCAAATATAAGACTGAAGTGATTCAGCGAGCAAAAGAATGATTCTGATTCGGGTTTTATGAACTCTTCGAATTTTCTTATATATTTTGGAGTGCGGAGATCGAGCGCTCACGAGTGGATCGCTTGTGGACCCTTTCGTACGAAGTGAAACATCAGAAACATTTCCCAAGGTATCTTGCCTAAAACTTTGGCAGAAACGTTTACAAAATTAAATCGCATAAAATATTTCTATGCAACTTTGCCAATAGATAAAATCCTAACGAGTGACCATTCACATGAAAGCTACTGAGTATTACTTTTCTGATTTGTTTATTATGCTGTTCAATGTGAGTCAAACTTTTAAACAAAAATATATGATACTTTATAATGCAGATTTATGGAACACAAACCAAAAAAAAAAAAAAAAACCAAATGAAGATGAAATGGCGACGAAGCCCAAAAGAAACCACGAGACTTGTGGAAAATTAGGTATCCTCGCAAAATTCACGATTGAATGTCGAACCACAAGTATGTGGGTCATCAAGAAAAAAAAAAAAAACAAAGCTGATTGCAACTGTCAAAGGTTAGAAACTATTAAGAGCCAATGTTTTAACTTTTAAACCAGTTAAGCCCTTACATTTCTCTAGTTAATATCAATGCTTATTCCACCCCTGAGGTAAAGAGAATTATGGATATGGTCACCCAAGGTGAACTTTCGTGTTATTTTAATAACTTCTCCCCAGTACATTTATAACAAAAGTATGGGGACAAGAGAGGACAATTTGTTCTTTGATATTAGGCGTAAAAGTTTTAAGGAGCAAGGGATGAAGAGCTACTAACAAATTGATAGAAGGCAAAAATTTGGCTTGTGTTACGTAAAAACAATATAAATTATTACATAAGCTTTGCATCTGACATTTAGAGTCTATAGATAAAATCCTAAAGTGAGACCATTCAAATGAAAACCTACTTAGCAGTTCTTTCCTGTTGTGCTGTTTAGTATGTTAAAAACTTACTTCTAACTTTTGAGTCTAGGCATAAAATCCAAGTGTGACTATTTAAGATGAAAGCTATTGAACAATACTTTCCTGTAATGCTGTTTATTATGTTGTGCAAGGTGAAAATCCTAAAGTGTGACCATTCAAATAAGAGCTACTAGTGAGTGCTTTCCTTTGGTGCTGTTTATTATGCTGTACAAGGTGGTTCTGACTTTTGAGTCTGTGGATAAAATCCTAAAGTGTGACCATTCCAATATAAGCCACTGAGCAGTATTTTCCTTTGGTGCTGCTTACTATGTTGAAAACTTACTTCTAACTTTTGCGTCTTGGCATAAAATCCCAGAGTGACTATTGAAGATGAAAGCTACTGAACAATACTTTCCTGTAGTGCTGTTTATTATGTTGCAAAAAGTGGTTCTAACTTTTGAGTCTGTGGGTGACACCCTCAAGTTTGACCATTCAAATAAACGCTTATGAGCATTACTTTCCTTTGGTGTTGTTCACTATGTTGAAAACTCACTTCTAACTTTAATGTCTAAAGGTAAAATCCTAGTGCGACTTTTCAAGGTGAAAACTACTGAGCCGATAATTTCCTGTAGTGCTGTTTATTATGTTGTACAAGGTGGTTCTAACTTTTGAGTCTGTCAATGAAATCCTAAAGTGTGACCATTCAAATGAGAGGTACTGAGCAGTACTTTCCATTGGTGCTTTTTATTATGCTGTACAAGGTGGTTCTAACTTTTGAGTCTGTGGTTGAAATTCTAAAGTGTGACCATTCAAATGAAAGCTACTGAGCAGTACTTTCTTGTGGTGCTGTTTATTATGCTGTACAAGGTCAGTAACGTTTGAGTCTTTTGATGAAATCCTAAGATGTGACCATTTAAGGTGAAAGCTACTTAGAACAGTGCTTTTTCCTGCTTTTCCTATGTTACTGTTTATGATGATGTGTAAGGTGGTTGTAGCTTCTGAACCTGTGGATTAAAGGGTTTGTTTTGTTCGCATGGTCAGGCTCAGATAGCCGTGAACCAAACAGTTCTGAATGCAACACAACTGGGCAAAAAATTCTACTTTTGGAATAGCAAAATGAAGACCCACATGTGCAGAGCACTGGTTCTGGGCACCAACAAACTTGAGAAGGCATAGGAGCAACTGGCCAGGAGAAACTTTTCCCGAGGGGGGTCCTCGTGGGGAAAACCGCTGAAGTTGCAGTTGAAAATCCAGGTAATATCGGAGGTGGTAAAGGTTTGGCTTTTTGTGATTCTGGGTAATGAAGGCCTGTGTTTTTTCTTTTATGTTCTTGATAAGCTGATCTAGTGACACCTGGTTCGTACTTATATGGAAGCTTGTAAAACTTGTACACCAGCATCTGGCCTTTAACCTGTGTAAATAAAATGAGGGCCAGAAAATATGACATTATCTTTACAATTATTATCTATTATAACTATTATTAAAGTAATTTTAAATCTCTATTCCAGTAACTAAGGGCCATGGAATGAGCAGTGAACCATTAAAAACGAACCTTATTTTATTTTAGCAAATCAGTGAAATAGTACAGCTGAGCACAGTAAAGTATTGTCAATTTGTATTAATTATAACAAGGGTAACAACTTAGAATTTGCTCTGGCATCTCTGGCAAAGAGTGTATTACAAATAACCACTTTCTACGTAATCATAAAAACAGCACCACAGAGATATAAATATAATGCTCAGTACTTTTTGTCTCAACAATAGCACAGTAAATTGTATCACATGAAAGTACTGCTCGGTAACTTTCATTTGAATGGTCGCACTTCAGGATTTAATCATCCAGGTCAGAGACTCAAAAGTTAGATCCACCTTGTACAGCATAATAAACTGCACTACAGGCTAGGAAAGTACTGCTTAATAGCTTTCATTTGAATGGTTACCCTTTAGAATTACATCCAAAGATTCAAAGCTAGAACCACCTTCTATAACGTAATAGACAGCTCTACAGGAAAGTAATAATGTTCAGCAACTTTCATTTGAATGGTCACATTTTGGGATTTCATTCACAGTCCCATAGTTAGAACCACCTCGTACAGCATAATAAACAGAAACAGAGGAAAGTACTGCTCAGAAGGTTTCAATTGCACTTCAGCATTCCATTCAACACTCAAGGCTAGAACCGCCCTGCGTGCAAACCATAATAAAGAGCACTACAGGAACGTATTGCTCTCTGAATAGCTGTCAATTGCACTTTAGGATTTTGACCATTTACAGACACAAAAGTCATGTCCTCCTTTTACAGCATAATAAACAGCACCACAGAAAAGTACTGCTCAGTAGCTTTCAATTACATATTAAGACTTCCTTCACAGACTCAAAAGTGAGGTCGACCTGGTTCAGCACTCAGGAGCTTTCATATCAAGGTTGTCTTGCCACACATAAGGTCCGTCTCTTCTATTCCATTGCTATAAAGCGACTCAAAAAGCTACAATTCATAAATTGTGAGGAGACCTGAAGAAACTCTTAATTCATTGTAGTTTCTCTGGAAAAGACTGGCATTGAAACTGTTTTAAACAAAGTAACGTTAAAGCAAAAAGTTAAAGCCCTAATCTAAGTTAATTTAAAATTCCAAGGTTGTGATTGTTCTCCTTCTCTGTTTACACAAAAAGGTTATTGAGTTTGATTAGTAAAGCGTTCGAATTTGTTATAAAATTAATATAACTATCGTTAACCTTTTTTTCCCTTGTGGTTTGACTTGTTTTCAGAGAGTTTGTCTGTTAATCCTTCTACGTTTGTTTGGGTGCCCGACCTGAACATATAAAACATATTTTCCGTTAAATGACTGCCTGGCATTTTTAACTCTAAGGTTATTTCAGGTAGGCAGTATCCCTATTATTTGTGTGTTACACTGTAAAAGCTTTTTGTAGACTCTGGGGTAAATAAAGTTTGTTGTTCTTTTTGTTGTTGTTGTTGTTGTTGTTGCTAGAACTGCTGCGCATCTTATGTTTCAGCGGTGGCCCTTATTGAAACAGGGTATATAATGTAATTCATTAATTTTCCTCCTTTGTATAAGTCATTGGTTTCATCTGTTCTATAGTATACTTTTCCACTGTGGCCCTCAACATCTTTAAACGAACATTGGTGCCCTCAAACGAAGCCAAAAGAAGGCCTCCAAGTCAGCCCGTTATTGACTTTCATAAGCTAAGAATACGACGAAATGTATGAAACGCCTGATTGGACTACACTTGAGATTGGTAGCTCTCATCTTCCAGACATAACTAATCAATGACCAATGACACTAATGAGTATGATTTCAGCTGATGGGTCATTGATTATTGCTGGTGATCAATGAGTAATGGTTTAGAAACTTTTGAACAAACATACAACACAGTCGTAATACGTGGAACGTACTCTGACGGGTCTCCAGGGCACAATCCCTGGAACTACTTTGTTATTACTTTACGTAAATAACATACCAAACGTTGTTACTTCTACTGCCAAATTGTTTGCTGATGATACAAAGATTTCTCGTGAACTTAATCATGCCAACGATACATCAGCGCTCAAGTCGGACCTTGATTCTCTCAAAAACTGGACAAGGAGCTTGCATGTTAAATTTAACCCTCAGAGTGCGAAGTAATGAGAATAACGCACAGACAAGAAAAAAAATAAGCATCCTTATTATCTGCCAAAAACAGGATTAAAATCTGTTAACTCATATAAAGAAACTAAACTCATTGAAGGGCTAGTACAACTAGTACAACTAGTCTTCTTCAGGGTCAGCAAACAAAATGTTAGGCCTACTAAAGTGTACATTTGGCAGTAAGAACAAAGAAATCTTTCCTATGCTTTAGAAGCCATTGGTAAGACCTATCTCAGAATATGTATGCCCAGTATAGTCACCCTACTTAGTCAAAGATAAATTAGCTATCAAAAAAGTACAACGAAGAGAATCGAGAATTGCTCTTGGTCAGAAACAACGCGAGATGCCTTACGAAGAACGACGTAAATTGCTAAATCGGAACCGACACACATGAACATCGATGAGAGTACCTGACCTAAACAGAATGTTACAAGATAGTGCTTGGACTAAATCGCTTGAACTTCAATGACTACTTCGAGTATT
Source organism: Pavona decussata (assembly GCF_977016875.1). NCBI lineage: Eukaryota > Metazoa > Cnidaria > Anthozoa > Scleractinia > Agariciidae > Pavona > Pavona decussata. Next base: position 1,030,718 of record NW_028145447.1, on the reverse strand, counting down.
TTAAAAGCAAAAACACTAGAGCTAACCATCCATATAAGATCCAACCGAAATCAGCAAGAGTCAACTCCCTGAAGTACTCCTTCTTTGTTACAATCATCAAAGATTGGGACAATTTACCAAACCAGCTGTTTGCATATGATATCAAAATCAATAAATTTAAACAAAGTTTAAAAAAATAGATGAACATTCACTGATTCAGTTTCTTTTCTCTTTTTAAACTGCTCCTTCAGTCAACATAAACGAGCATAATCAATGCATCATAGTTTATATTTACATTTTACATTCTACATAAATATTATTCATATGATCGTTTTGGAACTACAGTCAAGGATATGTGGTCGCTTACGGGAGGTGGTCGCTTACCAGGGGACTGACCACAGGGGGTCTAAATTTCGCACAATTTACATATGGTAACTGCGGAGACCTAACCCTTTTGCCAGTGCTTATCGAAACCCATACATAATAACTTTTCTTAGCTACAAGTAAATTACGACTGGTCCAAAATTATTCTAGGCAAAAAATCTTAGGGTCTATGGTAATAATTATTGTTTGTATCTCAATCAAAGAAACTTGAGCCTTTTATTACTCTAGGTGGCGCTGTCTAAATTTTTCAGGGAAGGGAAAATAAGCAAAAACATAAGAAAGATAAAAGACTGGAGAGTTTTTTTCCTACAAGGGATTCAATCTCATTAAAGTTTATTTCAGTGTGAAGTATAGTGCATATGTATTTTATCAATTGTTTCAATGGTTAGCCCCCCAAGCAGTCGTTTTAGGGGACTCGTATAATAAGGAGGAGGTAATACGAGTCCCCTAAAAACGACTGTGTGGGAGGCTATTCAATACAAAGCTTTATCGGGAAACACTTCCGGCTCCGACCGTGAGATTTACGGCGACCGCGCGCTGTAATGATGTGAATATGTAACAGCGTCAGTGTTTCTTTTAAACCATTTTTGACACTTTTTGATAATTATTTTTATATCAATCCAATCCGAAAATCCGAGTGGTCGCCTATGGGAGCATAAAAAGCAATTGAAAATTTTAAACAATCATCTCTAAAAGTGGTCGCTTACGAGAGGTGGTCGCCCACGAGAGGTTCCATCTATAGTAATTTGCCTTGAAAACTTTGGTATTTTGGAAAAGTGGTCGCTTACGAGAGGTGGTCGTAAAGGGAGGTTCGCCTGTATACTATATATTTTGATAGTTTTTGATTGTTTCCATAGGGCTAACCTCACAGTCCTCCTTTTCAAATAGATTACGTAAAATGTTTATTGTATATTATTTGAATAGAGTATTACTAGTAATCGACGATTAATCAAAGACAAAACATTTTGTGGTCTACTGATTACTTAATTTATGTCATCGCTCACTCGATCTCATTGATTAGTCTTAATGGTAATGATTACTCATTGATTACCTATTGATTACTCACTGGGAAATTATTTCATATTATCCAGCAGAACTATTATGAATTTCTTGGCCTTGTCTCTGAATGTTTTCAAGAAATAACGTTCCGCTGAGTGAACATGACACAGTTATCATTATCTGATACTTTTAATTAAAAGTTTCAGTGGTCAAACAAAACATTCAAAACAGCTGAACAATAGCTGATACATGAGGCCAGTGTTTCAAAAGGGAGCTTTAACGACAGTTCAATTTCCGCCGGTGGAAGGACAATATTCTTTGATCTCCAGAGATTGGCCCTTGAACTTGCATTTAAAGAATCAACGTACTCAAGGGGTACTATCAGAGTTTTCAAATATCCGGTAAGTAAATTTCTAGTGCACACCCAGCTCTAAATGGGTTGTATTTCATGATTGTTATAAAGGACCAACTTGCCATCGTATTTATTATCTGCTCGCAACTCCTGAAGAAATAAAAGTTTGGGTTAAAATGAAGCGGACAACAGAAATCCGAAAGTTAGTACACCCCATGCAGTGTGGTGGTCTATCTCTATCTCTGATTTCATCTGTCTTTCATATTCATGCACGGGTTTGGGTGGGTGCGTGAGATCAATATACGGACTGATGGAAGTTACCAGTGAAGCCTTTACATGCTGACGTCCGATCTCACCCCGGCACAGAAACCAGAATTCTAAACCGCCTTGAGACTGTGATATATAAGGTATGATAAATACATTAACATTACCAAAATACATTACCAAACAATTTGAAAAGGTTTAATTATTTTCTGCTGGCGACTGTCAGGGTTTGTAACCTCTTAAGACCTTAAGGCGTTCTGCTTAAATAAATGTGCCGTAAATGTATATCTTATCAAGTACGTACGCTATGTAAATAATTCATGACTACACAAATGTCGCCATTAAACCATGATTAACAAGCCTTTCTAGGCAAATGCGCCATTGAAGTTGCCAACAGATAACATCTGTTGAATGTAAACTCTGTTAGAGCGTGAAATTAAATTGTCCCTCCTGCTTCTGTAAAACCTATTGAGTCAGTCCGCGTGTTTTTAACAAATCTCGTGTCATTAGCCTGGAGTAAGTGGTTCGTCCTCTCTTGCCTGAAGGCTTAATTTTACCTTGCTTTCTTCGCGTTGCTACCTTTGGATGAAATATTCAGTTATAAAAAATTTCACTTTTATTTAAGAAACGCGTTCACGATGTCTGTCATTCCGAGCTGCGAAAACAAGCTAGACAACTGATCGCCTTAAAAGTTTGAAGTGCTTCTGTGAATCAAAACTCAGACCGATTTGCCCAGTCAAATGAAAGCTCTAATTTGAGCGACACTTCCCTCTGTTGTCAATTATTGTGCCTTTCAACAAGATTTTAGCTCTTGAGTCCTTGGAGAAAATTCTATAGTCTGGTCAACACTATTTTGTATCAGAAATAATGAGCGGTACTTCCTGCGGTAGCCAGTCTTTAGTATGCAGTGCAAAGTACCATTTCTTGCTTTCAAGCCTCATCGAAATATCCTCCGATTCAATTATACAAATTATTATTAAAGAGAACCTTCCCTGTACAGAAGTATCTTTTGCCAATATAAGTGGGTAAAGAGTGTTCATTTCATAGCTCACCTTTCTAATGATTCCCTGTTGATAGTACAACCTCAACGCTCTACTTAGTTTGCTGTAATTCATGTCTTCTTTCTCTTTGAATTTTCCCCATCTTTTAGCCACCTCGTGGTGGTCGATAAGCTTAAACTCTCCACTCTCCTTCTTTCTCCAACATATGATAGATCTGCAGCTTTCATCGGCTAGAAGCTCTAGCAGAAACTCCCAAAGATGGAGCATGTTCTTGTACCGGTGTTCTCGTCTCTGCATGGGCGTCGGTGTAATCTGCGAAGAATGTCTAACTATGCAACATTCAAGACCATTACATTCGGTTTGGCCTTGTGCTGTGCTTGAAGGATTGATCTCTGCCATATCTTTTTGTGGTCGCCCTAAACAAAGAGTAAACAGAAGTTCAAGACAGTGGCTTACTGATTGACTGCGCTTTAGAATAATAATTAGATACCTGAAGTCACTGGCCGTGCATAGAGCATGTGGGCACCCAAACTGGACCTACAGTAGCTAAGAAAGTGATGATTTGTTTACTGGTTAAAATGACTGAATGCTGATTGGTTGAGATAATGAGAATCATTTCGATATTATTATTTACTTACTTCTGATTGGCAGAACGGGGCTAATACTCGCTCGAGATTGGCCGAGGGAGCCATGGCTATATTTAGTTTTTACAAGTGTGTGCACAACGAATGACTGCTTCTATGTTGCTTTTAACCAGCGTTGTTTTGTAAAAAAAAAAACGCAATCATTCGTGGTGCTAGCTTGGAAACTGAACTGGTGAATTTCAGTGTATTCTACAAAACAGCAGGCGAGCCTGTGTTTCAACAGCTGATACCTTGGATCGAATAGATGCCTGGCGAGGTGGCGTGCTCGAAAATAAATGTGACTCATGGCGGACAAGCTCTTTCACTTCGTAACAGCTTCGTGCAACCTAAAGAACAGAGAACAGAATTCGCTGGAAGGGATGTTCAGAATACATTAATGGGAGAAGGGTGTAGTATATACAGATAGAATTCCGTACTAAACAGGGAGAAAATACTCTGCAAAGTCACTTTGGACTCACCGTTTACTGTTGTGATCGATGTGTAATTTTCAAGCGGCGGGCGTCCCAGCACAGGTGAATAAAATGCTTATTTGATAAATGACCAGTTATGTTTGTTTTGTACATGAATTACACTCTTATTTTTGTCTTACGTACAGTAGAACAGTGAGCCAGCCTTTTCTTGTTCTTTACATGCCGGGAAATAGCTAGTTGAATTGTTAATTTGTTGGGCACATTTTCAACAAGTGAATCTTTTAACTCCAATAGATGACTGCGCCTGGAAGATTTTAAGAAAATTTTGCCTTTTATCGATGCTACAAATACGTAAACTTAGAATTAAAAGGGTTGGGTAATCTTTACTTGCATTTTCGAAAATTTCACAAATTTTCTCCCCGCTCAACTCGGAGAATTTGTTAAATCTACTTCGGTAAAATCGTATACTAGTCGATAAGAACTACAATCGTAGGATAAGATCGTAGAATTGAAATAATCGTATCGGGCACTTCTGACTAGGATATATATTTTGGCACAGCAAAGGGGAATCGAAAAATTGGAAAAACTCTTCTGACAATTTGTTGCGCATTTTAGCTAATAGAGACGTCTTTAGCCTGGGTAAATTTGTGGACCAGAATCGTAGGACCACAGTGATCAAATATAATGAAGAATCCAGAAATCAGAAGAATGGTATTATAGGACACTCGCTATTAGACAATGTATTTCGTTATTTAAAATCGTAGAGAGGAAGATTGGAGATTCCGCAATCGTTAGAGATCTTTGATCGCAAATAAAAGTCGAGGCTTCGTTCTAACCTGAAAGCCGTATTACGAGTGTTTTTGCTCGGTCGGTGTATTCTTCTAGTACCTCTGGCGTGCATATTAACGTTTTGGAAAGTTTCGAAGTCCTTTCAATATAATGGGCAAAGATATCATACTAAACCAACCCGATATGCAGTGCACAGTCAATAATTGCAATTGCAATTGCCAATAATACTTCCCCTTCATATCTTAGAAGTATCTTTACTAATGGATCGGATTGTCCACTCCTATAACTTGAGAAATTCAGCAACTGATATGCATATTCCCAGACCTAATTTGGATATTGCAAAATGTAGTCGACACTGCAGAGGATCTGTCCTTTGGCAGAAGCAACGGTTCACGGTAACTTAAGTAATGCTGATAATTATGAGGATTTGATGATGATAATAATGTTGTTTTTTCGTGATCACGTTTGTGCTGTACTGTTGGCTGTGTAATAATGTCATAGTCTTACGCAGCAATTACAGTAGTATGTAAAAATTAAATTGTCTCCTGCATTATAGCCATTAGTATCAAACGTCAGTTTTGGGGTTGATTTCATCCAATACTAAAAAAATGATCTTAGAAAGTGATCAGCCTGGTGATTCTGCCAATAAGGTGGAAGGTAGAAGGCTCACAAATTGCTGAGACGAAAAATGAAATTAAATTGTTTGAGTTCCCGCAAGAACTTGATTCAAAGCCAGTGAAGATTTAAGTTCACAAAACTCAGTTTTGTATTTGTTTTTCTTGCTGTATGTTACTCAGAAATAAAGGAACAGCGAGCTTTGGAAACTGTCTTTAGCTGTATATATATCTAAATCATTTTCAATAAAATGAATCTGTGATTATGAAGTCGGAAAGACAAAAGCGTTACAAAGACAACTGTCATGCAACTCTGCCGTAAATCAACTAGAACAAATTGTGCATGACATCTCGGTTTAGCAACCAACTGCTCCAGTACTAACCAAGGAAATGTAAGTCAACTTGACCAATTTCTACTCCCCTTTTATTTTATAAGATGGGAAAAAGTCTTATTGACAATAAATGAAAAATATATGAAAGAGCTTATCTTGAAAGATCTCTCGTCTTTGTGCCTGGCTGAAACGTTAACACCGGTTCCCGGGTGTACAAAGTCCACGCTGAGAGCATGAGAGCCAATGATAACACAGTTTGCTTGCAAATATGGACAAAAAGCGAGTGTTTGAATTCAGACCTAGATATCTACTCTTGAGTAGATTAAACTCTTTGAGAGTCGATGAGTGTCTTTGAGACCGTGGGGGGTTTGGCGGTCAAATGAGCAAAGTGTTTAACCTTTGTTTTCTTTCTATCAAAAATTCAAACAGATTAATACTCTCTGCCGCAGAGTGCTTGAGAGGTAAAGAAAATGCATAAGGTTGGCGGCAAGCCAAATGATCAGAAATAAGGTTGAACCTCACTTCAACATTTTACACAGTTAAGCAAGTTCTTATAGAGATACGAAGAAATTCAAATGTACACAAGAAGAAAAAAAAGCTGAAGAGCTGATAAATTACGTTCTACATAAAGTCATTAACAACCGAAAAGTTGTCTACCGCAAAGGGCGCACGTCAACCATGTCGTTTATTTGGGCACGACGTCCCCACGTCACGTCAAACGATATCTGCATCAATCAGTGGCTTCCTTGTGATAACGAAAGATATTTTAAACCTAATGGCTTGCAATCCTTTACGCAAGGTAGGTTTATTGTGCCATAGTAAAAGGCCTTGTTATGCATACCAGGATAGGAAGTTCTAACTTTATTGAGTGTCCAACACAGTTGACAAGATCACGTAAACTTGTTTACGAGAGAATTGATAGTTCGTCTTCCGCTTGCGTCATAACTGATCTAAGGGTACGTTCGATTGACTGACTCTATTCCAGAATAGGAATACGTACAATAATGACAAGAAATCTCTCATAAGAGGTTCCTGGAGTTACTGGACGAGATGACTCCTAAATTATCGTGCGTCAGCGAAAGTTAACAGATATGTCCTCCCAAATTATTAAAAAGAGAAATCTAAAAGCTATTCCCGCCTGTTCTTATTCCGGAATAAGGTCAATCGAACGCAACCTAAAACACGTGACCAGATCTGACAAATCGATAAAATCGTTAATCGATGAAAATCGATATCAATCAATAATTACCTCATCTCTCCTCTTATAGCCCTAGAGCTCTGTTACATGAGGCGTAATCAGTCGAAGCTGGATAATAGATTGACATTGAAAACTGTAACCGTGTCAATAGCACAATTACCAAATGACTGAAAAGCTAGGTGCGATCTGCACCGTTTGCAACGCTTTTCATGATTGGTCGAGAGGTAAAAAAACAAAACAACACTCCCAACCCTAAAAAACGGTAGAGCTGCAGCTTATCAGGATCCACTGAAAATGGAGCTTTTGAAAGGTGCAGGTGTCCGAATTTTGTCGAATATGGTGTGCATTGCGTTGTGACATTCCTGTAGTGTTTTGCGTCTTCCCAGCCGCTCTGCGTCCCTGTTTTCCCGCTCTTTTGGCAAAATTCGATGGCGCCTGAGGAGACAACACTAACCTTCTGCCTCGTACCCGCTAAAGTTTAAGTGCGTTTAACACGACCACTGAAGGGCAAATTAAGAAAATTAACGAGGCTTTACTGTAAGAAAATTAATTTTTGGGCTTCCTTTTGGAACAAAAACAGCTAGCGCGAGTTTAGCTTGTTATGTAACACAGGAGATTCTGGCGTGTTTTTGACAGGCTGAAAACCAACGCGATACGTTGATCAGACTTCCGGTCAGTATTTGACGGCTTTCAAGCGAAACGGCTGAAAACATAGTGAACACGGACAATTTCACTTCAGGCTCTGACCAAGCTGTGAACAATTTCCAGCATAATCTCTGAAGGCAAAGCAAGTGGAATGTGCAAGACGTATATTTCTTTTACGCGAAGTTGTACTAGCGGTTCCTCCGATGAATTTCAGGAAGCTGAAAATTGTTTACGTGGAAGGGTTAATTCGAAATTAACCTTTGTCGACGTATAATATAAACTCAGATATATTACGTTTGAAGAATTTAGTTCTGTTGAAAGGCGACCAAACTGAAGTTACCATTGGGAAGACAAAAGAAAGCGATAGAGAAATAGATGGAGAACAGGACAAAACGCTCAGTGACTGAACGCCCATTAACGAAGAGGGAGTATGTTGCTTTGTCTTTTGTACGTTTTGTCGTTTGTGGACGACGTAATTATACACTAAAATATTTTGTTAATTGTTTATGTACAATCAAAATTAAGAAAGATACAGCACAGTATTAATTTATTTATCTATTTATATTGACGACCATGAGGTCAGTCAACAGTTTAATTACTGTCAAATGTTATCCTCGATAAATAACTATCAGTCTTCCCTTACCTTACAAGATATCGTCCATATCTAGACTAGAATCGATTGAAAATTAACTGAATGTTCCCAGTGAAAGGCGATAAAGTTGAAGCCATCGACAAATTCTGAACTAAACCCTGGATTTTTATTTAAATTTAAGGTCCAGGGGAGGGTATTATGGGGTTCAGATATAAGACTGAAGTGATTCAGCGAGCAAAAGAATGATTCTGATTGGTTCTATGAACTCTTGGAATTTTCTTATATATTCCGGAGTACGAAGATCGAGTGCTCACGAGTGGATCGTTTGTGGACCCTTTCGTACGAAGTGAAACATGAGAAACATTTCCCAAGGTATCTTGCCTAAAACTTTGGCACAAACGTTTACGAAATTAAATGGCATAAAATATTTGTACGCAACTTTGCCAGTAGATAAAATCCTAACGAGTGACCATTCAAATGAAAGCTACTGAGCAGTACTTCTCTGTGCTGTTTATTATGCTGTTCAATGTGAGTCAAACTTTTAAACAAAAATATATGATACTTTATAATGTAGATTTATGGAACACAAACCAAAAAAAAAAACCAAACGAAAATGAAATGGCGACGAAACCCAAAAGAAACCACGAGACTTATGGAAAATTAGGTATCCTCGCAAATTTCACGATTGAATGTCCAACCATAAATGTGGGTCTTCAAGAAAAAAAACAAAAAGCTGATTACAACTGTCAAAGGTTAAAAATTATCAAAAGACAATGTTTTAACGTTTAAACCAGTAAAGCCATTACATTTCTCTAGTTAATATCAATGCTTATTCGACTCCTGAGGTAATGAGAATTAAGGATATGGTCACCCAAGGTAAACTTTCATGTTACTTTAATAACTTCTCCCAAGTACTTTTATAGGAAAAGTATGGGCACAACATAGGAGAATTTGTTCTTTGATATTAGGGGTTAAAGGTTAAAGGAGCAAAGGATGAAGAGCTAGTAACATATTGATATAAGGCAGAAATTTGGCTTGTATTACGTCAGTTGTTACATAAGCCTTGCATCTAACATTTAGAGTCTATGGATGAAATCCTAACTTCTAACTTTTGAGTCTAGGCATAACATCCCAGTGTGTCTATTCAAGATAAAAGCTACTGAACAGTTTTTTTCCTGTACTGCTGTTTATTATGTTCTACGAGGTGGTTCTAACTTTTCAGTCTGTGGATAAAATCCTAAAGCGTGACCATTCAAATGAAAGCCACTGAGCAGTATTTTCCTGTTATGCTGTTTACTATGTTGAAAACTTACTTCTAACTTTTGAGTCTAGGCATGAAATCCTAGTGTGACTATTTAAGATGAAAGCTACTAAACCATACCTTCCTGTAGTGCTGTTTATTATGTTGTACAAGGTGGTTCTAACTTTTGAGTCTGTGAATGGCATCCTGAATTGTGACCATCCAAATGAAAGTTACTGAGCAGTACTTTCCTTTGCTGCTGTTTATTATGCTGTACAAGGTCAGTAACGTTTGAGTCTTTTGATGAAATCCTAAAGTGTGACCATTTAAGGTGAAAGCTACTGAGAACAGTGCTTTTTACTACTTTTCCTATGTTAGTGTTTATGATGATATGTAAGGTGGTTGTAGCTTCTGAACCTGTGGATTAAAGGGTTTGTTTTGTTCGCATGGTCAGGCTCAGATAGCTGTGAACCAAACAGTTCTGAATGCAACACAACTGGGCAAAAAATTCTACTTTTGGAATAGCAAAATGAAGACGCACATGTGCAGAACACTGGCTCTGGGCACCAACAAACTTGAGAAGGCATAGGAGCAACTGGCCAGGAGAAACTTTTCCCGAGGGGGGTCCTCGTGGGGAAAACCGCTGAAGTTGCAGTTGAAAATCCAGGGAATATCGGAGGTGGTAAAGGTTTGGCTTTTTGTGATTCTGGATGATGAAGGCCTGTGTTTTTTCTTTTATGTTCTTGATAAGCTGATCTAGTGACACCTGGTTCGTATTTATATGGAAGCTTGTAAAACTTGTACACCAGCATCTGGCCTTTAACCTGTGTAAATAAAATGAGGGCCAATAAATATGACATTATCTTTACAATTATTATCTATTATAACTATTATTAAAGTAATTTTAAATCTCTATTCCAGTAACTAAGGGCCATGGAACGAGCAGTAAACCATTAAAAACGAACCTTATTTAATTTTAGCAAATCATTGAAATAGTACAGCTGAGCACAGTAAAGTATTGTCAATTTGTATTAATTATAACAAGGATAACAACTTAGAATTTGCTCTGGCATCTCTAAAGAGTGTGTTACAAATAACCACTTTCTACGTAATCATAGAAACAGCACCACAGAGATATAAATATAATGCTCAGTACTTTTTGTCTCAACAATAGCATAGTAAATTGTATCACATGAAAGTACTGCTCGGTAACTTTCATTTGAATGGTCAAACTTAAGGATTTAATCATCCAGGTCACAGACTCAAAGGTTAGATCCACCTTGTACAGCATAATCAACAGCACTACAGGAAAAGTACTGCTTAATATGGTTACCCTTCAGAATTTCATCCAAAGATTCAGAGCTAGAACCACCTTCTATAACGTAATAAACAGCTCTACAGGAAAGTAATAATGTTCAGCAACTTTCATTTGAATGGTCACATTTTGAGATTTCATTCACAGACCCATAGTTAGAACCACCTCAGTTGTACAGCATAATAAACAGAAACACAGGAAAGTACTGCTCAGTAGCTTTCAATTGCACTTCAGCATTCCATTCAACACTCAAGGCTAGAACCGCCCTGCGTGCAAACCATAATAAAGAGCACCACAGGAACGTATTGCTCTCTGAATAGCTGTCAATTGCACTTTAGGATTTTGACCATTTACAGATACAAAAGTCATGTCCTCCTTTTACAGCATAATAAACAGCACCACAGGAAAGTACTGTTCAGTAGCTTTCAATTACATATTAAGATTTCCTTCACAGACTCAAAAGTGAGGTCGACCTTGTTCAGCACTCAGGAGCTTTCATATCAAGGTTGTCTTGCCACACATAAGGTCCGTCTCTTCTATTCCATTGCTATAAAGCGACTCAAAAAGCTACAATTCATAAATTGTGAGGAGACCTGAAGAAACTCTTAATTCATTGTAGTTTTTCTGGTCTTTCTGGACTGGCATTGAAACTTTTTTAAACAAAGTAAAGTTAAAGCAAAAAGTTAAAACCCTAATCTAAGTTAATTTAAAATTCCAAGGTTGTGATTGTTCTCCTTCTCTGTTTACACAAAAAGGTTATTGAGTTTGATTAGTAAAGCGTTCGAATTTGTTATAAAATTAATATTACTATCGTCAACCTTTTTTTCCCTTGTGGTTTGACTTGTTTTCAGAGAGTTTGTCTGTTAATCCTTCTACGTTTGTTTGGGTGCCCGACCTGAACATATAAAACATATTTTCCGTTAAATGACTGCCTGGCATTTTTAACTCTAAGGTTATTTCAGGTTGGCAGTATCCCTATTATTTGTGTGTTACACTGTAGAAGCTTTCTGTAGACTCTGGGGTAAATAAAGTTTGTTGTTCTTGTTGTTGTTGTTGTTGTTGTTGCTAGAACTGCTGCGCATCTTATGTTTCAGCGGTGGCCCTTATTGAAACAGGGTATATAATGTAATTCATTAATTTTCCTCCTTTGTATAAGTCATTGGTTTCATCTGTTCTATAGTATACTTTTCCACTGTGGCCCTCAACATCTTTAAACGAACATTGGTGCCCTCAAACGAAGCCAAAAGAAGGCCTCCAAGTCAGCCCGTTATTGACATTCATAAGCTAAGAATACGACAAAATGTATGAAATGCCTGATTGGACTACACTTGAGATTGGTAGCTCTCATCTTCCAGACATAACTAATCAATGACCAATGACACTAATGAGTATGATTTCAGCTGATGGCTCATTGATTATTGGTGGTGATCAATGAGTAATGGTTTAGAAACTTTTGAACAAACATACAACACAGTCGTAATACGTGGAACGTACTCTGACGGGTCTCCAGGGCACAATCCCTGGAACTACTTTGTTATTACTTTACGTAAATAACATACCAAACGTTGTTACTTCTACTGCCAAACTGTTTGCTGATGATACAAAGATTTCTCGTGAACTTAATCATGCCAACGATACATCAGCGCTCAAGTCGGACCTTCATTCTCTCAAAGACTGGACAAGGAGCTTGCATGTTAAATTTAACCCTCAGAGTGCGAAGTAATGAAAATAACGCACAGACAAGAAAAAAAGTAAGCATCCTTATTATCTACCAAAAACAGGATTAAAATCTGTTAACTCATATAAAGAAACCAAACTCATTGAAGGGCTAGTACAACTAGTACAACTAGTCTTCTTCAGGGTCAGCAAACAAAATGTTAGGCCTACTAAAGTGTACATTTGGCAGTAAGAACAAAGAAATCTTTCCTATCCTTTAGAAGCCATTGGTAACACCTATCTCAGAATGTGTATGCCCAGTATAGTCACCCTACTTAGTCAAAGATAAATGAGCTATCGAAAAAGTACAACGAAGAGAATCGAGAATTGCTCTTGGTCAGAAACAACGCGAGATGCCTTACGAAGAACGACGTAAATTGCTAAATCGGAACCGACACACATGAACATCGATGAGAGTACCTGACCTAAACAGAATGTTACAAGATAGTGCTTGGACTAAATCGCTTGAACTTCAATGACTACTTCGAGTATTTTAAAAGCAAAAACACTAGAGCTAACCATCCATATAAGATCCAACCGAAATCAGCAAGAGTTAACTCCCTGAAGTACTCCTTCTTTGTTAGAATCATCAAAGATTGGGACAATTTACCAAACCAGCTGTTTGCACATGATATTAAAATCAATAAATTTAAACAAAGTTTAAAAAAGTAGATGAACATTCACTGATTCAGTTTCTTTTCTCTTTTTAAATTGCTCTTTCAGTCAACATAAACGAGCATAATCAATGCATCATAGTTTATATTTACATTTTACATTCTACATAAATATTATTCATATGATCGTTTTGGAACTACAGTCAAGGATATGTGGTCGCTTACGGGAGGTGGTCGCTTACCAGGGGACAGACCACAGGGGGTCTAAATTTCGCACAATTTACATAAGGTAACTGCGGAGACCTAACCCTTTTGCCAGTGGTTATCGAAACCCATACACAATAACTTTTCTTAGCTACAAGTAAATTACGACTGGTCCAAAATTATTCTAGGCAAAAAATCTTAGGGTCTATGGTAATAATTATTGTTTGTATCTCAATCAAAGAAACTTGAGCCTTTTGATTACTCTAGGTGGCGCTGTCTAAATTTTTCAGGGAACGGAAAATAAGCAAAAACATAAGAAAGATAAAAGATTGGAGAGTTTTTTTCCTACAAAGGATTCAATCTCATTAAAGTTTATTTCAGTGTGAAGTATAGTGCATATGTATTTTATCAATTGTTTCAATGGTTAGCCCCCCACGCAGTCGTTTTAGGGGACTCGTATAATAAGGAGGAGGTAATACGAGTCCCCTAAAAACGACTGTGTGGGAGGCTATTCAATACAAAGCTTTATCGGGAAACACTTCCGGCTCCGACTGTGAGATTTACGGCGACCGTGCGCTGTAATGATGTGAATATGTAACAGCGTCTGTGTTTCTTTCAAACCATTTTTGACACATTTTGATAATTATTTTTATATCAATCCAATCCGAGAATCCGAGTGGTCGCCTATGGGAGGATAAAAAGCAATTGAAAATTTTAAACAATCATCTCTAAAAGTGGTCGCTTACGAGAGGTGGTCGCCCACGAGAGGTTCCATCTAAAGTAATTTGCCTTGAAAACTTTGGTATTTTGGAAAAGTGGTCGCTTACGAGAGGTAGTCGCAAAGGGAGGTTCGACTGTATACTATATATTTTGATAGTTTTTGATTGTTTCCATAGGGCTAACCTCACGGTCCTCCTTTTCAAATAGATTACGTAAAATGTTTATTGTATATTATTTGAATAGAGTATTACTAGTAATCGACGATTAATCAAAGACAAAACATTTTGTGGTCTACTGATTACTTAATTTATGTCATCGCTCACTCGATCTCATTGATTAATCTTGATGGTAATGATTACTCATTGATTACTTATTGATTACTCATTAAGAAATCATTTCATATTATCCAGCAGAACTATTATGAATTTCTTGGCCTTGTCTCTGAATGTTTTCAAGAAATAACGTTCCGCTGAGTGAACATGACACGTTACAGTTATAATAATCTGATACTTTTAATTAAAAGTTTCAGTGGACAAACAAAACATTCAAAACAGCTGAACAATAGCTGATACATGAGGCCAGTGTTTCAAAAGAGAGCTCTGACGACAGTTCAATTTCCGCCGGTGGAAGGACAATATTCTTTGATCTCCAGAGATTGGCCTTTGAACTAGCATTTAAAGAATCAACATACCCAAGGGGTACTATCAGAGTTTTCAAATATCCGGTAAGTAAATTTCTAGTGCAGACCCAGCTGTAAATGGGTTGTATTTCATGATTGTTATAAAGGACCAACTTGCCATCGTATTTATTATCTGCTCGCAACTCCTGAAGAAATAAAAGTTTGGGTTAAAATAAAGCAGACAACAGAAATCCGAAGATTAATACACCCAAGAGTGGTGCTCCATCTATTTCTCTGTTTTCATCTGTCTTTCATATTCATGCACGGGTTTGGGTGGGTGCGTGAGATCAATATAAGGACTGATCGAAGCTACCAGTGAAGCCTTTACAAGCTGACGTCCGATCTCACCCCGGCACAGAAACCAGAATTCTAAACCGCCTTGAGACTGTGATATATGAGGTATATAAAGAAATTAACATTACCAAAATACATTACCAAACAATTTGAAAAGATTTAAATATTTTCTGCTGGCGACTGACAGGGTTTGTAACCTCTGAAGACCTTAAGGAGTTCTGCTTAAATAAATGTGCCGTAAATGTATATCTTATCAAGTACGTACACCATGTAAATAATTCATGACTACACAAATGTCGCCATTAAACCATTATTAACAAGCCTTTTTAGACAAATGTACCATTGAAGTTGCCAACAGATAACATCTGTTGAATGTTAACTCTGTTAGAGCGTGAAATTAAATTGTCCCTCCTGCTTCAGTAAAAGCTATTGAGTCAGTCCGCGTGTTTTTAACAAATCTCGTGTCATTAGCCTGGAGTAAGTAGTTCGTCCTCTCTTGCCTGGAGGCTGAATTTTACTTTGCTTTCTTCGCGTTGCTACTTTTGGATGAAATATTCAGTTATGAAAAATTTCATTTTTATTTAAGAAACGCATTCACGATATCTGTCATTTCTCGATCTAGCTGCGACAAACAAGCTAGACAACTGATTTGCCTTACTAGTGCTTCTGTGAATCATATCTCAGACCGATTTGCCCAGTCAAATGAAAGCTCTAATTTGAGCGACACTTCCCTTGGTTGTCAATTATTGTACCTTTCAACACGATTTTAGCTCTTGAGTCCTTGATGAAAATGCTATAGTTTGGTCAACACTATTTTGTATCAGTACTTCCTGCAGTACCCAGTCTTTAGTATGCAGTGCAAAGTACCATTTCTTGCTTTCAAGCCTCATCGAAATATCCACTGATTCAATTATACAAATTATTATTCAAGGAGAACCTTCCCTGCACAGAAGTATGTTTTGCATATATAAGAGGGTAAAGAGTGTTCATTTCATAGCTCACCTTTCTAATGATTCCCTGTTGATAGTACAACCTCAACGCTCTACTTAGTTTGCTGTAATTCATGTCTTCTTTATCTTTGAATTTTCCCCATCTTTTAGCCACCTCGTGGTGGTCAATAAGCTTAAACTCTCCACTCTCCTTCTTCCTCCAACATATGATAGATCTGCAGCTTTCATCGGCTAGAAGTTCTAGCAGAAACTCCCACAGATGGAGCATGTTCTTGTACCGGTGTTCTCGTCTCTGCGTGGGCGTCGGGGTAACCTGCGAAGAATGTTTAACTATGCAACATTCAAGATCATTACATTCGGTTTGGCCTTGTGCTGTGCTTGAAGGATTGATCTCTGCCATGTCTTTTTGTGGTCGCCCTAAACAAAGAGTAAACAGAAGTTCAAGACAGTGGCGTACTGAATGACTGCACTTTAGAATAATAATTGGATACCTGAAGTCACTGGCCGTGCATAGAGCATGTGGGCACCCAAACTGGACCTACAGTAGCTAAGAAAGTGATGATTTGTTTACTGGTTAAAATGACTGATTGCTGATTGGTTGAGATAATGAGAATCATTTCGATATTATTATTTACTTACTTCTGATTGGCAGAACGGGGCTAATACTCGCTCGTGATTGGCCGAGGGAGACATGGCTATATTTTATTAGTTTTTACAAGAGTGTGCACAACGAATGACTGCTTCTGTGTGGCTTTTAACCAGCGTTGTTTTGTAAAAAAACCACGCAATCATTCGTGGTGCTAGCTTGAAAACTGAACTGGCGAATTTCAGTGTATTCTACAAAACAGCAGGCGAGCCTGTGTTTCAACAGCTAATACCTTGGATCGACTTGGTGCCTGGCGAGGTGGCGTGGTCGAAAATAAATGTGACTCATGGCGGACAAGCTCTTTCACTTTGTAACAGCTTCGTGCAACCTAAAGAACAGAGAACAGAATTCGCTGGAAGGAATGTTCAGAATACCATTAATGGAAGAAGGGTGTAATATATACAGATGGAATTCAGTAATAAACAGAGAGAAAATACTCTGCAAAGTCACTTTGGACTCACCGTTTACTGTTGTGATCGATGTGTAATTTTCAAGCGGCGGGCGTCCCAGCACAGGTGAATAAAATGCTTATTTGATTAATGACCAGTTATGTTTGTTTTGTACATAAAATACACTCTTATTTTTTCTTACGATCAGTAGAACAGTGAGCCCGCCTTTTCTTGTTCTTTACATGCCGGGAAACAGCTAGTTGAATTGTTAATTTCCTGGCAACCTTTTCCACAAGTGAATCTTTTGACTCCAATGGATAACTGCGCCTGGAAGATTTTAATAAAATTTTGCCTTTTATCGATGTTACAAATACGTAAACTTAGAATTAAAAGGGTTGGGTAATCTTTACTTGCATTTTCGGAAATTTCACAAATTTTCTTCCCGCTCAACTCGGAGAATTTGTTAAATCTACTTTGGTAAAATCGTATACCAGTCGATAAGAACTACAATCGTAGGATAAGATCGTAGAATTGAAATAATCGTATCGGGCACTTCTGACTAGGATATATATTTTGGCACAGCAAAGGGGAATCGAAAAATGGGAAAAACTGTTTTGACAATTTTTCGCGTATTTTAGCTAATAGAGAACATCTTTATAGCCTGGGTAAATCCGTAGACTAGAATCGTAGGACCACAGTGATCGAATATAATGAAGAATCCAGAAATCAGAAGATTGGTATTATAGGACACTCGCTGTAAGACAATGTATTTTGATATTTAAAATCGTAGAGAGGAAGATTGGAGGTTCTGCAATCGTTAGAGAACTTCGATCGGAAATAAAAATCGAGGCTTCGTTCTTATCTGAAAGCCGTATTACGAGTGTCTTTGCTCGGTCGGTGTATTCTTCAAGTACCTCTGGCGTGCATATTAACGTTTTGGAAAGTTTCGAAGTCCTTCCATTATAATGGGCAAAGATATCATACTAAACCAACCCGATATGCAGTGCACAAAATTGTCAGTAATATTTCCCCTTCATATCTTAGAAGTATCTTTACTAATGGATCGGATTGTCCACTCCTATAACTTGAGAAATTCAGCCACCAATATGCATATTCCCAGACCTAATTTGGATATTGCAAAATGTAGTCGTCACTGCAGAGGATCTGTCCTTTGGCAGAAGCAACAGTTCACGGTAACTTAAGTAATGCTGATAATTATGAGGATTTGATGATGATGATGATGATGATAATAATGTTGTTTTTTCGTGATCACGTTTGTGCTGTACTGTTGGCTGTGTAATAATGTCATAGTCTTACGCAGCAATTACAGTAGTATGTAAAAATTAAATTGTCTCCTGCATTATAGCCATTAGTATCAAACGTCAGTTTTGGGGTTGATTTCATCCAATACTAAAAAAATGATCTTAGAAAGTGATCAGCCTGGTGATTCTGACAATAAGGTGGAAGGTAGAAGGCTCACAAATTGCTGAGACGAAAAATGAAATTAAATTGTTTGAGTTCCCGCAAGAACTTGATTCAAAGCCAGTGAAGATTTAACTTCACAAAACTCAGTTTTGTATTTGTTTTTCTTGCTGTATGTTACTCAGAAATAAAGGAACAGCGAGCTTTGGAAACTGTCTTTAGCTGTACATATATCTAAATCATTTTCAATAAAATGAATCTGTGATTATGAAGTCGGAAAGACAAAAGCGTTACAAAGACAACTGTCATGCAACTCTGCCGTAAATCAACTAGAACAAATTGTGTATGACATCTCGGTTTAGCAACCAACTGCTCCAGTACTAACCAAGGAAATGTAAGTCAACTTGACCAATTTCTACTCCCCTTTTATTTTATAAGATGGGAAAAAGTCTTATTGACAATAAATGAAAAATATATGAAAGAGCTTATCTTGAAAGATCTCTCGTCTTTGCCTGGCTGAAACGTTAACACCGGTTCCCGGGTGTACAAAGTCCACGCTGAGAGCATGAGAGCCAATGATAACACAGTTTGCTTGCAAATATGGACAAAAAGCGAGTGTTTGAATTCAGACCTAGATATCTACTCTTGAGTAGATTAAACTCGAGTGCTTGAGAGGTAAAGAAAATGCATAAGGTTGGCGGCAAACCAAATGATCAGAAATAAGGTTGAACCTCACTTCAACATTTTACACAGTTAAGCAAGTTCTTATAGAGATACGAAGAAATTCAAATGTACACAAGAAGAAAAAAAAGCTGAAGAGCTGATAAATTACGTTCTACATAAAGTCATTAACAACCGAAAAGTTGTCTACCGCAAAGGGCGCACGTCAACCATGTCGTTTATTTGGGCACGACGTCCCCACGTCACGTCAAACGATATCTGCATCAATCAGTGGCTTCCTTGTGATAACGAAAGATATTTTAAACCTAATGGCTTGCAATCCTTTACGCAAGGTAGGTTTATTGTGCCATAGTAAAAGGCCTTGTTATGCATACCAGGATAGGAAGTTCTAACTTTATTGAGTGTCCAACACAGTTGACAAGATCACGTAAACTTGTTTACGAGAGAATTGATAGTTCGTCTTCCGCTTGCGTCATAACTGATCTAAGGGTACGTTCGATTGACTGACTCTATTCCAGAATAGGAATACGTACAATAATGACAAGAAATCTCTCATAAGAGGTTCCTGGAGTTACTGGACGAGATGACTCCTAAATTATCGTGCGTCAGCGAAAGTTAACAGATATGTCCTCCCAAATTATTAAAAAGAGAAATCTAAAAGCTATTCCCGCCTGTTCTTATTCCGGAATAAGGTCAATCGAACGCAACCTAAAACACGTGACCAGATCTGACAAATCGATAAAATCGTTAATCGATGAAAATCGATATCAATCAATAATTACCTCATCTCTCCTCTTATAGCCCTAGAGCTCTGTTACATGAGGCGTAATCAGTCGAAGCTGGATAATAGATTGACATTGAAAACTGTAACCGTGTCAATAGCACAATTACCAAATGACTGAAAAGCTAGGTGCGATCTGCACCGTTTGCAACGCTTTTCATGATTGGTCGAGAGGTAAAAAAACAAAACAACACTCCCAACCCTAAAAAACGGTAGAGCTGCAGCTTATCAGGATCCACTGAAAATGGAGCTTTTGAAAGGTGCAGGTGTCCGAATTTTGTCGAATATGGTGTGCATTGCGTTGTGACATTCCTGTAGTGTTTTGCGTCTTCCCAGCCGCTCTGCGCACCTGTTTTCCCGCTCTTTTGGCAAAATTCGATGGCGCCTGAGGAGACAACACTAACCTTCTGCCTCGTACCCGCTAAAGTTTAAGTGCGTTTAACACGACCACTGAAGGGCAAATTAAGAAAATTAACGAGGCTTTACTGTAAGAAAATTAATTTTTGGGCTTCCTTTTGGAACAAAAACAGCTAGCGCGAGTTTAGCTTGTTATGTAACACAGGAGATTCTGGCGTGTTTTTGACAGGCTGAAAACCAACGCGATACGTTGATCAGACTTCCGGTCAGTATTTGACGGCTTTCAAGCGAAACGGCTGAAAACATAGTGAACACGGACAATTTTACTTCAGGCTCTGACCAAGCTGTGAACAATTTCCAGCATAATCTCGGAAGGCAAAGCAAGTGGAATGTGCAAGACGTATATTTCTTTTACGCGAAGTTGTACTAGCGGTTCCTCCGATGAATTTCAGGAAGCTGAAAATTGTTTATGTGGCAGGGTTAATTCGAAATTAACGTTTGTCGACGTATAATATAAACTCAGATATATTACGTTTCAAGCATTTAGTTCTGTTGAAAGGCGACCAAACTGAAGTTACCATTGGGAAGACAAAAGAAAGCGATAGAGAAATAGATGGAGAACAGGACAAAACGCTCAGTGACTGAACGCCCATTAACGAAGAGGGAGTATGTTGCTTTGTCTTTTGTACGTTTTGTCGTTTGTGGACGACGTAATTATACACTAAAATATTTTGTTAATTGTTTATGTACAATCAAAATTAAGAAAGATACAGCACAGTATTAATTTATTTATCTATTTATATTGACGACCATGAGGTCAGTCAACAGTTTAATTACTGTCAAATGTTATCCTCGATAAATAACTATCAGTCTTCCCTTACCTTACAAGATATCGTCCATATCTAGACTAGAATCGATTGAAAATTAACTGAATGTTCCCAGTGAAAGGCGATAAAGTTGAAGCCATCGACAAATTCTGAACTAAACCCTGGATTTTTATTTAAATTTAAGGTCCAGGGGAGGGTATTATGGGGTTCAGATATAAGACTGAAGTGATTCAGCGAGCAAAAGAATGATTCTGATTGGTTCTATGAACTCTTGGAATTTTCTTATATATTCCGGAGTACGAAGATCGAGTGCTCACGAGTGGATCGTTTGTGGACCCTTTCGTACGAAGTGAAACATGAGAAACATTTCCCAAGGTATCTTGCCTAAAACTTTGGCACAAACGTTTACGAAATTAAATGGCATAAAATATTTGTACGCAACTTTGCCAGTAGATAAAATCCTAACGAGTGACCATTCAAATGAAAGCTACTGAGCAGTACTTCTCTGTGCTGTTTATTATGCTGTTCAATGTGAGTCAAACTTTTAAACAAAAATATATGATACTTTATAATGTAGATTTATGGAACACAAACCAAAAAAAAAACCAAACGAAAATGAAATGGCGACGAAACCCAAAAGAAACCACGAGACTTATGGAAAATTAGGTATCCTCGCAAATTTCACGATTGAATGTCCAACCATAAATGTGGGTCTTCAAGAAAAAAAACAAAAAGCTGATTACAACTGTCAAAGGTTAAAAATTATCAAAAGACAATGTTTTAACGTTTAAACCAGTAAAGCCATTACATTTCTCTAGTTAATATCAATGCTTATTCGACTCCTGAGGTAATGAGAATTAAGGATATGGTCACCCAAGGTAAACTTTCATGTTATTTTAATAACTTCTCCCAAGTACTTTTATAGGAAAAGTATGGGCACAACATAGGAGAATTTGTTCTTTGATATTAGGGGTTAAAGGTTAAAGGAGCAAAGGATGAAGAGCTAGTAACATATTGATATAAGGCAGAAATTTGGCTTGTATTACGTCAGTTGTTACATAAGCCTTGCATCTAACATTTAGAGTCTATGGATGAAATCCTAACTTCTAACTTTTGAGTCTAGGCATAACATCCCAGTGTGTCTATTCAAGATAAAAGCTACTGAACAGTTTTTTTCCTGTACTGCTGTTTATTATGTTCTACGAGGTGGTTCTAACTTTTGAGTCTGTGGATAAAATCCTAAAGCGTGACCATTCAAATGAAAGCCACTGAGCAGTATTTTCCTGTTATGCTGTTTACTATGTTGAAAACTTACTTCTAACTTTTGAGTCTAGGTATGAAATCCTAGTGTGACTATTTAAGATGAAAGCTACTAAACCATACCTTCCTGTAGTGCTGTTTATTATGTTGTACAAGGTGGCTCTAACTTTTGAGTCTGTGAATGGCATCCTGAATTGTGACCATCCAAATGAAAGTTACTGAGCAGTACTTTCCTTTGGTGCTGTTTATTATGCTGTACAAGGTCAGTAACGTTTGAGTCTTTTGATGAAATCCTAAAGTGTGACCATTTAAGGTGAAAGCTACTTAGAACAGTGCTTTTTACTACTTTTCCTATGTTAGTGTTTATGATGATATGTAAGGTGGTTGTAGCTTCTGAACCTGTGGATTAAAGGGTTTGTTTTGTTCGCATGGTCAGGCTCAGATAGCCGTGAACCAAACAGTTCTGAATGCAACACAACTGGGCAAAAAATTCTACTTTTGGAATAGCAAAATGAAGACCCACATGTGCAGAGCACTGGTTCTGGGCACCAACAAACTTGAGAAGGCATAGGAGCAACTGGCCAGGAGAAACTTTTCCCGAGGGGGGTCCTCGTGGGGAAAACCGCTGAAGTTGCAGTTGAAAATCCAGGTAATATCGGAGGTGGTAAAGGTTTGGCTTTTTGTGATTCTGGATGATGAAGGCCTGTGTTTTTTCTTTTATGTTCTTGATAAGCTGATCTAGTGACACCTGGTTCGTACTTGTATGGAAGCTTGTAAAACTTGTACACCAGCATCTGGCCCTTAACCTGTGTAAATAAAATGAGGGCCAGAAAATATGACATTATCTTTACAATTATTATCTATTATAACTATTATTAAAGTAATTTAAAATCTCTATTCCAGTAACTAAGGGCCATGGAACGATCAGTGAACCATTAAAAACGAACCTCATTTTATTTTAGCGAATCAGTGAAATAGTACAGCTGAGCACAGTAAAGTATTGTCAATTTGTATTAATTATAACAAGGGTAACAACTTAGAATTTGCTCTGGCATCTCTAAACAGTGTATTACAAATAACCACTTTCTACGTAATCATAAAAACAGCACCACAGAGATATAAATATAATGCTCAGTACTTTTTGTCTCAACAATAGCATAGTAAATTGTATCACATGAAAGTACTGCTCGGTAACTTTCGTTTGAATGGTCACACTTTAGGATTTAATCATCCAGATCAGACTCAAAGTTTAGATCCACCTTGTACAGCATAATAAACAGCACTACAGGAAAGTACTGCTTAATAGCTTTCATTTGAATAATTACCCTTCAGAATTTCATCCAAAGATTCAGAGCTAGAACCACCTTCTATAAGGTAATAAACAGCTCTACAGGAAAGTAATAATGTTCAGCAACTTTCATTTGAATGGTCACATTTTGGGATTTCATTCACAGACCCATAGTTAGAACCACCTCAGTTGTACAGCATAATAAACAGAAACACAGGAAAGTACTGCTCAGAAGCTTTCAATTGCACTTCAGCATTCCATTCAACACTCAAGGCTAGAACCGCCCTGCGTGCAAACCATAATAAAGAGCACCACAGGAACGTATTCCTCTCTGAATAGCTGTCAATTACACTATAGGATTTTGACCATTTACAGATACAAAAGTCATGTCCTCCTTCTACAGCATAATAAACAGCACCACAGGAAAGTACTGCTTAGTAGTTTTCAATTACATATTAAGATTTCCTTCACAGACTCAAAAGTGAGGTCGACCTTGTTCAGCACTCAGGAGCTTTGATATCAAGGTTGTCTTGCCACACATAAGGTCCGTCTCTTCTATTCCATTGCTATAAAGCGACTCAAAAAGCTACAATTCATAAATTGTGAGGAGACCTGAAGAAACTCTTAATTCATTGTAGTTTCTCTGGAGAAGCCTGGTATTGAAACTGTTTTAAACAAAGCAAAGTTAAAGCAAAAAGTTAAAGCCCTAATTTAAGTTATTTTAAAATTCCAAGGTTCTGATTGTTCTCCTTCTCTGTTTACACAAAAAGGTTATTGAGTTTGATTAGTAAAGCGTTCGAATTTGTTATAAAATTAATATTACTATCGTTAACCTTTTTTTCCCTTGTGGTTTGACTTGTTTTCAGAGAGTTTGTCTGTTAATCCTTCTACGTTTGTTTAGGTGCCCGACCTGAACATATAAAATATATTTTCCGTTAAATGACTGCCTGGCATTTTTAACTCTAAGGTTATTTCAGGTAGTCAGTATCCCTATTATTTGTGTGTTACACTGTAAAAGTTTTTTGTAGACTCTGGAGTAAATAAACTTTGTTGTTCTTGTTGTTGTTGTTGTTGTTGTTGAGTTGTTGTTGCTAGAACTGCTGCGCATCTTATGTTTCAGCGGTGGCCCTTATTGAAACAGGGTATATAATGTAATTCATTAATTTTCCTCCTTTGTATAAGTCATTGGTTTCATCTGTTCTATAGTATACTATTCCACGGTGGCCCTCAACATCTTTAAACGAACATTGGTGCCCTCAAACGAAGCCAAAAGAAGGCCTCCAAGTCAGCCCGTTATTGACATTCATAAGCTAAGAATACGACGAAATGTATGAAACGCCTGATTGGACTACACTTGAGATTGGTAGCTCTCATCTTCCAGACATAACTAATCAATGACCAATGACACTAATGAGTATGATTTCAGCTGATGGGTCATTGATTATTGCTGGTGATCAATGAGTAATGGTTTAGAAACTTTTTAACAAACATACAACACAGTCGTAATACGTGGAACGTACTCTGACAGGTCTCCAGGGCACAATCCCTGGAATTACTTTGTTGTTACTTTACGTAAATAACATACCAAACGTTGCTACTTCTACTGCCAAACTATTTGCTGATGATACAAAGATTTCTCGTGAACTTGATCATGTCAACGATACATCAGCGCTTAAGTCGGACCTAGATTCTCTCAAAAACTGGACAAGGAGCTTGCATGTTAAATTTAACCCTCAGAAATGCGAAGTAACGAGAATAACACATAAACAGGATAAAAGTAAGCATCCTTATTACCTGTCAAATACAGAATTAAAATCTGTCAACTCATATAAAGAAACCAAACTCATTGAAGGGATGACAGTACGGCAAACGGCACTTTATTTTGGCCAATATTTCAACTAGTGCAACTAGTCTTCTTCAGGGTCAGCAGACAAACTGTTGGGCCTACTAAACCGTATATTTGACAGTAAGAACAAAGAAATCTTCTCTATGCTTTAGAAGCCGTTGGTAAGACCTATCTCAGGATATGTATGCCCAGTATAGTCACCCTACTTAGTCAAAGATAAATTAGCTATCGAAAAAGTACAACGAAGAGAATCGAGGATTGCTCTAGGTCAGAAACAACGCGAGATACCTTACGAAGAACAACGTAAATTGCTAACTTGGAACCGACACACTTCAACATCGATGAGAGTACCTGTCCTAAACGGAATGTTACAAGACAGTGCTTGGACTAAATCGTCTGGAATTCAATGACTACTTCGAGTACTTTAAAAGCAAAACCACTAGAGCTAACCATCCATATAAGATCCAAACGAAATCAGCAAAAGTTAACTCCCTAAAGTACTCCTTCTTTGTATTAATCATCAAAGATTGGGAAAATTTACCAAACCAGCTATTTGGACATGATATCAAACTTAACAGATTTAAACAAAGTTTAAAACAGTAGATGAACATTCACTGATTCAGTTTCTTTTCTCTTTTTAAACTGCTC
Source organism: Pavona decussata (assembly GCF_977016875.1). Classification (NCBI taxonomy): domain Eukaryota; kingdom Metazoa; phylum Cnidaria; class Anthozoa; order Scleractinia; family Agariciidae; genus Pavona; species Pavona decussata. The sequence continues at coordinate 1,004,638 of NW_028145447.1, read as the reverse complement.
CTTCAGTCCACATAAACGATTATATTCAATGTATTATAGTTCATATTTACATTTTACATTCTACATAAATATTATTCATATGATCCTCCTTTTCAAATAGGCCGTTACGACAATATTTATTGCATATGTATTTGAATAGAGTATTATTACTAGTAATCGATGATTAATCAAAGACAAAACATTCTGAGGCCTACTGATTACTTATTTCATGTCATCGCTCACTCGATCTCATTGATTAGTCTTGATGGTAATGATTACTCATTGATTACCCATTGATTACTCATTGGGAGATCATTTCATATTACCCAGCAGAATTATTATGAATTTCCTGGCCTTGTCTTAGAATGTTTTCAAGAAATAACGTTTTACTGAGTCATAGTTAACAAAAAAAGAATGGTTATGAAGCCTGACAAATTTCTTTGTTATATGTTTAGTAGCATTTTAGGCCTTGACAGTGCACAGACGACAATAGATTTTGAAATGTGTTGGAGCAACTGACCATTAGGAACGTTCGTGTTAAGAATTTCAACTGTAGTGTAAACATTCAAACAAAGGATTGTTCACTGTCGTGGCCTTTCCAACATAAATTGCAGCACCATTGTTTTCATGGCAAAGTTAACCAGTCCCTCAATTAACTATGGCTGAGTGAACATGGTACGTTACAGTTATAATTATATGATTTTTTTAATTAAAAGTTTCAGTTGTCAAACAAAACATTGAAAACAGCTGAACAATAGCTTATACATGTGGTGTTTCAAAAGAAAGCTTTGAGAACAGTTCAAGTTCAGCGGTAAAAGGACAAAATTCTTTGATCTCTAGAGATTGGCTCTTAAACTAACATTTAAAGAATCAAGGTACCCTTCACAAGGGGTACTATAAGAGTTTTCAAATATACGGTAAGTTAATTTCTAGTGCAGACCCAGCTCTAAATGGTTTTGTATTTTATGATTGTTATAAAAGACCAACTTGCCATCTTATGCTATTATCTAATCGCAACTCCTGAAGAAATAAAAATTTGGGTTAAAATAAAGCAGACAACAGAAATCCGAAAACCAGTACACCCAAGAGTGGTGCTCTATATGTTTCTCTGATTTTATCTGTCTTTCATATTTATGGATGGGTTGGGTGGGTGCGTGAGATCAATAGATGGACTGATGGCAGCTATCAGCGGCGCCTTTACATGCTCACGTCCAATCTCACCCCACAGAACGAAAATTCTAAACCAAGTTTCAAGTTTATTTATTTCCACATATTAATTAAACACAAAGAAAAGGAATAAGGGTGAAAGGAATGTGGAAGTGTGAAAACGAAAACCCATGGGGTTAAAATGAAACCCCCTTGAGACTGTGATATATGAGGTATATAAATACATTACCAAACAATTTGAAAAGATTTGATTATTTTCTGCTGGCGACTGACAGGGTTTGTAACCTCTGAGGACCTTTAATAAGGCATTGCGCTTGAATAAATGAGCCGTAAATGTAAAACTTATCAAGTACGTACGCCATGTACATAATTCATGACCACACAAATGTCGCCATTAAACCATGATTAACAAGCCTTTGCAGACAAATTTACCATTGAAGTTGCTCATTGATAACATCTGTTGAATATTAACTCTGTTAGAGCGTGAAATTAGATTGTCCGTGTTTGCTTCTGTAAAGGCTTTTGAGTCAGTGCGCGTGTTTTTAACAAATCTCGTGTTATAAGTAGTTCGTCCTCTCTTGCCTGGAGGCTGAATTTTACTTTGCTCTCTTCGCGTTGCTATCTTTGGATGAAAGATTATGGCAAATTCCACTTTTATTAGTTTAAGAAACGTACGATGTCTGTCATTCCTAGCTCCACAAGCTAGACAGCTGAATTGCCTTACACGTTTGAAGTGCTACTATGAATCAAATCTCAGACAGATTTTCCCAGTGAAATGAAAGCTCTACTGATTTGAGCGACACTTCCCTGAGTTCTCAATTACTGTGTTTTTCAACACAAGTTTAGTTCTTGAGTCATTTACGAAATGTCAAGTTCTGTTCTTGAGTCATTTACGAAATGTCTATGGTATGGTCAACACTATTTTGTATAAAAAATAATGAGCGGTACTTCCTGCAGTACCCAGTCTTGAACATTTAACATTTAATATTTAACATGTACCATTTCGTGCTTTCAATTCTCATCGAAATATCCTCTGATTCAATCATACAAATTATTATTAAAGAGAACCTTCCCTGTACAAAGTTTTGCTAATATAAGCGGGTAAAGAGTGTTCATTTTATAACTCACCTTTCTAATGATTCCCTGTTGATAGTACAACCTCAACGCTCTACTTAGTTTGCTGTAATTCATGTCTTCTTTCTCTTTGAATTTTCCCCATCTTTTAGCCACTTCGTGGTGGTCAATAAGCTTAAACTCTCCACTCTCTTTCTTTCTCCAACATATGATAGATCTGCAGCTTTCATCGGCTAGAAGCTCTAGCAGAAACTCCCAAAGATGGAGCATGTTCTTGTACCGGTGTTCTTGTCTCTGCGTGGGCGTCGGGGTAGTCTGCGAAGAATGTTTCTCTATGCACCACTCAAGACCGTTGCAGTCGTTTTGGCCTTGCGCTGTACTTGAAGAATTGATCTCCGCCATATCTTTTTGTGGTCGCCCTAAGGATAGACAAATAGTAAACGAAAAGTTCAAGACACTGGCTTACTGAATGACTGCGCTTTAGAATAATATTAAAGATACCTGAAGTCACTGGCCGTGCACAGACAATGTGGGCACCCAAACTGGACCTAGCTTAGAAATTGATGATTTATTAACTGGTTTAAATGACTGAATGCTGATTGGTTGAGATAGTGGGAAATCATTTCGTTGTTGTTGTTTACTCACTTCTGATTGGCTGAGCGGGGATAATACTCACTCGTGATTGGCCGAGGGAGACATGGCTATCTTTAGTTTTTTGCAAGTGTGTGTGTGCACAACGAATGACTGCTTCCGTGCGGCTTTTAACCAGCGTTGTTTTGTAATAAAGCGCAAACATTTGTGGTGCTAGCTTGAAAACTGAACTGGTGAATTTCAGTGTATTCTACAAAACAGTAGGAGAGCCTGTGTTTCAACAGCTAATACCTTGGATCGACTAGGTGCCTGACGAGGTGGCGAGGTCGAAAATAATGTGACCCATAGCGGACAAGCTCTTTCACTTCATAACAGCTTCGTGCAACCTAAAGAACGCAGAACAGAAGGATGTTCAGGAGGGTGTAGTATATACAAGTCAAATTCAGTGCCAAAAAGGAAGAAAATACTCTGCAACGTCACCTTGCACTCACCGTCAGCTGTTGTGATCGATGTGTGATTTTCAAGCGGCAGGCGTCACACTGCGTCACAGGTGAATAAAATGCTTATTTGATTAATGACCATTCAAGTTTGTTTTGTTCACGAATAACACATTCAAGTTTGTTTTGTACATGAATAACACCCTTATTTTTCTCTCAAGATCTATAGAACACTGAGCCAGCCTTTTCTTGTTCTTAACATGCCGAGAAATACTTGAATTAACTTGCTGGGCACTTTCCACAGGTGAAACGTTTGACTTTAAGGATGACAGCGCCTGGAAGATTTTAAGAAAACTTTGCCTTTTATCGATGTTACAAACACGTAAACTTACAATTAAAAGGGTTGGGTAATCTTTACTTGCGTTTTCGGAAATTTCACAAATTTCCTTCCCGCTACACTCGGAGAATTTGTTATATCTACTTCGGTAAAATCGTATTAATCGATAAAAACTACAATCGTAGCTATAGGGTAAGATCGCGGTAATCGTATCGGGCACTTGCTACAAGGAAATATCTTTTGGCACAGCAAAGGAGAATCGAAGAATCGGAAAAACTCCTTTGACAATCTGTCGCACATTTTAGGTAGTAGAGAACATCTTTAGCCTGAGCAAAACCGTAGACTAGAATCGTAGACCACAGTGGTCGAATATAATGAAGAATCGAAAAATCATAACAAAATACTCGCTACTAGACAATAGATTTGTTATTTAAAATCGTAGAGGAGGAAGATTGGAGATTCTGCAATCGTTAGAGATCTTCGGTCGCAAATAAAAATCGAGGCCTCGTCCTAATCTGAGTGCAGTATCACAAGTGTTTTTGCGGTCGGTGTATTCTTCTAGTACCTCTGGCGTACATATTAACGTTTTGGAAAATTTGGAAGTCCTTTCAATATGATGGGCACCGATATCATACGAAACCAACCCGATATGCAGTGCACAAAATTGTCAGGAATTTTTCCCCTTCATATCTTAGAAGTATCTTTACTAATGGATCGGATTGTCCACTCCTATAACTTGAGAAATTCAGTAACTGATATGCATATTCCTAGACCTAATTTGGAGATTGCAAAATGTAGTAGTCACTGCAGAGAATCTGTCCTTTGGCAGAAGCAACAGTTCACGGTAACTTAAGTAATGCTGATAATTATGAGGATTTGATGATGATGATAATAATGTTGTTTTTTCGTGATCACGTTTGTGCTGAGCTGTTGACTGTGGAATAATGTCATAATCTTATGCAGCAATTACAGTAGTATGTTAAAATTAAATTGTCTCCTCAATTATAGCTATTAGTATCAAACGTCAGTTTTGGGGTTGATTTCATCCAATACTAAAAAAAAATCTTAGAAAGTGATCAGCCTGGTGATTCTGACAATAAGGTGGAAGGTAGAAGGCTCACAAATCGCTGAAACGAAAAATGAAATTAAATTGTTTGGGTCAGTTCCAAGAACTTCATTCAAAACCAGTGAAGATTTATCTTCACAAAGCTTTGATTCGTATTTGTTTTTCTTGCTGTATGTTGCTCAGAAATAAAGGAACAGCGAGCTTTGGAAACTGTCTTTAGCTGTACATAAATCTAAATCATTTTCAATAAAATGAATCTGTGATTATGAAGTCGGAAAGACAAAAGCGTTACAAAGACAACTGTCATGCAACTCTGCCATAAATCAACTGGAACAAACTGTGTACGACATCTCGGTTTAGCAACCAACTGCTCCAGTACTAACCAAGGAAATGTAAGTCAGATTGACCAATTTCTACTCCCCTTTCATTTTAAAAGATGGGAAAAAGTCTTATTGACAATAAATGAAAAAATATATGAAAGAGCTGATCTTGAAAGATCATAGATCATAGATCATAGAAAGTGATCAGCCTGGTGATTCTGACAATAAGGTGGAAGGCAGAAGGCTCACAAATTGCTGAAACGAAAAATTAAATTAAATCGTTTGGGTTCCAAGAACTTCATTCAAAACCGGTGAAGATTTATCTTCACAACGCTTTGATTCGTCTTTGTTTTTCTTGCTGTATGTTGCTCAGAAATAAAGGAACAGCGAGCTTTGGAAACTGTCTTTAGCTGTACATAAATCTAAATCATTTTCAATAAAATGAATCTGTGATTATGAAGTCGGAAAGACAAAAGCGTTACAAAGACAACTGTCATGCAACTCTGCCGTAAATCAACTGGAACAAACTGTGTATGACATCTCGGTTCAGCAACCAACTGCTCCAGTACTAACCAAGTAAATGTAAATCAACTACACCAATTTCTACTCCCCTTTCATTTTAAAAGATGGGAAAAGTCTTATTGACAATAAGTGAAAAATATATGAAAGAGCTGATCTTGAAAGATCTCTCGTATTTGCCTGGCTGAAACGTTAACACCGGTTGATGGGGGTACAAAGTCCATCCTGAGGGCATGTGATCCATGCAATGGACTTGCAATGATACCACAGTTTGCTTGCAAACATGAAGAAAAAGCGAGTGTTTGAATTCTGACCTAGAGATCTACTCTTGAGTGAATTGAACTCTTTGAGAGTCGATGAGTGTCTTTGAGACCGCGGGAGGTTTAGCGGTCAAATGAGCAAAGTGTTTAAACTTTGTTTTGTTCCTTTAAAACATTCAAACAGGTTAAAATCTCTGCCGCAGAGTGCTTAATAGCTAAAGAGAGTGCATAAGGTTGACAAGCCGAATGATCAGAGGTTGAATCTCACTTCAACATTTTACACAGTTGATTAATTTCTTAAAAAGATACAAAGTAATTCAAATGTATACAAGAAAAAAGAAAGGTGCAAAGCTGATAAATTGCGTTCTAAATAAGGTCGTTAATTACCGATAAGTTGCCTACGGCAAAGGGCGCACCTCAACCATGTCGTTTGCTAGAATATCCGCATCAATCTGTGGCTTTCTTTTGACCATGAAAGATATTTTACAACCGAGCCCGGCCAAGCGTACCCCCCAAGATTCTATTAATGGATCGATTATTTGAAAATTGAACGTCGTTTCAAAGAATGCATTCATTTATTCATCTTTTAATTGCACGGATCAATGTTCAAATTAAAATTCGATTCCTATTGGATAAAAGCAATAGCCTGTAAAATTAAACTACAGTACATTTGAAACATTTCGTTCACTCAAACCGTTCTTGCATGTTGTCGACACGTTCATATGATTCATTATGCAAATTATTTTTTTCAAGAGCACAAAGTCAAGCGCTTGCAAATGAGTCGGGCTGAAGAAGTCCAGTTCATCTTTCATGTATAACATTACCCACCTTGTGGCATTAAAAATTGTTGTATATTTCAGCAGACTGTTCATAATACCGCCAAGAATAGCGCAACACATGTTCCGAAGGTCATTGCCATTGTGTTGCTAGGTCAACTGAAATGAACATCTTTCACTGTCAGTTCGCATACTTTTAGCTGATATACCTCAAAGAGAGAACTATTTATTATGATAAAACGCGTCCAATCCTTTTCCAGATTTTTGAATAACTAACGGAATAAACGCAGGTATAAACGTCGCAAAATCACCATTTAGTACTCGTGATCATTAGTGAGCTTACGCGACAGGACCCCTTCTACCCTGACCCGGTTGAAAATGGCGAAGTTTCTTTCTGGCAGTACGCGTTGATTGCTGCAAATCACGAGAAATCTGCTTTTTGGAAAATCCACTATTATACAAATCAAGAATTTCTGCCCTGAATGTGTTGAGAGGGGTTTTTGGGTTTTCGGGTTTTCTGCTGGTTTCTTGCCGCCATTTGAAAGCACGTTACATTTTGTATATAAGGGGCATGCATTGTTCGTATAATCGAATCAGAAACAAAATTTTAGCCTCGCTCGACTGTAAACCTCATGGCTTGCATTCCTTTATGCGACGTAGGTTTATTGCGGCTCAGTGAAAGGCCTTGTTATGCATACCAGGGTAGGAAGTTCTAACTTTATTTACTTCCAACACAGTTGGCAAGATCACGTAAACTTGTTTACAAGAGAATTGATAGTTCGTCTTCCGCTTGCGTCATAACTGATCTAAGGGTACGTTCAATTGACCCTATTCCGGATACGTACAATAATGACAAAAAATCCCTCATAAGAGGTTTCTGGAGTTACTGAAGTACGAGATGACTCTTAAATTACCGTGCGTCAGCGAAAGTTTCCAGAAATGTCTTCCCAAATAATTCAAAAAAAAGAAGAAATCTAACAGCTATTCCGCTTATTCTTATTCCACAATAAGGCCAATCGAACGCAACGTAAAACACGTGCGTCGTCATACACGTGCTTGACGCAGCACACTGAGTGAGGGAAAGTTTTGAAGGGCGCGGTGTGGTGTCCAGATACCCCGCTGATCCAGGACAAGATCTGACCAATCGATAATAACCTCATCTCGCCTCTTACTGTCCTCGAGCTCTGTTACACATGAGGCCTTATCAGTCGAAGCTGAATAATAGATTGACATTGAAAATTGACGACAAATCGTTGAAGACTTAATTACGCCGTTTGATTTTACCAAATGTCATTGTTTGCTTACAATTTGTTGAAGTTTTCTTTCATAAACTAAAAATTACCGATCGTGTTTAAAAAACCATTGGCTTCTGATTTTATTACAAAGAATATATGGCTCGGTGACAAGTCAGTCACCCAACCATAAATTCGTTTTAAATTTCACAGTTTTTGAAAGCTTATTGCTCTGAGAATATTTAACATGTCATACTAATATTTAAACTGACTATCAAGAGTGACATGTTCTTTTAGATTATGGTCAACATTTGTTCATAAGTCGTTGTCAAATATAATAGTAAAGATTCTCCTATTCACTTGTTTACTAATATAACAAAACACGTGTCAATGGCAACTCAAGTTTTTTTATTGACTTGCTCTCAAATCGGAACATAAGCCTTAAAAATGATCAAGATTTTCTTTATTTCTGCGTTGGTAGTTTAATTGCGATTTATTATAAAATAATATTATTAACTGCTATTTTTGGGCTCAAACTAATTGTTATTTATTACTACTATTTGTGGGCTAACAATTATTGAATAAATGTAACTCAAATTTTTCAACACTTTGAAAAAGAAAGGAAATCTCGACAATTCTATTCACACTTTTAAGGGTTAGAATCAAGTTATGCACGCAGCAATGAAACTACTGTTAAATAGCTATAGACTTTAGCTGTACAATTTCCGCAAACTGGGAATTGAATGTTAGAACTGCACGGAGATACATAATAAACAGTGTCTGGTAAAACTATTTTTTAGTAGCTTTCATTTAATTTAAAAAAAATTAGGATCTCGATCTGCGGGTTAAAAGTTATAGCCATGTACTGTTTTTATCATTAAAGGGACAAATTTAATTAAGAAATTTAAAAATATTGAAAGATCAATCTTTTCACTGACTAACTACAATAGGACATTTTCACTATGGCGTCATTTGACTACAACTACCAGAATCCTTCAGTTTTTTGTTTTCCATGCTAATTAGAGCTATTGTTCTTTGCTCTCCACTGGGATTACAAAATTTGAATTTGAAAAGGAAAACAAAATGGATTCTGGTAGTTGTAGTCAAATGACGCCATCATGAAAATGGCCCACTAAAGGAAAATTTTACATAATGAAAATTAACATGGCACAGATTTCAACCAACTTTATACAATTGTTTAGTTTTACAAGACACAAGAACATTTATCACCTTGAATTACATTATTAGTAAAAAGCCTAAAAATGTCTACAAAAATATGCTACAAGATAGAGTTTTGCCGATCATAAAAACTATCTGCCCTCACTCGCTAGAGCACGCTGACTCTTGGATTTTCGATACAATCCATTCTTATGATGAATATTGTACTGTTGCATTTGTTTTATTTTTGTTGCATTGAGACAAGCCCTTTGTTATCTAGAGTCACGTGATCTACCGATTGTTAAATTTATGTGATTGCATCGAGGCATTACACAAGCTTAAATATAATAAGCGTTAACGAAAAATATGTTACTGTAGAAGTAAAAATCGTGACATTTTATGCGAGCTTAATGGTGTATAATAGTGAGATTTTGTTAGGACCATGCATAAGCATAATAGTGAACAAATTCAGGCACCACGTATAAAACCCTAAACTGAGGTGTTATCCGTATAAGGAAGGTTATCTTCAGTAGCCCGTAGAGCCCACTGCAAAACCGTGAGAGGACTGGGGACAAGGATGTTAAACGGTTATGTAAGATTCAAAACATCCACTGACTGTACAAATGACTGGGGAAAAGAGGGATAAATCGACTTCAATCAATAGCAAGGGATATTAATTAAATTATCAATAGTAATTCTTGGGTAATGTTACTTCCACTAAGGACCAAATAAACTTCCCATGATAAAGATGTGTGCGTATTGAAGATGTGTCCCTCAACTGAGGCTCGACTGTATGTTGAAGTATGAGGTAATCACAGTTAGAAAGTTTAAAAAATTTTACACTCGTTTTAAGAAAAGCAGCTCGATAACAAGCCACACCATTGGGGAGGTTTCTTCATATATACAAATCCTCTAAAGTCTTTAAGTAAATATTTTATCCCAAGCACTGCTAACGTGTATTTTTTTTCCTCAATGTAATTGGAAACGAGCTTGAAATTTTTTTATTGCATTTTTGAGAAATATCATGATTACTGTTTGAATCTTTTATTCAGCTCGTTTCCGATTATTTACCGAATTTTACGACAAGTTCCGACGTTTCCCGAAGACTGTCAAAATCAATACTAAAAACTTTCCACTGAATACCAGCAATTTTTGGACTTTGGTCAAAGCTCGACGTGGTTATGATTTCCATTTGTCTTCGATGATTCTCCAGTCTGAAAAAAAAAAGTTGAATAAGAATTTTAAAAAGTGTGAAACCACCATTAATTAATTAATTAATCAATAAATCATTATTATTGAGAGAACTTTACAATCGTCATTCCGGGGGATTTCGTAAACCGAATAGTAACCCTTCGAGATTACAATAATTTCGTTTTATTTACCATACGATAAAAAAATTGTAAAGCATGTGTGACATGAAGTTACACTCGCCCCAAGAAACACAGTGGCAAAATGAGTGCGCATGCTCGTCACGCGTGAGCAATCTTACTCGGCAAAATGGCGGCATTTTTAAAATTTCCATTTTTTTTTTCTCATTTCGCGTGGATAAGCCCAAATCAAAATAGATAAGGTTGTCGCTTTCAGGAAAGGTTCCTTCGAACTTCCTCCATCACATATCTTATTCAACAAACAAAATATTGTGGTAACAGGTGTGAATTTGGGGATTGAAGTGGAGCATTCGTAATCGATTCTCGCTTGAATCACAAATCTCCGGAGCAGGCGCACTCATTTTGCCGCTGTGTCGCCCCGAGGATGGCATTTACGCCCATGCGCAGAAGATACGTTGACGGCCGGCGCATCTAAATGAACCTTTTTACTATGGCGTAAGACATCAAGGAGTATTATAACTTTTTCTTGTGATTCTGGTCCATCATAAACATAACCTTACAACATATTATTTTATCTTTCCCAACACTTTCGTCAGTACCATGTATGCGCCAGGACCCGGTTGTTCGAAAACTCATTAACGCTAATCCACGATTAAAAGTTAACCGAGGTTTTCAGCTCAATCATTAAAAATGATTTTAAAGGCTCATTTTAAGCTAATGGTAAAGAAAAGTCTGAGGCAAAACTAAGGGACAAAAATCTTTTGAACTAATCCTTACGGATTGTTAAATATACCTGAATCAAAGTTCATGTTAACCCAGGATTAGCTTAATCGGGCTTTGAACAACTGGGCCCAGGGCCCGGTTGCTCGAAAGCTGATTAACGCTAATCCTCGATTAAAAGTTATTAAAAGTTAACCGACGTTTTCATCTCGCCCGTTAAAAATAGTTTTAAAAGCGGATTTTAAGCTAATGGTAAAGAAAAGTCTAAGTCAAAACTGAGGGACAAAATTCTTTTGAAGGACCTCTGTTGATTAGTAATTTAACTCGAATTAAAGTTCACGTTAACCCAAGATTAGCTTAATCGGGCTTTGAACAACTCGGCCCTGAAAGCAGATAGGCAATGTGGAGCCAAATCTTCTCAACTAAGGAAACTACATGACCCTCAAAAGTAGGGCCAAGTCGTTTTCGCTACTACTTCCCACAAAGGTATCGCCAGGGGAAAGAAGACTCAATCAATCAATCAATCATTACTTATCCACTTTACATCTAATGAGCTAAAAGCTCGTTCAAAATACGTCCTCAAAGAGAACAGCACATAGGCTTTCAATATCCATATGTACCTCTAAAGCGATTTCCTCGGCTCTAAAGATTCTCTCCCGACTTCTACTTTGTTTGTTTGCTTTCAATATGTTCCTTATCTCACTCAACATGTCCGCCACCTCTTCCTTGACTGCTACAATAGCCGCCATTTGGTCGGCGTTGGCGTTTTCTGACGTTGACGTTTTCTGCTGGAGTCGGCGCCGTGCCCAGTAACGGCTGATAAGTTCTCGAACGATATTCTGAAATGCAAAGAAAAGCAGACATTGAGCTACTGAAGATGAGTAGGACGTGAACACTTTCGTCCTCACCCTGTACCTGTTAATGTTCGTGTAACATCTGTTGATCTGATACTTCGACGCTTGGGAGAGGTGGAGAGGGGAGGGTGAGTACGTGACCAGGGGGCCGTTTCTCGAAAGTTACGGTAACTTACCGGGCCCGAAAAGTGTCTTTGGTGTTAAATGTTTCTCAACAGAAGTCAATTTTTGTTAGCTTAAAATGCTAAATTTTAAAATCTTTATAATTCCATGAAAACAATGGGCAAGTACCATGCCTGTTATTGGCGAAAAAGCATTTTAAAATATACTTATCGGGCCTGGTAAGTTACCGGGAGCATTCGACAAACAGGCCCCTGACTATTTCGTGTACGAATTCTGTTTGGGATACTTCGCTTTCTATATAGTACAAAAATCGCACCCCTAGCCTTTCGCATACGTCAAAAATAAGAAAACTAATCGCACTGTACTTTTCAACCAAAGCTCCCTAAAATCTTTGCGTTGCAATTTCTGCAAAACTTTTCCAATTATTTAATACTTAAATTTAGATGCTATCCTTTTCACTTTGCACTACGTTTCGGAAATCCTTTAAAATACCAAAACAACCATTTCCCCTGCTTGTTAGCAAGCTCTCTTCGGTTGGGTTTGCTCATAGACTGTAATTAAGCCTACCCTTTCATATACTGTAAGCCTGAAAAAGGCACCCCTTTCCAGCGAAGCCTCCACATAAAGGTTACCAATCTGGGTAAATGGAATTTAACTGTTTTACATAACGTACTTTTCAATTCGTTCTAACAAATGATCATGTTATGAAACTAGAACTCGAAAAGGATTCGGGACGTCTTCGGAAGTCTTCGGTCCGCGTTTAGACATCTTCCATCATCTTCGTAAGCTGTCGCGAGTCTTTCGTTCATTTATAAGCTCATTCTAACCTGGTATAATTGTTTCTTTTGTTCTGCGTCCATGCTCCGTTGTTCGTAAACACGAAATTGTCCCTACGTAAAAAATCAATAGCACAATATCAGGAGATAGAAACATATTTTTACTTGAGGCCCTATCATGGGGGAGTAGTCTACATATCCTGTGTCCTATATCCCGCATCCAGTGATATTTTTGGGTTAAATACCCCTAATCACCCTAATTGTAGCCACTCATGCTATGGTCACTCTGAGGTTATATCTCTGTAATAATTCCCTAACTATCCTGTTATGGAGTCTCAAAATTTGTGCATGTCTCTACCCAAAGAGTACTAGGGTTTTTAACGAATACTAAAATGCTCATTAACGTTTCATGGTTGAATAATTGCTTGCTTGCTTGCTTAATGTGTGGACGGACGGACCGACGGACCGACCGACGGACGGAAGGATGGACTGACTGACTGACTTTCTACTTTTTTTATTAGGTTTGCATCAGTTTTTGTGAGCACAAAGCGAATCAGCTCTCTTTTATAAAAGAGAATCTAAAAAATGTTACGTTAAACAATCACAGCTCGCTGATTGCAATGAAATATTTGCCTGACCAAGGAAGATCTAATGTTATTATACACAACCTGTTCCTAACGATCAGGCAACCAATCAGAATGCGCGTGAAATATGAAACCAGTTTTAGTGACCATTCAGAGCGTAGGATACATTACTACTTTAATGGCAAATCAGAGCGTGCACATTATATGTATTACCTAGTTAAATGGCAGCTACTCACGTTAATACAGCAAGGAAGCCTCTTCGGAACCCCAAAACACTTGTTAGTCAGCCTACAGACCCACCGCACAACACTCTTTGGAGATGGAATGAGATTCAGGGGGGGAGGGAGAGTAGCCACACCGTCACCTATGTAATCAGCCCACAGCTGGGCTCGAGCAAACTTGTACTCGGTTTCAATATTATCCTAGAAAATGAAATTACCAACAAGTTTAGTTACAGTCAATCTACATCACGCGTGACCAGTATTTTTGAAATTTGAACGGAGTTTTGAAATTTACATGCAGGTCTTGAACATCAACAACGAGATTTTAGAGTTCCCGTAGAAATATTTCCCAAGTTTGATGACGGTATAAAGCTAAGAATTTTTCTTAACATTACAGCATTAAGTATTTCAAAAATGACAATTGTCTTCCAAGTATTTCTTTTTTCCGTTCATGCGTGTTTTTTGGAAATATTTCCAGAGAAATATTCAAGATTCCATACAAGTGTCTGACATTTAATACAAAGAGAAAGTCGAATGTTCATTTCATTCTCGAAAGGTCTTGGGTTCGACTCCTGATGGGGGCACTCGGAATTTTTTTCCGAGTATGCCTGTCATTTACTGATTAATTCGTCATTCTCAAGTAGCAGATACTTACGGAAACCATATATTTCAAGTCAGACGAAACTCGCTATATGTATACATAGTTAATTGAAGGCAATGGTTATGAAACCTGACAAAGTTCTTTGTTATATGTTTTTGTTTGCCTTTTTGGCCTTGACCCTGCACAAACAACAATAGGATTTGGAATGTGTTGGAGCAACTGACCAATCGAAACATTTTTGTTAAGATATTCAACTGTGGTGTGAACGTTAAAACAAAGGATTGTGCAGGGTCGCGGCCCTTCCAACATAAATTGCAGCACCATTGTTTTCTTGCAAGGTTTCATAACCAGTCCCTCAAGTAACTACGATGTATATACCTAACATTTTTTTTATAATTTTTACCTCCACACGCTGGTACGAATTGCTCATCATCGCAATCAACATGTTGAGGAGGACGATGAGTGACGCAGCGTGATAAAGAGTGAACAGGATAGCAGTCCATATCTGAATCAGACTCTGATCCTTGAAAACCTCCAGACTGTCCAGTGTGATCATGTCTAAGCTCGCCCACATTAGTGTCACCATTGTTGTGACCAGACTAATGAAAAAAATATGGGAAGTACTTAGATTGACTGCACATCTTTCAAAAACTCATTAATCATTCATAAGCCCATTAACCTATCATATGGTCGATAAAACATCACATGCAGTGGTTTTCTATGATGGTGTTTAATGTTTTTCTCGTATGCTAATTTCCAACGTTCACAAAAGCAACATTGTTATGAACTCTCTTGACACACGCTTTTCCAGGAATGTTTTTGAAGCCGTTCAAAATACTCGCAGCACGTGTTTTATCTGGTCTAAAACCACTCGGCTGCGCCTCGTGGTTTTAAATCCCGATAGAACACTACTACTCGAGTTTCAGACATTACATAGTCGCATCAAACTAACGGCAAACTAAGTTATGGGAGGAATCCGTGACTTCCTTGGGAAAGATATGCAGCAAGGCTTGATGATGTGCCACCAGGGGAGATGGGAAGGACGAAAAACGTTTCCTGCAGGCAATCCCGTCAAACTGCGAGATTTCACACCACCCCGCCCAAATTTACGGTAGAAGACCGCAAAGGATCATAATCGACCCGATTGCCAAGAACTCTGGGATTGGTAGAACACAGGTATGTTCCCGAGACGCGCTCATTTAAGGTGGCTGATGCTGGTTTCCATTACTTTCCAGCAATTACACTTACGGATCGACACTACCACTCTTTATCATTTGATACAACATCTTAAATTTTCGAAAAATTTAAGGTGGCTCTGACCCCTTCTGGTAGAATTTTTTAAAAAATTGTATCTGAACGTGCTGATAACAGTTCCATAACAAAAAAGTGGGGTCACCGAGCTCGTTTTTTAGTTATAACCACTTAAAAGTAAAATTGGGGCTGTTATCAACAGGTTGCACAGTAGCTATGGTAACCAAGAGAGGATGACCTACGTGGTAACCCATTATGTCAAGAAAATGACCATAACTTGTTTAAAAATGCTTGGGGATTTTTTGATACCATGATTGTTGTATCAAGAGACAAAGAGCTGCCAAAGTATAAATTTTCATAACTTTGGTATAAATTCCTAACGAGTATTCCACCCTCCTGAGGTCTTTTTACCTGTGATATCCTTTGCTTATCAGACTCTCTATCACATCTGTGGTGTTTCTCTCAGGTCTCTGCTGGCCATACGCCTCAAAAGATGATGAATACAGCATGGTCATGCCAACCGAAAACGATATCAACATGACAACGCTGATAAAAGCAAACTGGAAAATCACACGCACCATCCTGCTCAGGCTGAGTTGCAGGAGACCCAAGTATCGGCTAATCTGGCACAGGTACACCAGGCGGAAGAAGCTAGCGATGACCCCCATGGCGTATAATCCGTCTGCCGCACTCAGGATAAAGTGATCAGTGCTGCGATCAATGTGGGTGAATCGAGCCACAATGGCGCGAACAAACCACACTATATAGGCACCAAGGATGAGAATAACCATTCCCATGTCCATCCAATTCCATCCGCTTGACAAGTATCTTAGCGCTCCATCGTGCCAGACCTGTTTACACTCTCCCCAAGCTATTCCAAGAATCCACATCAGGATGATCCACTCCAGTGTGGATGGTACTTTCCCGAAGCGAATATTGAACTTCTCATGAGACGAGGCGGCGAGGAGGGAGAGAAAAATCACGAATGAAGCGGTGTGGTTGACGAATTTTATAAACGGTCTTTTAATTTTTTGGCTTACTCCCAAGAAAGGGCAGAAGAAATACATACATGCCATAGGAGGATAGATCACGACTTGCAACATGACGTAGAGGATGCGAAACGCGATCCCGCGCGTGCGCCAGAATGGGACACCGCTGAACACAGAACTCATGAGAAGATGCTGGCAGAATGGATGAGCTACAAACTGGAAAAAAAGGAAAGAAAATAAGGTTACGTCCTTGAAATAAATGTAAGGGTAAATGTGATGAAAATGTATAAAAGAAATACACATACTAATTTTTACAGAATACTCTTGATTACCACATTGTGCAACTATAATAGGAATACATTTTTATTTCGTTTTCGAAGCTTGTTGTTGTGTTTGAGTGCAATATTCTAGACTAATTTATACAAACGTGACTTAGCGAAAATAGTTGTGTAAAGCAGCTCTGTTTATTTCTGCTTCCAAGTGACGAGCCGTTGTCTCAAGTGTTTTATATTTCGCTGCTTATTTCGTTTCTGTACTGTTTGATCTTCAACTCTAGAAATGAAACTAACACGAATGTTCGTCGAAAGAGTGGCTGGCTTTAGAGGCCATGATGAAATTCGCAACCATCTTGAAATCTTGGAGGCGTGCAAAGTCATTCCTTCGCCCTTCCCTCCCCTCCCCTCCCCCCTGTTCCCTACAGCTTGACTATGATAGAAACTAGAGAACCCTGTGTGGGTGGAGTTTGTTGTTGGCTCTCGTCCCTTTCTTCCGGGTTCTCCAGTTTCTTTTTCTCCCTCCCCAAAAACCAACACTTCAAAATTTCAATTCGACTCTTGACGGCCGCCCTAATTAACCTCACATTAGGTTGGTGTTACCTTCCCAAAATATTATCATGATTGCCAAGAAAGTGGCTTTTATTTCAGACACAGCTGCCACTGTGAATATCCAGCGATTGATACGCCTTCACAACACGAGCGAACCTTGTTATGTAACTAGGGGCTAAGCAAAGTACTTTGTTCGTAGGAGGAAGCACGCGTACGCCACCGGGCATTACGTTGGCATAGCTGTTAGCTTAAGATAGAAAATTGACATTCTACCTCATCAACAATTTCTGTCTTTATTATTTGGGAGACCTTTGTTTGTCTTCTTTTGAGAAAAATCGGCGAAATTTTAAAGAATTGTTTACCACATTGAAGGTTTACTTCCTTTCTCAACTGAGATGTTTGCACGGTTAGGTCGCTTACTCTGTGGGTGGAGGGTGGGGTTGACATTTTTCTCAGAATAATCACGATAGGGGCATGACTCAGCTTGAAGCATAATTGTCCGGTTCGGTAGATGACTCACACTTAGTTGCATTTTGGGCGCATAATGTATCAATCTCAAATTAAAAATTTTTGTGAAACTTCTAATATTGAGTAGTTTGTAAAATGCAAGCGAGAAATGGAAAACATAATTATAATCTTTGTTTCGTCAACTTTTTGAACAACAGTTTGAGGTGGCAACCTCGTATTTGACGCTGTGAATTTTTGATAAACAAGTGGTGTGTTTCTTCACCTAGACACGTAATTTCAAGTCGGCATTTTTAGATGTATCTATCAAATAACTTTCATCTCAGCGACGCAATTAATATTGGGCATTTTTGATATTACTTTGAAGGAACAAAGGACTCCGAAGATTCAAGCACTAATTGTGCAAGTTTCTCGCGTGGAAACAGCCTTTCCCGCCAATCTTTTGGAGTTTTCAAACAGGAAATTATTCAAACTCGGTTTATTTTGCCATAAGTGAGACACGTTTACTTGTTTTTAGGAGAGGTTTTAGGGAGACGAATTGGTCTATCATCGCTTAAAACGATCATAAAAACAAAACTGAATTTAAGTGAGTAGCATAATCGCATTGTTTTAAAAGGTCTAGGTGGTGAATGTAACGAGATTAAAAGGATTTATCGGGCTCTAAACATTGACGCCTCTACAGTTCTGAGTGCACTTTTGTCAGGAGAGATATATTGACAGCTTAGCATATGCTAAACAGTTTAGACGAATTCGGAATTAAAACCCACCAGCTGCTGACAAACTAATTTACAGCTTAATCAACGTTGCCTGTATTCAGATAAATTTACTGGTAAAAAACACCTGGGTGCTGTGGACCTCATGCAAAGAGCTCTGACACTCGTACTCGTGGCCGAGATAGAAACTTGGTTGGCGCGGGAAAATTTCGGTCGAAAAGGCTGAAAAAATCAAATGGGTACAGCTTCAAGTTCTTTTCTGAAACAAGCTTGGACTTCCTGGAGAAAGTGTTAAAACCTTTAACGTTTCGTGTTCTCAAAGAGCTAGACAAAATGTTTCCGTTGTTTGTTAACTAAGTCTTTAACAATTAATCATAACAAGAAATTCGCTTCAGGAAGTTTTTACGGTGACAAAGTGACTGATAAGTCTAGCTTGTAAAGAGCTTTAACGGAGCTGTGCGCGTGCAGCAGTAGTTAAAAGCAAAACTGATTACGAAGAAATGAACTTTAAGAAAACTACCTTTCAAAACAAGTTCGCGAAAATTCGAGGTAAAATTGTCGCGGCAAATTGTGGGAATATTAAGTAATCGGTTGCAAACGAGCTGAGAAAACTTCAAAAATTCCAATCGAAACGGAAGAGGTTTCTAATAAAAGATAAATACACACGCAAAATATGGACATTTCTATGCTATGTTTCAGTTAGAGAAGGGTGCGAGTTTTACCTTTTACATTCAGCGCGCCGACAAGCGAAGCCTAAATTACGCTTAAAGCGATTCAGTTCCCCGCCTCGCTGTATCTGCACACTAAATTAATCGCCAATCAAAACCCACGTTAAACCAGGAAACATTTATTGCGAAGAAAGTTTTGAATTTGAAATGATTTCCTGTGTGTGTAAAAAAAACTATTTTAGTGTTGCAGACCCACGACGAATGTCGGTTACTTGACAAAGAGTGACCTTGGAAACATTTTCGAAAGCAATGCGTTTGAAAAAATGATTTGCGGGGGCTTAACATTCCCGATTAACTAGAAAACTGGTGCAGAGGTTTCTTTGAAAGATGACAATGCATTTTATTGCATTTCCATATATCCTTCTATAAAACGTGTACCAGATGTCTTCGGACAAGGCTGTTGTTTTTCCCAATCAATAAAGACAATGCTGCCCGTGTTTATGTTATCTAAAAAATAATCTATTGGTTAACCACGTACGTATCTCTTTAAACGCAGTCGAGATGAAGATCAAAACGTAAAAATACGGTAAACTCAGCTGAGAGATATTCCGCCATCAATAACAAATTTCTTTCAAAACACAAAAAGTTTCAAAATTCATCGCTGCATGTTTAAAACATTTTCACAGACCCACAGGCTACTCAGCGTTCTGCGGTGATAACAAGCCAAACATGAATAATAAAATACTACTTTATCAGCAAACTGTGGGAAACATTTTTTTCCTTTTGCATATTTGTATACAGCTATTTCAATTAACGTTGTCGGATCAAAGCCTAAAGTTTAAAGACATGTTCAAAGAGGCTGCCACCTCATCCATTTGATATCCTAACATTTCTTTCATCCAAATGGCTCGCCATCGTATATCTTCACTGGACGGACGAGGCATAGCTGATTTTGATGAACTTATTCATATAAAAATCTACAAAATCTTGAGGTCTGGCCTTATAGCTTTTGCCGATAGCGAACAGCGACCGAGCTTAAAACAGAAAATTTGAAGGTGCTTGCTGGTTACATTTTTTTTTTTTTTTTTTTTTTTTTTTTGTTACTGACATGAAACAGTTTTTCTTCATCCTGCAACACAACGTTCGCCAAACAAGTTGCAGGCGCCGGAAATTGAGCGTTTACTACCAACCATTGCTACTAGTCTCGAAACGAAAAATTGTGTTGCGAGTTAAAGGAAAGGTAGACTGGTCTTCAACGTTTCGCAAAGTTGAACGATATGCTGTGCAACATATTTTCAGTTGTTCAACTTGGAACGAAATGTTGATGAGCGTATTACCTTGCGAGTTGCTCACAAAATCGCCTCGTGTAAACGTTTAAAATACTAAAAATTTGGAAAGAATTGTTTTCAAAAGCTCTCATGTGAATTTAAGAATTTAAAAATTTTGCTAGATCAAGACAAAAGGGAAACGTCCGGGACTAGAAGCCTGAATTTCTTTCACTTATCCACCATCCCCAGCTGGCGATAACCAAAACCATTTTTACGTGTTTAAAATTTGTTCAAAACCATTTTTTGAAAATCTTTCCATGGAAAGGTGTTTGCAACAATCTCAATGTAAATAAAGAGGGCAAATTTTGAACTCGGTAAATATTGTCTCTGAATAAAAATGGAATAAATAGGAATTTCAGGGGCACATCCACAGCGGCTCTTCGTCGACTGTTTCGAGTTCGAATTGAAAATTTTGAAATGTTGGTTTCAATTATAACATGTCAAGTGGAACATGTTGAACTTAGATTGTTGGGAAAAAATAAAAAAAAAACTTCAAAACTTTGGGAATATTTACCGAAGCAACTGCCTCGGTTTCCATGGGCACATAGCAAAATAAACAGACACCACAGGAAAGCTCTGATCAATCGGCTTTCATTTGAATGGTCACATTTCAGGATTTCATCCACAGACTCAAACGCGCACAGCGTATTAAACAGCATCGCAGGAAGGCACTATCGAGTGGTAATTTTTGCGCTTAGATGTCATCCATAGACCCAAAATTAAAAAGTAATTAACAAGAAGTGAAAACGCAGTAAAATAAAACAAGTTAACTACGCCAGCGAAGTATTTGATGCGAACGGCGATCATGATGTTCGCGCATACATCTATTTGCTATTCATCCATTAATCTTAATTGTCCGTCAAAGAAAACAGAAATTTGCCTAAATACGGGCTTAACTTTTTTATTCAAAATGTATATTATATGCAGATTGTTTTATGAATATAAAAATAAAGATCATCCCTCTTTTGACAATTTAAGTCGAAAATTACATGTTTCAGCAAAACGGGTCAAAAAATGAATTATCATAGCACCTCGAGTTTTTTTTCAATTATCAAAACCAAAAAACTAAGTCCAATGTTGACAAAGGGTGAGCACAGTAAATATTAAAGAGGTCAAGCTCTCAGCTGTAACTTTGCTTGTCTCACGATTCTCAAAAACTTCGTTCTTATGCGGATAGGTGCGTTTCTTACGCGACATGTTTGTCATTTTGCAGCGCTAGAACGCCAAGACAATAATTAGCAGGATTAAGGTCTAAAGAAAAATATTTTTAAAACAAACAAGTAAGAATAAATTAGTCTTTGAAAAAAATATGTTTATTTAGGCCAATAAATGCAGACAGCAGAAATTAAGATTCTACCCATTGGAGTTTTCAATTTTATCCAAGCGACACGACACATCGAAACACCTGTTTTTGCTTTGTTGCTCGCATTCATTCGCCCTTCGTAATTTAAAATAAAATGAAAAACCGCTTTGAAATGAGCTAGTTTTAGCAAAGAGGATTTTTTCCGGCGGATATATATATTTCAAAGCTGAAAGCCGGATTCTGCGACACGTCTTGTCATGTCGTTGCCAACTCAACCGAAAATTATTCCATAATAAAACTTTTCATTATGGCCGGTATTGACTATGGTGTCATATTGTTGATTTCTCCGCGGTTCCAACTCTTCACGCGGCCTATTTCAAATTTATGCTGCGTAGCGGTACTTTCTTGTGGTGCCGCTGTTTAAACATGCTGTGAAAGGTGGTTCTATCTTTTGAATCTGTGGATAAAATCTCAAAGTGTGACCATTCAAATAAAAGCTATATACCAATACTTTCCCATAGTGATGTTTGCATTTCCTATCTAATGAAATTCAAGTTGTGTTTTCTCGGTTTTCAAATTACGAACTTCAAGCTTTAGAAGTTGAGTATGAAGCACACGTCGTAGTAATCTTCATTTTTATTGTGACAAGTTTGAGTTTCCAATATTCTACCACGCAAGATCCATTAGCTATTACTAATTTTCGTTAGCACTTGCTGTACTGTTTAAACAATGTCAATTCTTAGACCAAGCTCGTTTTCTTCCGCAAAAAAAAAACATATCTCGCGGTAATCTCAAAGTCTGGCGACGTCTCCGTGTTGTTTCACCAAAGTGAATTATTGGCAACATAAAGTGGTTTTTTTTTTTTAGCAATAAAACCGAAATATAAATTCATCTTATTCCTTTTTGTCTTGTTTAATAATTTTATAGTTCCCTACCGATATTGAAACAGCCTCTAACGTTAAGTGAAATCTATGCGCGACTAAAAAGTAAGTTTCTTTTAATCCACACTTTTTGGTAACGATTTAGCGTTAACATGAACAACTTAATAGTCACTTAGGCACTGTGGCTTAGGCAAGAGTATTCCATTTCTTTGTTACGTAAAAATTTGTGACAAATTTTCATTTTCAATATGTGAAGCGAGTATTTATCATATGCTAATTTGATGGGGAAAATTGCCTCGTCTTTCTATAACATCACAACTTCGTGACTTCCAGCAAATCGTACATCCAGAGTAATATTATACTTATCGTAACCCGAAACTTAATACAATTTTGCAACTGAATCAGTGCACAGTGACGTAAAGGATTTACGAAACGTGCGAGCCTGTATAATGCATCCTTCAGTAAAATTTATTTACTAAAACTAACAGAAAACACATTTTGTAAATATACAGAGATGCGTTCAATAGAAAACACCATTTCCCTTGTCGTCCACGAGTACCTGTTTTTATCAATACTTTTCAGCTAATTTGATTATATATCAACACAAACTCACCTCTTTTTGTCCGTAAGAAATGGCATTATGAAGCAGTCCCAAAGCTTCTTCGGCGAACTCTTCGTCGCTGGCATCCGTTCCCGGGAAATTCAACACTGTTCTCTGTTCCTTGGAGGTTTTACATTCGTCCAAAAGCCCTAACGCAAACTGGCTGCACTGCAACGAAAGCGCGAGGTAGTCTTTTTCAAATTCGTCCTCTTGCTTCGCGGATGATTTTAAATCCCGGCTCAGTTTAAATGCGGTCAAAAATGGGTCGCTTCCTGTTAGGGAGATCCACATTGGATTCGCCATAGCTCTGTAAACATCGAGACGTTTTTGCGATTGCCTGAAATAATCCTCTTGGCAGCGATCGCACTTGCAAAGCACATCGTGCGGATTTTCCAAGTTGAAGCCCTTGGAAATAAACAGTTTAAGAACGTCATAATTTCCTAAATGTGCAGCGACTACGAGCGGTAGAAAATTTATCGGAGTTTTACGAGAAGCGTTCGCGGTTTCCGAAATTAAGGAAATCGAACTTTCGTATAAATCGTCTAGATTATAGAGCTGTAGATAATGATCAATCAAAACTTCAATAACTTGCAGGTTTCCCTCTTGAACCGCTTTTAGTAATGATTCCTCGAGTTTACTTTCATGGTTCAGCATAAAGCCATTCGTTTCTGGCGCTTCATTGACTTTTTGAAGCACAGACCTGAAACTTGGCCTTTCCACTGTTGTCAGCGTTTTACCCCCAAGTTCAACCATAGGTACCCCTTCGAAAAACGACTCCTGGCCTTCAATCGGTGGATCCGTCAACCACAACGGCCGAACAAATCCATCGCTGGTGTGAGTGGTCATGTTTAATTGTGCCGCCACAAGTTTAGAAACTGCACCATTTGGCGATATTTCAGACGCCATATTTCACAGTCAACGCTACGCCGTCAACAAGGTAACTGCCGGCAGGTGGAAAACACAACACGGTGTTGAAATATTTATCGCTCTACATATACACCCTGCAGATTTCGGCTCCGGGCCAACAAAATGGTATATGTCTTCACAGTAGTCGATTCCTTGTCCACTACATCGTTAGAGTTCAACACAAAAACCCTCTCAACGTGGCTTGAAAAATTGAGATTATATAGCGAAGTTTAAATTCTCACCCGCCCGCGATCTGCTTGCTGATTAGCAAGTCAAGTGGCGAGCGGAAACGGCTACTAATCCAGCCAGGCGTTAGTTTATAAAAGCAATATTGTCAACATCGCATGCTCGTTGACAAATTATAAATCGACGATGTTTATACGTGCGGACCATTGAATATGCCTAATGATGAAAAACGTATTTGATTGGCTCAAACCACGCACAAATGACGTCCCACGTTACCTTGTTAATTTTTTCCGCCAAAATACACCAGAGTATTGTCTAGGACTCTACGTCGCGTGCAATTCTCGTGTTCTTGTTCATAATTATTATTCAACTGTAGCGCTTGATCGTGCATTTTCTGTTGTGTCTAATGTAATTGGCAGCCTACCGCAGCTAGTTCAGGATTTTTTATGGTCACGAAGTTTCACTCCAAAAGACTGGCAATTTATAGTTATAAATTTGCATCCATAAGTCTGTAGCATCCTTTCAACCCCTCAACATCTGTGTATATACACAATTAAAGACAGAAAACATCTATCAAAGATAAATTTTTAGAGTCATAATGTCTGCAACGAGAAAGGCACTTTTTGTTATTATCAGTTATTTATTTGCCTTACTAAAAATAAAAGAGAAATGATAGAATGGATATAATAGATATAATGTCGAGGAGACCTCAAGAAACCACCAGGCTTATAAGAGAGGCCGCCTCGGCTGTCATTAATAAATAGAAAATATGGTGCTGCGTAAGTGCGGCTTGGTCAATTCACGAATACAATTCAGTTTATAGATAAAAAACTGTACTTTACATTTTTGGAGGATCTACTTGATATAGTTTGCGTAAACGAAAAACTACATCCTAACTTTTCGTGCGAAATATATAACATCTCCAAATGATTCGAATTTTAAAAATGAGACTCAGTTTACATTTGAAAAGTCGGTTAACAGTAACCAGGGGTTTTTTAAGTTTTGTTTTGATGTCTCAGGTTGTCATGAATTGACCCGAACATTTGCGTGTTCGGAGCAGCCAATGTTTATTATTCTTGCCTAAATGTGGCTGCGATGGAAAGGCCAAATTTCAGTTTCACAAATTAATTATTATTTGGCGATCGCCGGAAAATATTTAGTCCTCATTTAACAAAGATAAGCATCTCGAATGATATATTTTAAGCAGTGAACACGAAAAAAAATAACACTGCTTCAGAACTACCGTATGAAGAGTCTTTTGTAACAAACCATATTCTGACTCTGCTAAGCATGTCGCCTTGGCTAAACTAGACTAATTACAAGGCAATTATAGATAAAGCCTCTTAACAAAATTCATTGTGTAGTTGCTCCGTTTTCTTTTTGCCCTTTTACTAATAATATGTCGGCACATAATTTATAAGGACAAATGCACCTTTACCATTCAAAGCAATGAACAATTGTTGTTTTTTCCGGTACACTGCCAAATTTTCACATAGCATGGATTATTAAACACTGTGAACTTAAACCGGGCCCGCGCTATAAAAACAACCTTGGTCTGGCCAAGCCGCCAGTGAGGCATTTCGCGTTGTCAACATCGCTAATCCGGGAGACACGATGCAACAACAACTTTGACAGCACAAAATTTGAAATTCATATTTGTTATTAAATTTGCATCGTGGCAAAAAGTAGAAATTTACTTAAAAAAAAAAGAGTTGTTGGAGTTGAATTCCAGTATTTTCCTTCAAAATCTTCTTTTGATCTTAGGATATCTAATAATGATTCCACACCGCTCACATCCTTCCTTCCCAAGTTATTCAAGTTTATTCAAAATCCAACCAAGAAAAACAAGGAAGTAGACTGGCGCGCAGGTAACAAGTGCTAATCTAGGCGGGCCAGACTTGCAAACTATTACAGGATAAAATTATTACTACATTTATTGCAATCAAAGACATTAAGAGCGATGAAAACGGAATTTTGTAAAGGCAAAGCAATCAAGAGGAAAACGAAAAAGTTGAAAATTAACGAGTTGTAACTTCCCCCTTCGTCCGCCATTATTAATGAAACGCACAAGAACTGATTATTTAACAGTTATCCGTGTTTTAGTGCACCGGTCCTTGTTTAAGCTATCTCAAGCCGGGGCCTGAAATTTGTCGACTTTGACGGTCACGTGGCATACAAGCAAACGGGGGTCTTTATTAAAGGATGCAGTCTGGCTCAGAATTTTTTTTGAAATAGAATGGGTCAGTTATTAAAAGATAGTTTGCACGGTGTTTAACAAAACGTTACAAGAAGCAGAGACCGATACAACGTAGAATTACGGTTTAAAGGTTACTATATTTCGGCTGGCCAAACTAGCATTCTTCAGGTACAATGAAAATTTACATTGGGACATACGCTTATATAGCTGACAAATCTTTGCGCAATAGCGGAACTACGTTCTAAATTGATTGACAGTATAAAATATGGAGCAAATAAAACCATTATAGCAAAAAATAAAAAATAATAAAAGGAAAAAAAACTAGTTCATTGCTTCGCGAATATTGAGGCCATGTGGAATAACAAAACCACGTTTTAAGCCATTTTCAATTTTGCCACCAATCATATCTAAACATTGTCTGCTGCTGACGGTAACTAGAAGGCTTGCATCCCAGACTAGAAAACTATTTATCTACTTAAAATAAAACACTTATAAACAGATTTGGAGGCCCACTGATTGCCTTAAACCAAGGCCTAAGTTACACTTTGTTTAAATAACTGGCCCAATGTGTTTAAGCAAAAAAAAAATAATAATAACAGAGGGATTTAAATCTTGTACACAGCACCAGACCATCGCCCACCTCAAGTGAGCACACTACAGGTTGTCAGCAGCCTGGTTTGATGATTAACCTAAAATTTTAAATTTTAATCATCCAAAGAGAGCTCCTATGTATTGGAGCGTTGGTAACATTTTTGGATCGAGTTTTTGGCAGGAAAGATTCCATGGATTTCTTTGAGGTTTGGCACTATTAACAAGTAGTGTTTGAACTTTAACAAGATTTTATTTATTTTGTTATGATGGGTAACGTTTTGGAGAAATCAGTATTTTTTGTTTGTCTTTTTTCTTTTTTCAATCCGACGACTGAATCCGACGACAGTGTTTTTTATATTTCATCAAATAAGTATCCAAGCCCTTTATTTCATATCTACAAGTTTTATGGCAATCATGACCATAAAACTCGCTTCCAACACAGAATGCTGATTAAATTTACTTTGAGAATACTGTGCTAATGCCTTGGTCATAGCTGACGCACAAACAATAGAACAGTTCAGCCAGACTATCTGTCATCTGAAACGCTAATGCCACCCAAAGCTTTACGGAAACAAACAGCAGAGCTTGATTTCAAGCAATCCCTTTGAGCTCAACTTTCTGGCGTTTGATTGATAGTTTTTCTTTCCTTTTTCATGTCTTTATTTTCACATGTAAGGTCACTGTGCATCGCACTGTATTCGAAGGCCGTAGGATGTTTATTAATTTTTATACT
Source organism: Pavona decussata (assembly GCF_977016875.1). Lineage (NCBI taxonomy): Eukaryota > Metazoa > Cnidaria > Anthozoa > Scleractinia > Agariciidae > Pavona > Pavona decussata. Next base: position 976,879 of record NW_028145447.1, on the reverse strand, counting down.
TTGCGCAAGCACCTGTACTATTGACGAGATGGGCAACCTTTGCCAATTAATTACCAATGCAGATGTAAATATAGCGATCAGGAACCCAAGGCGAACACAGTTAGCACTAGAAGAAGCATGATTTTAAGTTGCTAACAAAGCGGAATTAAAATATCTTATATTCATCAGAATTATCGCGTATTTGTCTTTTCATTTCCACCAAAATTCTTAGTATTACAGACGTCAGCGTCTATTGAAAACCCTCACCAGTTTTCAACGCCACATGTTCCCTTCTTAAGGCAAAATAAAGCTACTTGGTCGAGTACTTCTAACCATTCAACTGCGCAGAAACACTTGGTAATGTATGTATGCCTTTTAAAAATTATTTTACAAGGACAAATCACAATTTTAACACTAGGAACAGATTTTAATCAGTTGAACTTCCGAAGATGAAACTGGAGTTTGGTCGGCAAAGTTTCTATTTTTTTAGGTGCTCTTATTTACAATAGTTTACCGTTAGAGATCCGTAAACTTAACTCCAGAGTCTTATTTAGGCAACAAGTCAACGAACATTTTTATTTGTAATTTTTTATAGTATCGCTTTTTACCGCTGTATTTTCTGCTTGCACACTTTACATTTTTAGTTTTTACAGGACCCCTTTGATAACAGTACTGTTTGTACTGATGGGTTTATCCTGTTTAAATATTCGTTTATTATTATTATTATTATTATTATTATTATTATTATTATTATTATTATTATTATTATTATTATTATTATTATTATTATTATTATTATTTTATAATATATTCAAAATTTCCGGCTTTGCAGTCACATTCCCACGGGCAGTCTGGCACTTGAACAATGAGCGATTTCTCATATATGAATATTTGTTTCCGAAAAGGAAAGGGGAATATTCAAGACTTTTTAGCAAGATTTTTCCCCCAGAACAACAGGAAAATCGAAGAAAGGTTGCATTCCTCGTGGACTAAACTTTCGATGCCGAGCGAACGGGCAAACGGTAATCCCGAGTGGGCAAGATAGCTCCATCTTGCCCGCTCTGGTAGCCAATCACAGCGCAGGATTTGATTCGTCTTGCCTTGGGTTGAGTTAAAACTCAACGCAAAGACCTTGACGCTAGACTGGCTTAAACTGCTCAGCAAGCTTCGTCTTGTGGCTGGCGTTTGACAACTCTTTGACATCTGACAGTTTCGCAGTCAAAGAGTTTAGTCAATCAATCAGCCAACCTCTAAGGCTTGGTTCCCAAGCACGGTGCACGAGTACGATTCTCACTGGTCACTAATGTGAACGCACCCTTTTATCAAGTATCCACGCAAGAATTCGGGCAAGATATCCGTGCACTGAAGTAGACACCGGTTCCCTGTTTGCACGCGTTTGTATTTTGTGTCTGTTGCCCAGGTACTCGTGTGAACATTACCTAAGGCCTCGTTCAGACTAGGTGCCCGTTGTTGGTTCTCGGGCACGGCCACTAGCCTGAACATAATTTTTTGCCGGTGCCCGGGCACGGGCACTACCTTCAAGGGTAGTACTCGGGCACCGTTCTTAGATACGGCCACTGGTCTGGACGGGATCTTGTCAGTTCCTAATGCCTCCTTGTCATACAGTAAATAAAATGGCAGGCGCTCACGGGCGCTGACGAACGAGCGCACACACGATTTCTCGTTAGGCACCAAGGAGTCTGAGCAAAGTCCTTTTCAGTAGGTCTGAAGAGAGCCTACGTGTTAGTTACGTGACCACTGAAAAGTAGTCATGTGACTAAAACTGCTTCTAGCCAACCAATGGTTGTCTACGATTTTGTTCAGTTAGAGACTTACTTGCACAGGCAGACCAATGAACCCGATCGTGTTCAGTTGGAGACTTACCTGTACAGGGCCATCAATGAACTCGTGTTAGTTACGTGACCACTGAAAAGTAGTCATGTGACTAAAACTGCTTCTAGCCAACCAATGGTTGTCTACGATTTTGTTCAGTTAGAGACTTACTTGCACAGGCAGACCAATGAACCCGATCGTGTTCAGTTGGAGACTTACCTGTACAGGGCCATCAATGAACTCGATCGAGACAGATGACGTTGAGTCCTTGCTTTAGACGTAAGTCATTTTAGAGCCATAATTTGATCTGTTGACAGAATAAAAGGAAACTTTTTTAGTCAAAGGCAAGCGTTGGGGTCTGGAATCAATCAGTTTTACTGAATTTGTGCCATCTTTAACTGTAAAATAAAAAAAAAAGGCATACGTTCCTGGGGGTTGGAATCAATGAGCTTTACTGAATTTGTATCGACTGTCAGAGACTTTTAAAAGATCATTAAAATCATGTAAAAACCAGATCGTATTTGGCCCTGAAAAGTTAAGCAACGTTTGACGGCTATAGTCTTGTGAAAAGCTTGAGGCACTAAAATTTGACTACTGGGGTGAATTTCTAGAAATCTTTCTTTCTTCCGTATTTCAGTGCATCTTCGTGTTATGTAGATAATAAAATAAAACTGTACTGACTTTTTGAATGCACCCTCTATTTGAATTTTTTTTTTCACAATAGCAAAATTTACTAGTCGTTTAATGTACTTAAATTTCATGGATTTGACTGGAAAATTTTCTACAGTATAATCAAAATCTATGCGTGATCTTTCTTTTCAGAATACATGCAGTGTACTAATTTATATGCTGTCCGGGAACAATTCATGACGCCTGGCTTATATAATGGCATATTCTATTTTAATCTGCTTTTTAAAAACTTGACACATTTTCCGCTACTTCAAATGACGTCTTTTCGAGGGTGGGTTGAAAACACTGCCCACAAATTTATTAGCAATGTCGCTATCGGCGACAATCTGATTCCTCGCTTTAACATAATTGCCTTCAATTAAAGTCTTGTTTTAAAAGGTTTTGTTTTCACTTTGAAAGCGTTCGCCAAATACATTATCTACTTTAAAGTTTCCATCTAAACGACGTCATTTTTAACGAAACATTTGTTGGAGAAAGCAAACTACGAATGTTTTTCAACTGTCTGAATAGCCCACGATGGCGTCATTTTATTACAAATTAAACCTCATACGGATTATAAGATTTAAATAAGAAAGGAAAAACGAATTGAATTGCGGCAGTTGAAGGAAATGACGCTATCGTGAAAGTGGCCCTTTGAACAAAAATGCAGCTGTCGGCTTGTTTCGAACCCAAAACTCCCTCGCCTCGATCGATCGAGTAAAGTGGAGAACTGGGGAGTACACTGCTACAGTTTGATAAGACTCTCGACGGATCACCAAGATTTATTCGGACTTGACGACGTTACGGGGTTGCCGCATTAACGAAGATTTTTTTGGGAAGAAAATGATTCTTAATCTCGTGCCCAGGTCTCACTTCTGTTCCGCCTGACTGTGGGAGATCTGGGTACGAGATTAGAGTCTGAGGAATCGGAATGACGAGTCCGTTTGTTTGTGTTTGTTTGTTTGTTTTTGTTTATTACGGAGTGGCCAATAGGCGCATGCACTTTTTTAACATTTTGATGAAACTGACGCTGCGCTCATACTGTCAACAGAGGTAATACGAAAAGAAAGCCAGGAAAAAATTCAGGCTTGAACGGGATACGAACCCATGACCTCTGCGATGCCGGTGAAGTGCTCTACCAACTGAGCTATCAAGCCAACTGGAAGCTAGTCATTATGTGAATTCATAATAAACTTGAGCGAAGTGATGGAAGTGGAATATATGAAATACATATAACTAAACTACTAAACATATAACTAAACCATCCAGATTGGTCTCCTTTAGGGGTTTAATTCAAATTTTCCGACGAGCATTTCCGCCCCTTTCAAATGAGAGCTCCCACCACCCCCCAAAATGATTGTCTATTATTTATGAATGTAAATTAGTCCTGAATCGAGAACACTTTTGGGAGGGAACTTATAAATTGTATGGTAATGTAAATCGTAATTTATCTAGAGTTCGGTTAATTTACCCTTAAAATCAGCAAAAATGAATCCTTGCGTAGAATTTTAAGGTCGCCTTCTAATCTAAGGAGAAGACAAAAGGTACTCAAAAAGCCTCAGAGTGTACAGAACTTTCTCAAAGTCGGTGATCACCATCAAATTTCTCCCTATAATATCAATGCGCATTCAACCCCTGAGGTCATGAGAATTAAGGATATGATCATCCAAGGTGAATTTTCTTGACATTTTAATAACTTCTCTCTAGTACTTTTATAAGAAAAGTATGGAGTCAAGATAGGAGAATTTGTTCTTTGATATTAGGGGTTAAAGGGTTAACACTTCATATATTCAACCATCTGGGTACCAGTCTAATGTTTCGCGCGATTTGTTGCGCTAAAAATCTTCCCATGTAACACGTCTGTTGCCAACGGATTTAACGTGCACATTGCGCTAAAAATCACGCAGGTTTCTTTAGTGGGTCAAAGGTCACAACTAGAGGTCACTGCGATTACTGTTTACAAACAAAGCTAAACAGGCCTCCTACCCCGAAACTCTATAGGTGGCTTGCATTGCCGTCATGTTATGTTGGTGTACAAAACAAAAGAAATTTCGTTGATATGGTTTGCCTAAAAATGGAAGTTAACTCCCAGAGGAGAAAAATCTTATTGTTCCTGTACACCAACATGGCCGCCATGACGTTACATGCAAACTTTCAATACTAAAAAGCTTATTCAGGCCAAGGGCACGCTAACCCTCAGTTATATACCAGTACAACAGTGACCTGTATTTGTGACCTGTGGAATGTGACCTGCAAAAAAGAGCTATCGCTAAAATCGTCCCGTGTAACATACATTAAAACATCGACGCTGAGTCGCGCTAAAAATCGTCGTTGCGAATCGTCCCGTGTAACATCATCTTTATCATGACGACTAGCATCAGGGGAATTTTTTGGAATTGTGGCTAATACCTTGTAATGTAATATGAATAACAAACATTTCACCCTTTAGTTCGCCGTTGCTGTACAATTTGCTGTACAAGTCTTACCTGTTGTCCTGTACTGTTTTATCAGCATCAATTCTCAGTGTTTTAAAATCGAGCAAATCTACCTCCGTCACTCTCAGTGACTTATCCCTTTTCCTGGTCGGTCAATTATGATTCAGTAGCATAAAAATGCTTCGTAAAACGAAGGCAACTCGGACGTGGCTCAACGTGACTTGACTCGAGCTCAGAGTAAATCAAAATGGCATTCATTTGTTGTGCTCTACCGCTAGCAAGGTGCAAATAACACTGTTAAGCGTTACAAAATGCGTGCATGTAGAAATTCGTGAAAAAGTTGAGAATGCCCATTCGCCGTTTCGCGTTAAAACAATGGCGCTTATTAGACAAACAATACGTTTGCTGTTTTCCTTTGTATTATTATACGGGATTAAGAAGTCAGTGATATCAACAACTCATGCTTCGTGTTTCATCAGAGGTTTCAAATACCTCGAAAAATAAACACATTCCCCGCGGCCTTCTGCTTTCATCATTTTCACAGTGTTTTTGTTTGGAACTCTGACGAAACACTCGCACTCGCTCTTACGTCAAATTTCTTACGCGTTCATTGGTTACTGTTTATCGTCAATGAGAGTAAAGACGAATCGACGGAGACCTAACAACGTGATTGAGAAACGTTTACTAAACGTTTTAAACGCTGTCTTTTTGATGTTATGAGAATTTAACCTTAAAACTAGAATTTTTGAATCGGAAAGACGTCGGGAACCCTTCAGATAAAACAAGAGAAGCTAAAATGCGGCTCCGGAGCAGAAAGGTGAGGATTTTTCAGATGTTTCGAGATGTTTATCGAGGTTTAAAATCGGCGGTAAGCGGTATCAATCACTGCTAGCGCTGAAGTGTGAACTGATATAAACTGGAGCTGAATCAACTGTGTTCCAGTATAGATTGTTAACTGCGGTAATGGTTATAATATAACCATGATTGAAATTCCATAATTCTCCACCTTATAACTGAGTTATTCTATTTCGAAGTACGTTTTATAGTACTTCGACTACGAAGGACGAACATCACGTTTAGTCACGAGCATGTTTCTGTAACAATAGCGAGTTTACGCAACAGCACGGCTGATGTGGTGGGACGGCAAATGTGACGGCCAAGTATTCATGACTCTAGATTGTAACATTTCTACCGCTCGTTGTTTTCAGGTTGTCGCAGATGAGAGGACACCAGTTTTAGTCGAAAATCGCCTAAAAATGTGAAGGTACTAAGATGTCATGTTGGTCATACAATGATATTTCACCGTCCCCTTCCCTCAGCCGTCCTGTTGCATAAGCTCACTAATATTTACATGACGATGAAATTCGAGCAGCCGGTTGTTTCAGTGTTGTAACTTGTTTCTTGGAAAAAGCTGAATTTTATGACATTTCAATAAATTTATCACCTCACCGTCAGTTCTGATGTCCAATGTCTTTGATTTCCACTAGCTTCTTCTGCATAACCTCGCTCGCTGTCTGCGCTTCTTCCCTACAATTCTTCAACGTGTGAATCGCCGCCATTTTGAGTTTTTACTTAGTACCCAGTACAACGCTGCCTTTTGCAGCGTAGAACTGGGGCTGAGTAAAAGCTCAAAATGGCGGCATTTTCGCCGAGTTCAAAACACTCACGCAAAAAAACGGGGATATTGCAGAATTCAAAGACTCTGGACAACAAAAAAAGAGGGTGAGTTGATGTTTTGTTGAAGTATCACTAAAACAGGCCTTATCACGGTTTTCGACACCATTTTGACGAGTAGGCAAACACGCCTTGAAATAACATTGTTTGTATGGAAATCCGATGTCAAATAAATAATTGTCATAAAGCATCGTTCTGAAAAATTCATGAATTGGAAACTTTTGGCACTAGGAAAAGGATTTGAAGAAAAAAAATGGAGGGATGTAGCTGTACCAGAAAGTGTCCAGTCGTATTTTGAACTTTCCATACATTTCCCTGTATTTTTTCCCGCGACCTATTTTTAGTAGCGGTTCACGGCTGGTTCGCTATACAGACAAATGTACAGAAATGTCAATTAACAAATAAAGCAGCCTCGACTGTGCTCTGTTCTGTTGTAAAGCACGCAGGAAGTGGCTAGAGCACGAAAGAAGTGTAGGGGGAAACACGAGACGTAGTCGAGTGTTTCTCCCTACTTCTTGAGTGCTCTAGCCCCTTCCTTAGTGCTTTACAACAGAACAGAGCACAGCCGAGGCTTCTTTATTTGTGTTATGATAAAGAATTCTTTTATTTCCCCCCCGCATTCACCCTCATTTTCAAAATCAACTTCATTTTCCGAACGAACAGATCTGACGTCAGCGTGCATCTGTACTCTGATAAAGCAAGCTAAAATAAGCCAATCACAATCCTTGTTAGAATGTTTCAAATGATTTGATTGGTTGAACAACATGAAAGCTGTCAGACATGTCAAAACAAGGCATCAAAGTTTACAAACTTTGCTCAGTTCGAATGTAACACCAGCAGCGTCAGTGCTTCTTCTGTTTTCCCTTTTAAAAATCAGGATACATGAAACAAGAAATATGAGTGATAGGAACCGACGTTTCGGTGCATCTTGCGCCATTATCAAGGTTACATAATTCATGATAAAACGCGGTTTGTAAAAAGGCTAAGTTGAAGCGAATTTGCATAACACAGCGGCAAGCTAATTACTTAAATACTTTAGCACGAAGAGAATCGGACTGCACATTCAATGTTGGTTTAAGCTCTTGAATATACAACATTTCATTAACAAGGCAGTCAAATTTGTTCATGCCTTTCTTGATTACATTGAAGCGTGCTAAGAAATTGTTCGGAACAGCAGGATGGAAATGATGGAAAGTAAAATGTTCATTGAAATCAGGTGGATTTGTGGCTCGTGAAAATCTGGACGTCATCAACACGGTAATTCGAAAACAAACTGCTTTAAAGCTTGCGGCCGGTAATAACCAACTGCTGCGCTGTGTTTTGTGAATGAACAACAGTCGAATTCACGGGAGCAAGAGGAGTGCTCGAACTGTTGACTCCGTTAGGAAAAGGCCTGCTGTGACTGCTGTGGCTTCCCACTCAATGCTCCAGAGAGGATATCTGTAAATTGTTCACTCGAAGGGCGAGCGTTGTAATTTCTGAGGCTTGCTTCACTGCGCTGATCGGAGGTGGCCATGATGCGGCGTGATAGAACTTGCATAAAAAATGTAAGGATCTCGTAAGCTTATATATTCGTGTATTCGTTAGCTAATTAAATTTTCAGTTCTCTCAATTTTTTGTTTGATCTTTTTGTACGAGAATATAGCTAACGAGCGTTTACGGGACCTTTTAACAGTTGTTTAAGCTTGTGACATTTTTTACATCTTTCGTTCTGAAACTTGAGCTGTCCATTTTATGCTATCTTTGGTGTTTAACTGTTTATCATCTCTGCCTTCGATGTAATTTCAACCATTTCGTCGGTTGACATGTTTGCAAATCTCTGTTTGTTTATATTTCTACTTGGCTCTGTGTTTTAGTCGCTAACTTCTTCGGAAACTTCACTTTCAATCACCGTGTTATTTGTACTGTTTTTTTGTTTTACCTTGTATGCGCACAGGATGGTCTATGTCCAGCTCGTTTACGTTTTCTAGGTTATAAAAGACGTCTGTATCGAAAAATTATAATTATAATAAATAAATAAAACCGAGAGAGAAGTCCAGTAATTTCACAAACGGGTTGATGGCGTGACACCGTTGCTCCGTGCATTTGTACTCTGATAAAGCACGCTGTTTCAACCAATCAGCACGCGCGTTATATCGAAATTTTATTATAAAACGCAACTAGATGCTTTCTAGCACAGCTGCATTCCTCAGTTATTTTCTGTAAAATCCTTAGCATAGTGCCTAAAGTTTCCAATTCATGGATTTTTCAGAAGCGATGTTTTATGAAGATTATTTGACATCGGATTTCCATACAAACACTGTGGTTTGAAGACGTGTTTGCCTACTCGTCAAAATGGCGTCGAAAACCGTGATAAGGCCTATTATTAAAATGAAAATTCAGTCTTTCCCGTTAATAGCAGCGTCACAACGTTGGAAGCGGTTTGGATAACATTTAACATAACAAACACTTCTATTTTTTTAAATTTTATCAAAATTTTGCTCTTCCAAAGTTATGACGTTGTTTCATTTTGTTGTTAGATTTCAAACCTACTAAAGGCTTACGTTTATTGGGTATAAAGGGAAAGAAATATAGTTTATAAAACTGTATTCCTTTATTAAGAAGGTTTAATTTGACATCTGATGTCAAAATAAAACTTCAACAAATTAAACATACATCTAAAAGAATGCCAGATTTGCTTATTTGCAACCTACTAATGGTTATTTTTGTCATTTTTTGTATGTTTTATTCAGTAAATAGGCAAATTATTACAAGTGTATAAAGAATGAAAATGCTTGCAAAGCGGAAGAATTTATTCTCCACGCGATGTAAAGTATGATTCAATATACAAGACAATTAGTCCTTGACGAAAAGCTCCCACAAGCTAAAAGTTATTACACATAAAATGTTGACAATTAAATAAAATATTTAAGTACCTATTTTTATCTTAATGATGTCGTTTTCTGTTCAGAAATTGTCTGAAAAGTAAGAAGTTTAAGGTTTGTTAAGTTTGACTCCAACCGTGAAAGTGGAATGTGGCAATTATCAGCAAGTATTGTAAATTACTACAATTTCTCTGTCAGTTTTTTTTTTCTTTGTTTTATGTTCATTTGTTTCTCATCTTGAAATGAAAGCAATTATGCCGCTGAAAAAATCAAGCTCAAAAAATATACAACTTAAAAAACTGAAAAGATAAATCCTTATGCCAAAGCCTGATGGGCAGGGAGTGCAGATGGCTGACCACACTTCATGATAACAGGCACTGAAATGTGACTTATTCCTCGACTGCCGCCACAACAGCATCCATTTCTAACAGGAAACACGTGAGCTTTGGTGGTTTTGTAGTCTTGACGGGAAATCACTTGGAATGCTTCTCTTGTGCAATCTACAGTTTGGGTGACCTTTCCTTTAAGTACACGGTCTTTCTCCAGGATACCACTGTCGTAGAGTTTTCGAATGGGTTTGTAGTTGTACGGCAAGTCTACGAATTTGTAAACTAGTCTCTGACCGCTCACCTTGGACAAAAAAAGCATAACAAATTAAAATAACGATATAACAATTATTACTCAACACGCTGCAACACTGCCCAACACTGCCCGTCGTCCGTACTCGACAGATATCCTGCGATATACGTAATTTCGTGTTTCGGAGAGAAAAATGGCAAAATAAAGATGGTCTCCAGCTTTACTGCAATAAAACTTCGCTTTGTTATAAATTTGTTGAATAATAAAACAATTATCCTGCTCAATCTTGCGGAATGTCCCCTGATTTAAGTATATGTCGGGCGATATTCCACTTCTCCCCTCTTTTACGCGACCTTTATACTGGCCACCGTTGAAACAACGCATCACCATTTTCAACATTTTGCTTTCAACGTTTAAGAATCTCAGTGGAAGGGCTCTGTCATATCTCTGTTAACTTATTTCTATTGTGTTTCCTGGGTGCTACAATTTTCGTCGTGACCGCCATGGAACTCTTTTGCGCCATCCAGGTATAATTGATATGATCAAAGAAACCTGACCGTCTGCTGCTCCGAGACTCCGGAATACGGTGTCGTTGGAGACGGAAGTTCGTCCTCTGTGAGTACCTTTAAGACTTTAAATTAATTTTTTATTTAAGCAAGCTTTTCATTAATTAGTAGTTTACAAGATTTCTTTTTCTAAGTTTGGAATTTTAACTTCTGCTTCAATGAACATGTTTTCGAAAATTCGCGCGTTACAAATTTATATTATCATCAGCAGCAGCATCATCATCATCATCATCATCGTCATCATCATTATTATTATGTTCCCTAACCTTTCGAATGATGTTCTTTTGATAATAATACCGCAGCGCGCGGCTCAACTTGTCATAGTTCATTCCAGGTCGTTGTTTCAGCTCGCCCCAACACTTTGCAACTTCTTCTTGATTGCGTAGTTTGAACTCCCTTTTGTCCTTATTTGTCCACGTGATCAAGGATGAGTAACGCTCGTCTGCGAGAAGCTCAAGAAGAAACTCCCACAAATGGAAGGCACTTCGTGATGTACCACGCTTCTTGGGGTAGGAATCTACAACTGTGAAATGAAAGTGTATATGACAGAATTTTTTTTATTTGCTTGAACAAATGTTATTGTTACCCCCCAACTCAACTACGTTTTCGATTGGCGGAGAACGTGTCACGTGCCATGGGTCAAAACTCATTAACTCCCTAGGGAAACAACAACTTGAACTTTCGACTCGCACGTGATCAGGTCGTGCACCTTGAAACCGTGAAAAAAATAGACCATTTTCGAGTTGCTTTGAACCTCATTATAAAAGTGAGGCTAAGTGCAAAGTTTTTGTTATGAAAATTAGTTTTCATTCATATGCTAACAAAACTAATTTTCATATGAAAAGTTCTGCACTTAGCCTCGCTTTCATAGTGAGGTTCACAGCAACTCGGAAATGGCCTGTTGTGTGCAAGCCAGCGTTAAGAAAATAATTTGTTTGCAGACATGGCAGCTAAACGCTTTCAAAAAAGACCTGAAGAAGAAATTCAACAGCTTCTTCATGACAAAAACTCGAAATCTACTGACAAGGCCACCCACAATGCCATGAAACCGTTGAGCGACTTCTGCGAAGAGCAAAATTGGGACGAAAGCTTTCAAAATTTTGCAATAAAGTCGTAAGTTGACACCCGTATATAATTTGTTCTATTTTGAGTTGGGAGGTATAACAAAACAATTAACGTTGTTCTTGTATGAAAATCGAAAAAAAACTCCTCAATTTTTCTTCCCCGCATTCGAGGTGTATTAAAGCGTCAGATTTCACTTCCGGTTTGGTACAATACCGTACAAGATGGGAGACTGGGAATAGTAGGGCAGTTGTTTCATTCTGAGTATTTAACAATCCCATTCGTATTTTCGTCCACACAGTTTTCTTCCTCTGTACACAGAAAACAACTGAGGAATAGATAAACAGCGTTTCTGTATTGACGTCACAGCCATACTATCCCCAGTCTCTCGTCTTGCGCGGTATTGTACCCAACCGGAAGAGAAATTTGACACTTCTCTTCGCCTCAAACGCCGGGAAAAATTGATTTTCATATGAGAACCAAACATGAAGATTTGATCATACAATTAAAAAAAATTCTATCATATACAATTCAAGCAAAGATGGGCTTTGACTCAAATTGACAAAAGCAATGATGTTTTTGCAGGCTAAGAAAGGTGTTTTGAAAATCATTTCTCAGAATAACCACAAATCGGGAAAATTGTTTCCCGTTATAGTGGGTTATTTATATGTTTGTTGGTTTGTTTCTCGGCTGTCGTCATGGAACCGCAAGCGGTTCATTTCTGAGAATAACCTCAAAACGTGCAACTGTTTCTCGTTCAAGTGGGCTATTTATGTTTGTCGGTTTGTTTGTTTGTTTTTCGGCTGTCTTCATGGGAACCGCAAGCGATGTTTTTCTTCAAAACGACATTCTTTCAATACAAACTTGGGCCTTCCTTCCTTCCATACTCGAAACTTTAGTCTAAACAAAATTCTAATTCTAATATTAAAACCGGTCATAGACTGTGAGACAGTCCGTATATTTAGCGTTGGTTCGTCGCATAAATTGCGCATATCCTTCAATGAAAAGACTATAGCAAGCGAGGGAATTGAGAATAAACCCGCGGTGAGCCGTTTAAACACTGTTGTACAACATTGTTGGTTTAACAATGTTGCAATATTCTCCAGCACTAATTGTTGAATGAGGTTAGACTAACACGAATTACCGTGAGATCACTGTTGGTGTGATATCGGATAATGTTCACCTGCACGTCCAACATTATTATCTAATGTATACCATTGTCGTTTAAAATGTTTAGCACTAGCCAAGAATGGAAAGAGGGCCTGGCTAAACTAGGTTAACCTCGAGCCTCAGGATGGCCAAACTAACGGTGATCAGCATCAAATTTCTCCTTGTAATATCAATGCTTATAAGAATTAAGGATATGATCACCCAAGGTGAATTGTCTTGATATATTATTAACTTCTCCACAGTACCTTTATAACGAAAGTGTGGAGACAAGATAGGAGAATTTGTTCTTTGAAATTTGGGGTTAAAGGGTTAATGCTTTGCTGTTCACGTGCTCAAACTAGAAAACATGTGTCGCAAACAAACTGAGATTACCCGTCGGAAGAGTTCTGGGTACAGGTAGAACTGTTTCCTCGCTGGCAAGTCTGGGAAACAGATGTTTCGGAAGCAAAATTTTGCGTGCGTGAAATAGCAATGTTTTTCGACCTAGTTCAAAAACATCTTCTGGTATCCACAACACATGAGTCACGCGCGGCTAAACTGGAAACATTTGCGTCTGCAGCAATGTTTCCTTGTTTAGCCAGCCACTAAGGGCATTGAAGGCACACACGCGAAAATCTACTCAATCCGCGCTGCCCGTCTCACAACGTCTCGCGCTTTCTGCCATTCGTGGACGCGCACTCTGATTAGTTGAAAGTCTTCTTACCATGACTTGGGAAAACTCGTTCCAGCAGCGTGACATAAGTCGGAAAATATTTTTATTTTTTAAATAAGACATTGCTTAACTGAATGAAGACCACGAGTGTGATAATTCCAACTGGACGATCACAAGCAGCGGTTGTCAATTATGCTCTTTTACATAGACCAATTTCCATAAATTAAAAATTCGTACTTGGGTACGTGGCTTAGGAAAATAAAACATTAACAGAAATTACATTGAGGTTCGGAGATGAATAATTAATTTCTTTTGTTTAATTTTATTCCCCTAAGCCTCGTAGCCCAGCTAGAATTTTAATACATCGAAATTGCTTTTTGTTTTTTTATTTTTTCGATGTTTAACTTTTTAAGGCATTTGTCAGTGTCGTGCACTAGAAGGTATTAACTACGTATTTCATTTCGTTCATGACGCATTTGCGACCGCCTACGACAATTTTAACCTGTACTTAAATTAAAAGCGTTATTCAAAATTATGCGATACGACGCTTACATTATGTCTTCCTTTTTTTCCTGGTCACGTTCGACATATTTTGTAATCCTATGCTTGTGTTAAAATCCAAGACGCCATGTTTAGAATTTCCACTAAGTACAGAAATTTTCTAACCGTGTTTTTCATTGAAATTACTTTAGAATTTATAGTGAGTGTTGGTACAGGTGCATGGTAATTTTTATTTTGCCACTTCCTAATTTAAAAATTAAGCCTTCAGGTCCTTAGAAACGGGACATAATGTTTGTGAAGTTAACATTAATTAATTGCACGTATCATTTTCTCTCAATGAATACTTTATATGTCAGGACTAAAACTTTCCATAACCTCGCCAAAAAAGGTGAGTTTCGTGAGACTTCGAGAGAATTTTAATTTTATTTTTCGCACGTTTCTGCAATCTACGGTCTTTCTCGCAGATGAAAAATATAATGTTTATTACGCTGTATATGGTGATTCTAGCTTGGTAGTTGAAATCCTATAGTTTGACCATTCAAGTGAAATACGGAGCAGTACTTTTCTGTAGTGCTGTTTATTATGCCGTACAAGGTGGTTCTAACGTTTTAGTCTGTGGATGAAATCCTAAAGTGCGACTTTTCAAATGAAAGCTACAGAGTAGTACTTTCCTATGGTGCTGTTTATTATGCTATAGAAGGTGGTTCTAACTTTTGAATTTGTGAATGAGATCCTAAAGTGTTGCCATTAAAATGAAAGCCTTGGTTAGTACTTCCCTTTTGTGCTGTCTCTTTTGTTAAACAAGTTAGTTCATATTATGACTCTATGGGTTAGTAAAATCCTTATCTGCGACCTTTCAAATCAAGCTATTCATGAACAATAGCTTCCTGTGGTTTTAAAAATTTTACTTTATCAAGATATACTTTAAACTTTACGTCACCTGAGTAAAAAGTTTTGAACATCCCAAGCTCTGCCATGTCGTCTTCGGATCTGTATACAAACTGGAGCTAGCGATTTTTGCCTAATGCACTTGAGTGAGGCGGATATAACTGCGAGGGTGAACTACGCATCTGAAATGCGCGCAACTTTATTTTATCGGCAATGAAATTAATGAATTCTGTCTGCTATTTCCAAAAACTGCTTTTAATTGACGTAGAACGGAAAGAAAATTTAGGAAGTTAGCTGGGAGACGGAGGCTTTTTTTTTTCTGAGGAAGTTAAACAAAAGAATAAAGCCTGATTATTTAATTTAACCCACGCGTCAGATGTCAGTTAAACCAGCGGAGAGCGGGCACGCTTACTGCCGCAGCTGAGAAAAATTCAGTCTCAAATAAACCCATGAAATACGTGCGTACCTCAAAGTTCTACTATTTTGGCAGAGGCGAAGTTACGCCTCTCAAAACTCATCAGAAAACTTAATTTTTGAAAATATAACAGCTAAACGCATGAAGGTCTGAAGTAACACGTAAGATCGTCAAAGTTCTACTATTTTGGCAGAGGCAAAGTTAGTCTCAAAACTCATCGGAAAAAATAATTTTTGAAAATATAATAGCTAAACTCGTGAAGCCCTGAAGTAACACGTGTGAAATCCAGATTGCTACTGTTTTGTCTTCAAGCAAGACAAAACAGCCCTATTCTGAACCACTGTTGCTTCCTTCTCTTCCGGCTATAAGAAACCTGTTTTTCTGAACTCGGCTAATAAAAATTGGTGAAAAACAAATGTGGGCGAAGTACTTTTTCATAACTGTCATTTCAGTGATCAAATTAAAATATCAGTTAGGCTCGTGTATTCTACAGACTGAAACTTCTATCAGGACTGATCAACCTGCCAACAGAATCAATTCTCGGTGTCATAGGAAAATACTGCTGGTACAAGCCCTTTTAAGACCAGCTCAGCCGTAGTTAAAGACTTTATCCAGAGGCTGACTGAGGGAGGATTGACCAGAGCGAATCCGAGGAAAGAGCTGTGCGTTTCCATGATAAGTATTTGTAAGAAGCACCTTTTAAAAGGTAAAAAAACAGTCCGATAGGAAAGAACTGCTTGATAGGTGCAATTTCAATGATCGCACTTTAGCGTTTCACTTACGTGCCAATTGCGCGAAACTTTCTCGACTTTTGAAAGCCTCCAAAATAGGGCATTAGGATAACAAGGTTGTAAAATTTATTGCTTTTACGTAGTGAAGGAAGTGAAAAGTTTTAATTCGCAATTAGAAGGAACTGCGAAAAGGATAATTTTACATCTGGGACATTCAGTCTTGTTTTTGTCATAGCTTGTTTTCGGTCGGTAAATTTAGCACAATTTGAGCTAATCGTGACATTTTTAAAAATTGAATTAAAGGGAAGTGTCATGGGGTTTTTGACCTCTTTCGTTAAAAATGGTGAAATAAGCTACAAAATAATTCTAGAACAACGAGAGGAAAGGAATCAGCTCAATTCTTGAAAGCAACAATTCGTCATCTTTTCTAGTGCATTTTGGAAACAAAAGTGCGAGAAAACGTTAGCCTTAAGGCTCATTTAAACGGATTCAACATTTGATCAACATCTGTTCGACAAAAGTTGAACGGATGTTGGGAAAATGATGAACGGAGTGTTCAAACGGCTTCAACACCATGCAACCTTTTTAGAGAGGAAAGGGAATGCTGAGTCAATGTTGAATGGAAGTTTTAACCAATTTAAATTTGATTCAACACACTCTTAACATTTTAACACTTTCATCAGTGTTGAACGACCTGTTCAAACGTCCCCGACATTTGGTTCAACAAAGTGTTGAACGCATGTTGAAGCAAATGTTGAAACCGTTTAAACGGGCCTTAACATTTTTCAAGTTTCAATCCTACTGTCTTTGACCAGAGACACTAATCGACAGTTTTATTACACTTGCAGGCGGTGTGCGTAATGGAATTCGACCAATCAGAACGCGTTATTTGATCAGTTTTCGCGCCCACGAACATCAGTCTGGAGAGGTTAGCCTGTTGACAATTTCGTCGCTAACGAAGTCTGTATTTTTTTCCCGTTTAAAATTCGTTTGCAGTATGAAGAAAAATTGACTTAGTGCTAGTTAGTTTACTTTTCAAGCTGAAGCGTTTGTTCGCGTTTGAAGCCATTTCAAAGGTGACGGCAGACCTCGTGCCTGCCGCCATGTTGTTTTGATCGTTGATATTCAGTACTGCTTTTCTTGAGGATAAAGGGCCGTCTAAACAATGTCAACATTTGCTTCAACATGCATGTGTCCAACACTTTGTTGAACCAAATGTCGGGCGGCGTTTGAACAGGTCGTTCAACATTAAATTGTTGAAAGTGTAAAAAAAATGTTGAAAACTTGTTGAAAGCGTGTTGTATCAAATTTAATGTGGTTTAAACTTTCATTCAACGTCGATTCAACTTTTCCTTTGCTCTCGAAAATGTTGAATGGCGTTGCAGCCGTTTGCTTCCAACATTTGCCCAACATCCGTTTAACTTTTTGTTGAACAAATGTTGGTCAAATGTTGAAAACGTTTAAGGACGGTGCCTACTAATACCGAAGTATTTTTGTGCGGCTTATGACTATGCGGGAAAAGCAGATCTTAGCAAGGCCTCTTGGAATCCAAAAAGAAAATTGGGGGTAACCACGCATTTTTCAGAGATAATTAAGCCATAATATCTCTAAAAAGCGCCAAAATATAAAGGAATGTATGGGATTTTTTTCCTAAACTGAAGCTTAATTATCTCTGAAAAATGCATGGCTACCCCCAATTTTCTTTTGAGATACCAAAAGCACTTGCTAAGTACTGCTTTCTCCGTATAGTTTTAAACCGCGCAAAATTATCCCTGTATTAGTAGGCACCACCCATAGGAAACCCGAGTATCTCGAGATGCGCAGAACGTATGCGCAGTAACAATAGTAGGCACCGTCCTTAAATGGGCTTTAAACTGAGCTACTTGCTGTTGCCGGGATTTACCAATTTTTTTTTCTCGTTAAGCTAGCTTAGACTTTATGGGGGTCTACCCGAGTCTACCCCTCATGGATTTCCCGTAGGAAGTCGTTGAACTAATAAAGAATCTATGAAAAGATCGTGTAAACCAAATGCTCAACTCCCAGGAAACCGGCTGGAAAAGCCAACGTGCGGACAATTTTTCTCGAAGCAATTTTATTTACGGCAACACATTGCAAGCGTTTGATATATCTTCAAAAGCTTGCAACACGTTGCGTCAAACGTTGTCTGCGTCCTATGTTTCCGGCGTTAGACTTAAACGTCGTCGCTCATAACTATCGTGTAAAACATAACCTTTAAGCATTCTACCGTTGTCTTCATAAACTCGAATGACACAACTGTGTGTTCAGTAATCTGGCCGAAGGAAACGCCCATTCTTAAACAATTCCTAATAAATTTGCTCGTCGTTATCATTCTTGTAAAAGAAATTCCCCTTCTGACTTTGAGTAAAAAACTGGTAATATCTGGTTACAAGCAGTTTATCACATCGGCATATTTTGTACAATCAACATGAGCTTGACCTTTGAGTATATCGATTGGCCCGTTTTGACAACTTTGTTAAGTACGATGGCCTGAGGAACTATGGAGTGTTCCATTCTCGCCAAGTCCGTCAATTTTTTTAGTAGAAAGTGCGTGAAAGTAGCTAGTTACAGCATCAAAGAGCTTGATCAAACTTTAAAAAAATATATATCAACGGTATAAACTGGCACTTGCTGTGACCATAGTTCATTGAGGGACTGGTTAGGAAGCCTTGCCATGAAAACAATGGTGCTGCAATTTATGTTGGAAGGACTGCGACCCTGCACAATCCTTTTTTTTTTTTAACGTTCACACCCCAGTTGAATATCTTAAAGGGGAAGTATCATGGGGTTTAATTGCCCTTTTTTGTTCAAAATGGTGAAATAAGACCTTTACTTTACTACAAAATAATTCTAGAACAGTGAGAGGAGAAAAGTCGACTAAATTCTTGACAGGAACGACTCGTGATTTGTTCTAGCACATTTTTGGAAACAAAAATACGAGAACTTGAAAAACATTAGCCTAATATTTTTCAAGTTTCAATCCATTGCGACCTAATCTGTCCCTGGCCAGAGGCACTAATCGACAGTTTTCTTGCACTGGGGTTATAATTTATAACAAACGTAGACAACTATTTTTTTGTTTCTGTTGCCAGACAAACATTTTGGGTTTTGAAATTACATCAAATTTTCGTGATACTTCCCCTTTAACAAAAACGTTTCGATTGGTCAATTGCTCCAACACATTCCAAATTCTATGG
This sequence comes from Pavona decussata, assembly GCF_977016875.1. NCBI lineage: Eukaryota > Metazoa > Cnidaria > Anthozoa > Scleractinia > Agariciidae > Pavona > Pavona decussata. The sequence goes on along the minus strand of NW_028145447.1, from coordinate 957,646 downwards.
TTGTTTGTGCAGGGTCAAGGCCAAAAAGGGAAACAAAACATGACATATAACAAAGAAGTTTGTCAGGTTTCATAACTATTGCCTTTAATTCACTATGCTTTGACTGATCTCTTCGAAAGTTTTTCTAGGCTTGCAAAAATGTCACCGTCATTTTGTGTATGTGTGTGTGTGCCTGAGCCGAATTCTTATTATGAAGAGACGATGAAGATACAGACTGTTACCTTCGTGCATCATATTCAATGGGAATCCCGTTTGAAGTTATTTTTAGACTAATAACGGGATATAGATCAGACATGTGGGTACGCTTACTAAACTTTATACTCTCTCGAATCTTCTTAATTACCCGTACTGTAAAAAAAAAACAGAAAGAGACAATTTCCTTTGTCAGCCAGTTTTTGCCCAAACATTTTATTTCACAACCGTATTAGTCCTCCATCTGTGAGTAGAAGTTGGAGTATTCTTCCTTAATTTAATTAATTTAAAGCTGCTTTCAGTGAATTTTTTCCACAGAGTTTGTACAGATTGAACACATTGAAAGCTGATGATTTATTGTTGTCTCTCGAAGTAGATGCATGGAGACAAAGCTAATTAAGGTGGCGTAAATGTGATTTGACGCCGGAGGTCGAAAACTAGAACGTTTTATTTACGATTTATTTGCTTTTAAAGGGGCACTGAGATTTTGCTGGTTTTTTTTTTTTTTTTATCAAAGCGTAAAATTCTTAGTAGAGCACCGGGAGGAAAATATAAATGACTTCTCCAATGAAGAACAAACGATAAATCAGTTTTCGGCAAAAATTAGCGCTGGGCTAAAAATAGATGGTAAGAATTAGCCAACCAGATTATATCATTCGTAATATGACGCTAGTTCATTCGTTTCCGAATAAAGCACTGACTGACGTTCAAATCCAAGCAGGATGCAGGATGTTTCTCCCATGAAGGGAACCCAAGTCTTAGGCGTGAATTCTAATAGCTTAATGAAATTTGTAAAGAATAAAATTGCAACCAAAAGACGCTAGAGCAGCTTTTTTACTCGTCTCAAAATCATATCACCAAAACTGTGTCACACACTGAGTAATAGATCATTCTCATTCATCCAACAGGCTTAAAATATACTATCACATTTATTCCATTGCACATTTGCCACACCTGACATTCCAATCCTAGCAGTATGCAGGATGTTTGTCACATGAACCTAGTTTTATGGCCTTAGCTCCCACAAGTCTCGTGTAGCTAACTGATAAAGCAGCCGAACTAGTAATCGGAAGGTCTAGGGTTCGACTCCTGATAGGAGCAAGTCCTCACCCGGAAAATCACATCCTACTTGTTGAAAGGCAGAAATTGTCATGGTCAAGTTTAAACTATTTAATTACCCGGAGAATGGAATCCAAGTTGTTGATTTTCGTTTCAGAATACAGCTTGCTCATGTCATTTCTATACTCTTGTACTGTTAGGGCCGTTTTAGATGGAACGGCTTGGCTATATAATACATGCTGACAACAAGCTTATTTCACGATTTGTTTCGTGTGAATTGACCCTTCAAATTGTCGCATCGTACGTATGACAATCGTAGGCGCCGACGACGTTGAATGACGAGAGTTGGAAACGGTTTTTTGCAAAACCCGCGCAGCACCCGAAAACAGAAGTCGCTGAAGACAATCGTAAGGCAAGCGTTGTACCGTCTAACTCCAGCCAACTTATTCTCGCACCCAGATCTTTTTACGGCCTTAAGAAATATTATAACAACCGCACAGCGCCCGCAAACAGAAGTGGCTTACAAGAAAGACGTAAGCAAAAGTATTACTATCTAACTCGGACTTAATCTCGTACCCAGACCTTCTCGTGGCCTTTTGGAAGATTATCAACCTCGTTTCCATGACCATTCTTTTTTCTCGCGAGAATCAGCTATTTCATAATACACATTGAAGAAGATAAAGCGTTGATTCATTGCAATTTGAATTTTTCTAGATACCACGACGGCCGGGAACAGGTTTTAAAAAAATGGTTAAATGCCTAAGCTGCAAAAACATACGGTCTTATCTCACTTGTTTTGTTTCCGGATCTTAACCACAGGCTAATGGACAACCGACAGGTTTTATTTTGGAGCCGATGACTGTTGCATTGCATGAAAGTACAACTTGAAACTTCTTTGTTTAACTCCGAAAGAAGAGCGGTCGCTAATGCTACTGCTAAGAGCGATTGCTAAAAATATATATGCCCCTGACGCAACGGTGTTTTGGGCGTTCATCTTTACTTCTTTGTCTCACCTGCATGATATGATGAACATTACGACTTTCCAACAAACAAGCATTGCTTCGAAAACAAAATGAGGTCGCATAGTTTCTCGTGCGGCCTAAGCAGGACTGAATCATTTGCTTTCGAACTAAAGCACTTCCTGCGTTCTCTGGGAGAGGTAGCTTTTCCGGCCCTTGTTTCACTAACAATAGGCCTTATCACGGTTTTCGACGCCATTTTGACGAGTAGGCAAACAGGCTTGAAATAACTGTGTTTGTATGGAAATCAGATGTCAAATTATTTTCATAAAACATCGCTTCTGAAGAATTCATGAATTGGAAATTTTTAGCACTAGGAAAAGGATTTTAGAGAAAAAAATTGGAGGGATGAAGCTGTGCCAGAAAGCGTCCAGTCGTGTTTTGAACTTTCCACACATTTGTCTGTAAAGAGAACCAGCCGTGAGCTGCTACAAAAAATAGTTCGCGGGAAAAAAATACAGGGAAACATATGGAAAGTTTAAAACACGACTGGGCGCTTTCTGGCACAGTTACATCCCGTCAATTTTTTTTCTTAAAATCCTTTTCCTAATGCCAAAAGTTTCCAATTCACGAATTTTTCAGAAGCGATGTTTTATGAAAATTATTTGACATCGGATTTCCACACAAACACTGTAATTTCAAGCCTGTTTGCCTACTCGTCAAAACCGTGATAAGGCCTATTCATAAAAAGCAATACAAAAGAAATGAAATTTAGCCAATATCTGTAAATTGGATACAGGTTTCACCCGCAGTTAAATAAACGTCTCCCTTGATTTTCTCGCCACAATATTCGACGGTCAGAGATGCTTTCATGTTATAAGTAGGGTACAGAATTCATGTCCGTGTTGTAATAGATTAAGAGCAGGAATTCGCTAACTCTGACAATTGGCTTGAGTCTGTAACCGTATGCAAAACGGCCACTCGTTCTTAATATATTACTTAAACGTTCCATGGTTTGGTAATCTTTCTAACAAGGCAAGAACGTTTTGACTACTTCAACATTAAGAATCTTACCTTCGGTTTCAGCCATCATAGAGTAGGAAGTCGAATCTCAACACCTAAACTCAGCTCCAACTGATGATATCACCAAATTTGCTTATACTTGTGCTGACAGGATCTCGCTACAGTAACACAGAAACTGCTGTCTAGAAAAAAAAAGAAGCAGAACAAAGCTACATTTCACTAAAAAAACAACCGTTAAACCCTTATCCAGATAAGTCGTATTTTTTCTATCTCTTCTCCCGAAAGGAAAGCGGATTAGACCCTCCCCGGATAACTAGAACTTTCCGCTATCAAAAATAACTTCGGCTGCACGGTTCCCGTTTCTCAGTTTAAAGAATCAAAATTAATAATAAAAGGTTATCACGGTTTAGAGTAAGACTTAATAACTTGGTCGAAATAACTTGCTCATATACCGTAACGTATTCAGTAGTTTTCGTGGGATTAAGAATTTGACTCGAGAGTAAAATTTTCGAGGTAAAATTTTTGTGTAATTCCATGATACCCGTGCAAAAACTTAGAAAAGTATAAAACCTCAAGAAAAAAAAAAGATTTTATCGCCAGACAGATTAAAGATATTATTGAGCGACAATAAATCATCATTGGCTAAATGTGGAACACATTATTACCCTATATTTGTGTTATGCAAGCAAGTGGCACTTTCGTATTTCCCGTTTTGTAGATTTCCGTTGAGTTCAGGTACTGTAATATTCCTACCCGTTACGTCATTCACAAAATAAAAATGTAAAGTTCACCCCATCAGTGACACCAAAACAGTTGAAACTATGAATCAAAATAAAATACGAGGCTTCCTTCTCTGAGATAAACTGCTGGAAAATTAACAAGAACAGGAACCACTTTTACAGTTAGTGTACGTCATACACCGGACATACATGACCGGTATTTCCGAGAATGAAATGAGACATGAATTGACTCTTCAAGGTTTCTAAGGAAATCTTTCCGAAAAAGACGTATTAACTGAAAGAAAAATCAAAATACTTGAGAAACAATTGCTATTTTTGAAATACTTAATGCCCCAATTTAAAGAAAAATTCGTAGCTTTATACCGTCAATAAACTAGGGAAATTTCTCCGGGAACTCTGAAATCTCGCTGGCAAAGATCAAAACTGACATGTAAATTTCAAAACTCTGTTCAATTGAAGAAATACTGGTCACGCGTGATGTAGATTGACTGTAAACACGATGGATATAAAAAAAATTAACTCTGGTCCAGCAATACCAATTTCATAATTCCATGGTAGAATTAGAAAGATAAAGAGGGCAAAATTTAACAATAAAAAATACATTTAAAGAGATTTACGGAATTGCAGTTATTTACGTTCAACTCCGACATCATTAAATTACAATTCCGTGTGGTAAAATTGCCGGTCAGCTTCAAGATGGGTGGAAGAATATTCCATAGAAAAATGACTATGCAAAGGACAACAACGCTTTAGAGCTTTGGAGTCACAGGGTTACCATTCAGTTGGTCTGTTCTTAGATTCTTTAGTGTATATATTTCTTGGTAATAAATTCGACATCCACACTTGCTGTTGACAAATTCCCACCATTTGCTGAAGCGACTGAATCAATGAATTCCTCAAATCACAAATCGACAAAAGATGTCGCAAGTTTTCGATACAAAAATAGGTATACTCAGAAACGGCGGGGAGTGTTAAAACGCTTACCTGACCTCTCTGCGTTCGAAACTCAGTTTAACGCATCATACGAGACCTCGTGCGGACGCTTGGGTCGATTTCTCGTTACGAGCCGGAAAAAGAGGAAGCCAGGATGTATAAAAAATGTTTGCAAAGTATGGGGGTGTCAGCAAAAGTATTTTGGGCGGGTATGAGTCAGGACTAAAACAGTGCGTTCTCGAAAATGAAAGAACTATATTGGAAGTTGTCCCGTTTCTGGTTTGAAAGAGGTTTTCTAGTCAATATGAAATCCCTATCGATCCATCACTAGCTCTTTCATACCCAAAGCTGGTCCAAGAACAACATCTGCAGAAAGCTCAAATTTCATTTCGAAAAATATTGAAAACAGCGCACAGCCCCAGACAAAAAGCAAATAGGCCATTTCCGAGTTGCTTTGAACCTTATTATGAAAGCGAGGCTTCGTTCCTTTTTTTAATTTGAAAATCATTTTTCATTCATATGCGAACAAACTATTTTTATATGAAAAGCTTTGCACTTAGCCTCCCTTTCATAATGAGGTTCAAAACTGCTCGGAAGTGGCCGATTAAAAATATTGCGGGTTTGCCTCTGCAAGCGAAACAGTAAACTGTGTAGACATTTTACATTTTTTGTGCTATGAAGATAAAGGTGAAACCGAAGGCGGAAGTGGAAAGATATTATCTTTGTTTTCTTTGAATTCAGTTTTGTCAGCTACACACTTGTACACGAGCAGCAGTGTTTTATCGGGATTTAAAACCACGAGGCACAGCCGAGTGGTTTTAGACCCGATAAAACACGTGCTGTGAGTTTTTGAACGGCTTCAAAAACATTCCTGGAAAAGCAAGTTTCAAAAGAGTTCATAACAATGATGCTTTTGTGAACGTTGGAAATTAGCATACGCGAAAAACTTTAAACACCGCATACTGATAAGGAGGAGGTTTTATCGGGTTTTAAAACCACTACACGTGATGTTTTTATTGACCATTTGATAGGTCAATGGGCTTATGAATTATTAATTAGTTTTTTAATTATACCATTACCACCTTCCACCCGCTCGTAACCAGAGTTCAAGAAACTGTATTTCATTCAGATTGTTCATTATGTGTGGAAAACAAAAGTTACTAATACCCTTCAAATATGACTGAAAGGTTTGGAGAGTGTGCATGATAAACACCAGATCGTTAAAAACGTTGAGGTCATGAACCAGATCAAAATTGGCAGTGATCATAGGATGGTAAGATGCAGAGTTAAAATCGACATTAAAAGAGAAAGGCGCCGTCTGTTCCACCACTGACAAGCCAGAGCCCTTACGGGTGCCACCATTTTATGTCGAAGAATTCAGAATCAAACTCCATAACAGATATGCCGCTCTTGAAGAAGAGGAGGACGAAAATACCAATGAAACCACCATCAAAGATCTCAACAACAACATCGTCAAACCTCTGGTAGCCACAGCCAAGGAGTTTGTAACTCCTTATAAAAGAGCCAATAAGTTCTCCAAAGAAACTTTAGATCTGATGGAGAAGCGAAAGAATCTCCAACCACCAATGTCAGCTCATGAAAAGGTCGAAGCAGCAGGATTGAACAAAACCATGGAAAAGAAACAAAGTCAAGATCTCAGAAAGCACAGAACGGTGACAATTCAAGAAGTAATTAAGCAAGGAAAAGGCTTCAAAATGGCAAAGAAAAAACTCAGCGGCGGAAAACTTCAATTTACAGGAGTTTTTTAGAGGAGGACGGCTCGTTGACAATAGACAGGGACTGAATTGTTGACCGAGCACAAGAATTCTATGAAAAACTCTACTCATCGGACCGCCCAGATCCTGAACCTCCCGACGTGTGCCATTGTTAGGGGATTTTAAAGGTGTATCTGTAAACAACTGAGAAAGGGTACCGTTAAAATTTACCAAAAAAAGGCACACAGTTGAAACATTCGGCTTATTATTTTTAATTTGGGGAAAACTTTGTTCTAAACATACAAACACTGAAGCAATTCGATGTAATACTAACATCATTATCAAGGATTTAAGTCAATTGAAGTTGTGAAGGTCAGTGATAGAGTTCAAAATGAATAAAATTAGTATAACAAGCGGCATTCCTGTTAGCGGAAAGCTTATTTATTTATTTTTGTTTATTAATTTATCTATTTCATTTATAAATTCTTTCTTGATAATTATGTTAGCTATTAAAACGAAACGTCAAATCGCTTTAGTTTTTGTATTTTTAGTACAAATTTTTATTCCTTTTTCACACATTGCATACTGTAGCCCTTTTGGTAAGAGATCGAATGATATGGTTTTCTTTACTCGTAACGTGCAACGCATGCTCTGTCTTTCCAGGTTTACTGCAAAGATGAAGTCAAGTCCTGCCCAATTCCCCGCGTCTCGGTGAGAAGAAACTGAAGGTAAAGTCAAGTCTCGATGAGGGTGGAGGTTTAGTGAAGGTTCTCTAGACAAACCCTTGAAAGAGATCCAAAGACGAGGTAAATTGTTCTCGACAATTTTTAATCGACAACTTAATTGAATCGACAACTATTAGTGTTCGGAAATGCGTTTCCACACACGAAAAGTTTAGTTGTCGATATCCTGTATGTTTTGAGGAAGCCTGGAAACGTGCTTTTAATGCGCATGTGAACATCGTGCAGAAAATGGCGGCTGACCTTAAAAATCGTCTACGTAGCTGCGAAAATAGACTTTGGTAATCGATGACTTGCTCACAGATGGGAGAAAGTGAGTTCTCGTAGATAACAAAACTGCAGCAAAGTAGTTTTCCTTTTGAAAAGGAAAACTACTTTGTAGTCGACGACTTCATTTTCAGTCTCCAGTTGAAGTTGATAACTTGATTGACACACGAGATGTTTTGTCATCGATATCATTTTATCGGCAACTAAAAATTTATCGATAACAGTTTGCCTGTCTGTGGAGGCCCTACAGGACGACGTCCGTAGCTAGTGTATTCGATGAGGCGCCACCACCATGTTTAACTGTAGGGTTTCAAAAGACACTACCTATCTGAACAGGGTTATAGACAAAATGTATTGGCTTTAAAATTTGAAATAGGACGTTAATATTTTGCTGGCGAGAATTCTGCGAGGCTAGTTAAACAAGGGCAGCGAGGTTTGTGAGGATCGCATTGCTAAGGTTCTGATCTTGAAAGCAACCTTATCAGCCATCTTGAAAACTAACCAATATACTCAGGTTACTTAAAAATATGCTTTTAAATCACATGCAAACTCCAGGGAATAAAAATCAATCACCTTTAATTAATTTTGCCGTTCTCAAGGCAACACAAGGCATGCGCGACATTTCCGTCAATCAGGTATAATGAACTACTTTTAGGCAGTGACAAGGGGCGCATTCATTTTTGTGGAGATAAGTACTTTGGTAGCGGTTTGTGTTGGATAAAGATGAGACTTCGATGTTATACAAGTACAAAAGGTGTTCATTATTTTTCGCAGAGCAGAATGGCACACAGGAAGCCGCCTTTTTCTGATCAGGAAAGACGCCAATTGTATTCAAGTCATCAGAGTTACGCTTTTGAATAGCAATAAGCCACAGATGGATTGAGGAGTTGTAGCAAGAATAAGCATGGTGAGAACGCTTACGAACGTATAACACTCTCTATAATGTACAATACTGAGTCGTTCAGGTCCACAAATATGGGCGTTGTTTCCACCTGTATAGTAACATTCGTATCGTCAAATTTAACATGGATTTGCAAAGTCGATTTGAAACCGAGTTAACAAGGCTGTTTCTGCATGAGGTATTAACCTTCAAAGTCGCTTTTAAACCGCACTTTTATGATTTATCCTGGTAAAGAACAAATGCCCGGCTCTAAAATTGCGCACACAGTTCAGAACATGTTATCGGGAGAAAGGCTAAGGAATTAAAAATTTAAATCCGTTGGCGAATCGTGTTGGGATCTTTATAAGGAAAACAACGTCGGCAACAGAGATCTTGACTATTAAAGTACAACATCAAAACTTCTTAAAGTACCAACCTTTTCGTTTGCAAAGAACTTAAAGAAAGGCGTCCTTCTTTATCTGATGCTTCCATTTAAATCACACTGCAGAGCTAACAAGTTTGACATTTCATGAATTAACAGACTGAGAAGACGGAGCCATGCATATTACATGAACTGGCTGATTCTAAGAGTATATTTAAAAGTGCTGCTAAAACTACCATTGTTCGACATCTTTACCCCCACTTTTCTTCATCCGTGGAGATCATTAACACCGCGAAATCGGATTAATCAAGAACGTTCATGTAACATCGAATTCTTGCAGTCTACTAAATACTAACTTCCTCGGCGAATCTGAAATAAAACCTCGCCGACTCCTTTTTGAATCGTTTTCATCAATATTCAGCGATTTTCTTTCTATTTTAACACTTACAAAAGTCCTTAACTTATTATACAGAAGTCTCTAATATGTAATGAAGCAGTAAGGTTCCTTCATGGTTCATTTGGTGTTTCGGAAAGAAAGAACTTTGCTGTACGCTATCAGCAGTTCGACAAAAAAGATGTTCAACATAAACCACAGTTCCCTTTGTGCTGAGACAACAACCAAAACTAAGAAACGTGATGAATTTAAGTTGTTTACAAGAATCGTTTCTACGTGACGATGTTAAGCTTCGGCAATTCCGATGGAAGACTGACTCCGGTATGATATAATTTGAACACGTAGTAGAAAGTTATAAATTTGCTGTCATATGGGTTTGTCCATCCATGCAACGATGGGGAACTCGACTGTTTTATGAAAAGATATAACGTTGTTGGTTTAAGAAATCAGTTCTGAGACAAAATTATACTTGCCACTTCTCTAAGAACTTTAGCTGGACTTGATAACTTGTAAATTTGCGACCTTGAAATCACTGGAAACTGAAGCCAAGAAGACACTGAGCGATAATCGACTTTAAGATAAATTACTTGATTTTCTAGTGGCCCATACTTGAAAGCATGCAGTCTGAATATGGTAAATTTTACCTCTATCGTTGATAGTTGAGATACAATTGTTGTTATGAACAAATCACTCCAAACTGAATTGAGTCTAGCGAATAAATATTCTATTCAGGAATACAATTAAATGCTACTTATGATCGTTTCAGTGTTGTCTAAGATGTACCTTAGAGGTACGCTAGATTTTGGCTGTTTACCGGTCCTGTTTAAAGAGAGCAAACTCTTTGTGACTCAGTACGATTTCTCTAAATAATTTCATATTCTATCTATACAGGTATTTTCTAAAACTCTTGAGATTTACTAAAGAAAATTGGATTGAGTCACTACGCGATTGTGTGTGAACCAAAACAACTCCGAAGCAACGCTGTAGATATAGTTAGCTGATGTTTTTGTAGGTGATTAACAACTGATAATTGGATCAGTTGGTTGTAGAACTGAAGTTGGTCGACTAGTATGTTCAGTGGATAAGGACAAACTCGTATTGTGAGAACAGCAGAGTGTACCTTTATCAAACCGAATCAACAGGTTAAAAAATCTATCTAGTAAAACACCAACTAGCTGTTGTTTAGATCGCGTATTCACCTTTTATATACGAGTTTAGTAAATTAATGAGGATGTAGTAGTATTACAAAATTATTGGACATCCGTGAAAATAATAACATCTTACCATTTCAAAGCGAAACAATCACGTCTCCAGTAAGTATAGTACTTCTCGTCAATGGACAAATGTAAACTTGTCGATTTGATAAGTTAATTTGTATAGATTCCTACTTAAAAAATAAACAGTACCTCATGCAAGTGATGTTCAATAGCGTTCATTTCAAGGAGCAAACTTTGTCTTCTTATATAATGACCAAGGTTTCATGCTCAGAGGGAAGGAGTTTAAACTCGGAACAGGAAGTCTTATAGACGTGAGTCAGGATGTGTTCAAGTTATAGCAAATTACTGAAGACTTCTAGAGATTCTCCGGAAAAGCTTGTTCACTGGTTCCTGGGAAGAGCTTTACTTGAAAGTTATTAGTAGTGAGCTGTTTGTGTTGAATAAACCTTGGAACATAGATGTCGATTGATTGAAATCAAAAACTTCAAAACAAAGCAACGCCTTCCTGCAAAACAACTAATTATTCTTTTCACCACTAAATGTCCAGCGACCTAGTCGAGATTAAGAAACAATTTTAAAAATGCATTTTGTAAGATGTTGAAAAGCAAACAGTGAACCATGAAAATAATTTATCCATTTCACACAGAGTCAAAAGTGAAAACCACCATTTGGGAGGAAACTCGCAGAAGTTGAAATGAAAGGGAAGCGAAAATTAGTCAGGAATTAAGGCTTACCACTTCTTGCTTTCCTCGTAAGTAAAGGCTTGAGTTCAACTGTTGACACGAACAATGTTTATGCTTTGTGAACTAGTTAAAACAAATGAACGTGGATAAAGTAAGGAAATAATCAACACCTTGCAAGTGGACTGCGGAATCAACTTTCCAAAGAGGAAGTAAATTAACAATGTGCCATAGCTTACCGAGAAATTGGTCAACGACCTAGCCTTGACGTTTTGTAACTTCCTAGTAGAGTGCGCTGTATTCGAGTAAATTTGAACGCATGGAGAGGCAAATGTTATCTGTTTGCTTCCATGGCATGGTTACCTTAAGTGCCAAACCATGATAGTTACTTCCTCGTTTGCTCTTGGTAGTTTCGATTTCGGTTTGAGTGACCTCATTTCAGAGCTTACACAAGTGAAATGCACGCACTTTACTGCTAAAACTAAAAATAATTTTATTTGTCAGAATATTGAAGACAAAAATATGCAGTATCATTGGAAAGTGCTGTTTAATATATTTTTTGTTCGAATGCCATACTTTGAGATGTTATTGACAACTATGAGAACCAATGTAGAATCGTTTTGAATAGCACAATAAACGGTGCCACAGGGAAGTATTCTTTGAAAGCCGATCACTTCAGGATTTCATTGACAGACTTAAAAGCTAAAGCTATGAACTTCAATAACATAATAAACAGTCCTGACAGGAATGTACTGCACAAGCGCTCATTTGAAGGGTCACCTCTAGTCACCGACCACCTTGTATAGAAAAATAAACAGCACCATTGGAAAGTACTGCTTGAGCGCTTTTGATTAAATGGTCACACTTTAGGATTTCATTCACAGACTTCAGAAGTAAGAACCACCTTGTACAACATAATAAACAGCACCACAGGAAAGTACTGCTCAGTAGCTTTCATTTGAATGGTCCACTTTAGGATTTTATTTACAGATTTCAGAAGTAAGAACCACCTTTTACAACATAAAAACAGCACCACAGGAAAGTACTGCTCAGCAAACTGTCACATTAATGATCACACTTCAAGACTTCATTCGCAGGCGACATTGTACAGCACAACGAGTACCACAGGTGCTCAAAAGGTGCTCAACACTCATGAACACGAGTCATGGAGAACGGTGTATTCTTAAAATACTTCATTTTATTACTTTAGCAGTTATAGTCGCAACTTTACCCAAAAATGGTAAAGTGAATTTAGTTTCGAGTGTATAGCATAACTTGTCTAGTCTCGCTCGTTGCCATAGTACCCACTGTTTCCATAGCAGGCCGTCATCTTGATAGACAAACGAACCGCGTGCGCAAGACAAAGTTCATTTCCGGTATATGTCCCAAATTACTCAAGTTGAGTTTAAAATTCTCCTTGGCAACCGGGTTACCAAAATATTTTCAGAGAACAAAAGTCGTGAGATTTCAAAAAGGAACCGAGGAGACTCTACGCTCAGAAACCTTGGCGATAAAAATGAAACTGGGCGAAAATGCAGCTTTCTGGTCCGCTGTGTCTTTAGCGATTTTCACTGACACAAGAGCGGCCAATTCGTTTTTGAAAACTTGGAAGCTACCGACGCGGGAATGCATGTTACCTTCAAACGGATCAAAATTTGTCTTTTAGTATTCCGATCGAACACAACCACTGTCATGATCGATTATACCTGAATAGATCTCATTACTTGCTGAAACTAATTAAATATCGGTCATTCTAAACCCCCTCAGGTCTCAGCAACACCGGATATGTCCCGGCTTCCTCCCGGATATAAACCCGCACTGTCTAATAATATCTCTCTAATTCTCGCCGTAAAGTTGCACTGAATAAATTCACTGACAAGATACGGTTGGGGGCCTCTGTCACCATTATCTCAGACGTGGATGTCAGTAATGTTGAAGCTTGTTTTTGTTTAATTTCCTTCCCTGTTTGTCGCTTTCTCGAGTTCATCAGCTGGCACGCGTCGTAACCGCAGTCCCAGGCACACACGTAGAGAAAGATGTTTATGTGTTTTTTATAGCTTTTATGTTCTCTTTATGTAATTCAAGATTATTTATCCGTTCAATATCGAATCTTTCTACAATTTTCAAGCGTACTGAAGTCTTATTGATTTGTCTGGGAATGACCATAACTCACGAACTATTTGTGGAATAAAAGTAAATTGAAAGAATGAGAATTTTGGCAACTACAGCTGTAGATCATAGTAGAGTATCCTTATTCATTTGAGAAGTTGTCCAAATCAAGGGAAAATGACCAGCATTTCGCTTTATTTTATTTCATTTTATTTTAAATCTATGAAAAGCGTTTTGTACAATGAACGGACTCGAAGAAAAGTGACATGTTTGAACCACCAGGAGGTGCCAGTAATTTAACATCAATTTATCTCCTGGTGGATTATAAGAGTTGTGGTTTGGCTCTTCTGGTAAAATATTGTTTATGCGGCACCTATATTATACAGGCCGGTGTAGCAAACTTCCTTGACATTTAATTGAAATCTCAAGAGCTTGTGACCAAACTATAATTTCCTCTTACAATACTGATACACTACAAAGCAAGCAAGTGATAAGAGTCTGATACTGGCACGAACACGGGTGATGATATGGACTTTTGCGGCGACCTGTTTTGATAATTATAAACCCAAAACTCCTGGAATGTTCATTTAAAGCTTAGTATTTGAAAATATAGTAATCAGAGATATTTTGAGCCAGGAGGTAAAGTCTTACAACATGAGTAAATATCACAATTTTTCCCAAACGAATTTAACTCTTAATTGTTGAAGAATGGTTGATTTTGTCCAGTAGATAAATGTACATGAAGAAGGAGGGGGTTAACTTTAGCAAATGAAGAAATTCGTGTTCATCCAGACTATGAAGATGGATATATTTTAGCATGGATATTCAATCAGTGAATGAATCATTGAAGATGTAACATTGTATTTCCTGATGATTTATGAATAGTTGACTTTATTGACAGACTAAATCCCAGTGAACCATAACATATTATGTCTCTAGGATTCAAGAAAGGTTGACTTTATTGATGGACTAAATCCCAGTGAATCTAGAATGTAGCATACCTCTTTGATTCAAGAATGGTTGACTTTTTGCCTTTGAGTCCCGACCTTGATCACTATCTACTTTCTCCTTACAACATCACTACTTGATCAAACACGTATGTCATGAGAATGAGGAAAAACATCATCAAGGATAAGTTGTCTTGATGTTTCAATAAGTTCTCCCAACTATTTCCATACGAAGTATGCAGAGCAGTGAGGAGAATTTGCACGTTCATGTTGATAGCTAGTAGGTTAACTCTATCCAGTGAAAGAAGTCTTAATTTGAGGGAAACTTTTTGTGTCTCCTACTCGCCGGATAAAGTTGTCCATTCCAAGAACATGGTCTTGTTGTCCTATTAGATACCTCATACAGGGCTTTAGATCTCTTATGTTAAAACAGACTGATTTGTTATTCCAGTATTGGGCCAAACAGCCACGGTATAAGTGCGACATAGTGCTAATATTGGCCGAGTTCTAGTTTATACTTTATGTTTAGTAGTGTTATCAAAGCCATAGTAATTGCATGGATTTTGCAGTCACCTCTTAGGTCAATGCCCTGAAGCAATCACGCATGGTTACCTTTGGCAACCCTTTGTGTATCAGCGCTTCATCAGGCGACATTACACAAAACAGTTTCACTTACGCAACTTAATCATAGCGACAGTTCTCCAAGTGCAGTACAAAGGCTCATTGCGAAAGTTACAATAAGAGTTGTACACTTTTAACATTACCTCGGAGGTACGTGGAGGAAAATAAAGCATACAGTGTTATAATATTAATGCGGAAAATTCAAATAAGTAATTATAAAGTAGTAATTTAG
This sequence comes from Pavona decussata, assembly GCF_977016875.1. Classification (NCBI taxonomy): domain Eukaryota; kingdom Metazoa; phylum Cnidaria; class Anthozoa; order Scleractinia; family Agariciidae; genus Pavona; species Pavona decussata. The sequence goes on along the minus strand of NW_028145447.1, from coordinate 942,556 downwards.
GAATGCCATTTTCTATTAATGTTTGTAATGCATGGTAACAAAATGAGACGTGCGTATCTTTCGTTTTGTTTCGCCTTCAGGAATGCGTCTGCTGTCTGCTGTACTCTGCGACTGGTCTCTGATATTCTTTGTTTTGCAAACGTTGCGTTATATTTAGAAGTCACAAAACATGTTCAAACACATAATTACTATATACTGTTGCTGTAACAATTACCCTAACATCGGGCTTTCACTTTAAGAAAATGCGATTAATTTAGCTATAACAGCAGGGAGGAGAGTACATCAAGAACTGACTTCATGTAGGTCACTGTTGCACGCGTATTAAACTGTAATAACCATCTAACCCAAAACTACGGACAAGACTTGCTAAAGCCGCGCCATAAACTTGACGAATATCTTACCGCTGTATTTCAGCTGATGATTCTGTCGACTACAACTCAACTGCTCAAGACTCGAAACTATTAAACTGAAGGCGGCGAAATCTGTTTCACTTTTAAGCCAACTGACTTCAAGCTCCAGGAAATGATTTAGAATGCTGAATGTACTATATTGAATATATTTCGTGACAACTCAAACAATCTCCCGGCAACCTATTCCTAAATATCAGCGAGCCCCAGGGATTTTACATGGCTAGAAATTCTGGTATGTCTATAATTGGGGATTCTTCACTTACCGTGCCAATGCTCAGCTCCGCTCGTTTCATAAAGAACTGAAAGTATCTGTATTCACGAATGATTGCTTTACTTCCTGATTCAGTGGAGGTCACGTGATCAGCTGGACTGGAATAAAACAGTCCGGAAGTGAGCGATTTATTCTCCTCATTCTAGGAATTTATTCGGCAAAAAAAGGATGATTAGGTTAGATCCTACAAAATGTCCTTGTTGGAGCCTGTATGACGAGGAACACCTCAGAATTACTCTGGTTCGTGATGCTGTTATTTAATTTCCGTGTCGAGGTGTCTTGTCAGTCACGTAGCTAAGGAATACCTTGGTGAAAAACTTTAAAAAAAAACTTGTCACTTCAGGTCACGCTTCAGGGAAATCACAATTAGAAGTACTTCTCGACAGGAAATCCCAATTGGCATGATTAGAAGAATGGTTCACTGGAAAGTATTGCTCAGTAGCTTTCATTTGAATGGTCACAGTTGAGTATTTCGTCAGCGGACTCAAAAGTTAGAACCAGCTTGTACAGCATAATAAACAGCAGCAAAGGAAACTACTGCTCAGTAGCTTTCATTTGAATGGTCATACTTAAGGATTTCATCCACAGACTCAAAAGTTAAAACCAGCTTGTACAGCATAATAAACGGCACCACAGGAACGTACTCCTCAGTAGCTTTCATTTGAATGGTCACACTTTAGAATTTCACCCACAGACTCCAAAGTTAACCACATTCAGTGTACCGCATAATAAACAGCACCATAGGAAAGTACTGCTCAGTAGCCTTCATTTGAATGGTCACACTTTAGGATTTCATCCACTAAAATAAAGTTACAACCAGCTAAACCAACCAAAGAGCTATTACTGATGTAAGTACTTTTAATTTTCTCTCAATTGTCACACTTTATGATTTCATTCAGACTTAGAAGTTGATGAGTCATGTTTTGACTGTAATTAAGCTAACAAACCGAATGATCACAATAATTTAAAGCTGAGGCATTCAGTAGCAACTCATTAGTGCTCACACTTAAGAGAAACGAAATATATTCAGATAATCACTTTTCTAAAGTAAAACAAAATATTTTTTTCAGTTGATTTTTAGTTTCTAACGAAAATAACTAGTTGTTTCATGATTGCATCAGTCACTGTTTCGCGTCATTGCACTTGGAATTTAACGATATTGTTTATTTTAAATTAAGAGGTTCACAAGGTTATAATTTTACTATAAAACCTTTGGAGTAAACTGGCGGTATTCTGACGTGGAATCCCAACTTGACTGAGTCGGCTAAGAACGACTTTTTTTTTTTTGCAACAGATCTATGTGACTATTACCAAAACCGAAACCTTTTGAATGATAATTCGGATCTTTTTAGATCTCTCTTATTTACATTTAATTTATGTGTGGTAAGATAACTGACTTCACCCACCTTCAGAGGGCATTACGATGATTTATCAGCTGGTAGAGTTGATACGGAAAAACCACGGCCCGCGTAACGAAACTGTGCTTATTTGATATTCTCATATTTGTCGAAAAAATAAAAGTCCAGATATCATTCTTTATACTGTCCACAAAGTCTAATACCGACATTTGTATCCCGTGAATAATTTTCATGAAAATGTATAAAAGCAATATCGATATTTTCCTTACTGTAGAATTGTGGTAGATATGAAACGCCACCGCAACGCTGTACCGCTCACCCAAATAACAGACAAAAGTTCGCTCATTTATAACTAAACGTCTACTGCCTCAAAACCCTTCCGTGGTTTTCATTTAAGAGTAAATACTTCCGTGATTTATATAAAAAGCAAATTTTAAATCATCTCTAAAATAATTTCGTGGTAATAACCGAAAGGGATATACTACAATTTAATTTCTGTGGCTTTACTTCCTTGATGCAATATAATACTGCAACGTCATGTTTTCCTCTTCCCAAATTCTCCGCTTTCCTTAAATCTTATTATTTTTTTCTTTTTACTCTCCGGCTTCTAAAACTGAACAATATATTTCTGTAGAGTAAAATTTCGCTGCTTTATATAGCTACTGACATTTAAATTCATTCAAATTGAAACTGGTTATTGAATAGCTTCCTGTGAAGCTGTTGTTCTTTAAAAAAAACATCGGCGAATTGACCTTTTTTTGTTCTACTGGCAAAAACCAGGTAAAGGCCATTTTAAGACATAAAAGCACTCTCGCTTCTCTTTCCAGGTTTCTATACAATAACATCACGCCCTGTAATAACGGTTTGGAAATAGAAACAACTTTCAGTGTTTTCACGTTGCCATGGCAATTAACCGGAGGCTTAAGGAACACGGAAGTTTTTGAAAACTAAATATAAATGCTGAAACATCCTTTTAAATTTTTCTTTGTCCTCAGGGCTGATAAGTATTGTCAGCTTTATCAGGCGATAAATTCACAAGATTTGTCAGCGATTACCAAATTTGGTGATATCTTTTTATGAGGGTCGAAGGACAACTTGATTTAATTTGTCGAGCTATTTTATTTTTATCGGGTTAAACAAATTTGTATTTTCTTTAACTAATGTTTTGGACAAAAACCGGAACTTGTTTAAATTCATTTCACCACGACAAACGTGTTAGAATTTCATGGCAGTGTTTGTTCAGAGGTAAAAAAATATACTTCTCGAGAGAGCAGCCAAACTTCTGGAGAAAATTGATAAGCAGATCTGTACTTCAAGCAGTATGGCTCAGTGAGCTTTCACTTGAATGGCTACACTTAGCCACACTATGGTTTAATCTGCATCTCTAAAGTAAGGGCCACCTTGTATACATAGCATAATACTGTGAACCCTGCATATTTCAGTATTTCATCTGCGGGGGTATGGTTTTTTTAGTCGTTGTGGTCTAAAATAGGGTAAAGCTGATTCAACTATTTTGGTCTGAAAGTCTCAAAGTGGGTATGAATTCTAGAGACCAGGGGCGCGTTTCTCGAAAGTCCCGGTAACTTACCGGGCCTGATAAGTGTCTTTGGTGATAAATGTTTCTTAACAGAAATCAATTTTTGTTAGCTTTGAATACTAAATTTTAAAATCTTACAATTCTGTTAAGACATTGGCCAAGTACCATGTCTGTAATCACTGTGTAATCGGCGAAAAAACAACTGAAAAATATACTTATCGGGCCCGGTAAGTAACCGGGACTTTCCAGAAACTGGCCCCAGGCGGAAAATGGCTACCGGAAATTGTATATTTTGGTCTGAATTAGGGTCAGCGTTTGGAGTAGCTAAGCCTCACACCCTCACCAAAAGTTCCGAGGGTCTCCCGGGGGGGATTCATCTTACGGACTGAAACGTTAGAACAACCTTGTACGGTATAATAAACAGCACGCATCTGCACATAAACCACTCATCGATGTTCAAATCTTAGCAGTATGCAGGATGTTTGTCCCATGAACCTAGTTTAATGGCCTTATCTCCCACGAGTCCCCCTGTAGCTCAGTGGTAGAGCATCCGAAGTCTTAGGTTCGACTCCTGATAGGAGCATTCGGATCGTTTTCTTCCAAGTATGCCTGTCAATGACTGTAAAAAATACCACTTTCAGCACAAGCACAACGGCGCAGTAGCTTTCATTTGAATGTTGACAACTTTAAGGTATTTTAACCACAAGCTAAAATGTTAAAGAGCTACATAACAAGATTGGAGGTTCGGAAAGGTTTCAATAATATAACTTCCTAATGACTCAAACCATTGCCGGAATTAAAGTTAGCCAAAGATAGTTTTCATTTTAAATGAATGTGCAGTAAAAAAGGGAAATAACCTAAACTAATAATCTAATTATTATTTCACAATTCCGTGGTTTTGTTTCCGATCCGTAATGGCTGGTTCGCCGTGAAATTGAAGACTGACTGGTATAAAATTATCGAGGGTGCATTCTTGTTGGTTTCAAACTTGGCAGTTCTTATTCCGGTTCAAGAAACAGAATACACAATGTCAGTTCCGAAAAGGACGCATGCGCAATTTCGACGTATTTCCATTAACCTGAAAACCTTCCCAAAATAAAGTAATTCCTTTTATTCCGAGTAAACTGTTTATTCCGCTATCGCGGGCAGAATGAATAGAATACTATTTTGTTCATTCCGAGAAAGGTATTGGTCCAAAATAACATGAATATCGTCAGTTTTGTGTATTCTTATTTCGGAAAAGTCTTAAAAGAACGGGCCCTGAGATTCTAGGTCGACACACGGGACGGTTTCTCGCCAAAAAAGTCTCTTTAGGCTATGTTCAAGTGATACGGTTAAGCTCCTGCACCAGCCCAACAAAAATTTGTTTTTCACCTACGAAACGTTGATTGTGGTTTGATTATAAACTTTCTTTCGATATGTGATCGAGTACGAGTTTCAAATTTCAAACCAGTCACGTCCCCAAAACATTCGCTTTTTTCCCGTTTCTTACCAACTGTTAAGGAAACTCTAAAACAATAATAGTGTGACAAGGGATTATCTAAACCAGCAAACTAGATTTGAAAAGCAGCAGCCTAAAATAAAGCTCCCAATTGTGACGGAAACCGATGCACTGCCTCGGTCTTGAAAGTGGAACACTTCAAGAGTAGTGCGAACTGGTAACCAGATCCGCACACTATACAAAGTCTTCCGTACATACTTTCCGGGAATCTTTCATTTAATTGTGACCACACCGTTACTTGAGATCTTGTGGAAACACGTTACTAAAGCATTTTCAAACCGGTTGCACGAATATCATTTCTTAGTTTCTTAGTTTCTTAGTTTATTACACTCCTGAATAGCTTTAGCTAATACCAGAAAGACTAAACTTCGATTCGGGTCAATATCGGTTTTTATGCATTTTAAGCACTCCAGACAAGCAAATTTCATTATTGACCATTAACGCAACATAGTATTTGACAATGAAAATACACGCCAAACCGTATGCAAATATGAGAGCGTATTGATCTATTCCGCTCATCTCAGGGCGCGTTTTTTGGTGACTATTCCGGAATAGTAGCCTGCGAGCAAGCTCTCGTGGAAGAGGAGGGGTGGGAAGGGGAGAAGGGACCTTCCTCCCCCTCCCCCTCCCCCTCCCCCTTTCCCCGCGAGAGCTTGCTCGCAGGCTACCGGAATAGGAATTCACGGAATAGACAGCATTCGTATTCTTTTGGGGCCTTTCCTGTTTGCGGAATGAAAAGAATAGTATTCCGTTCATTCTGCTCCTGTTAGCAGAAGGAACGGATTACAGTTTAGTAAAAAAAACAGTAATTAACTGTGTTTGCAAGGGCCACTGCGACAAAATAAAAGTACCGGATCCTGTAGTGAAGGATCTAATCAGCAAAAAAATTGTAAAACAAATAATCTAAAAAAAAAAAAAAGAACAAGGCTGATTTCACGGTCAGGGAAGTATATTTTCCAATATTTCGAAAGACACGGCCTTTCTTCTTCAGGGTATGGATTACAGTTTACTCAGAGTAAGAGGAATTACGTTCTTTTAGTAAGGTTTTCAGGTTAATGGGAATAGGCGGAATTACATTCTTTTGTGACTGAACTGATATTCTGTGTAATCTGTCCTTCTTGAACCTAAATAAGAATAGCCGGAATTGTAGCCAAGAGAAAATGCGCCTTTAGACTCAAAAATATATCAGTCAGAGTTCCGTCGCGTATATTCGAGTAATGATGAGTAATTTGAGATTCAACAACTTGGTTGGCGAAAATTAAAGTAAATAAGTTCAATGACCACACAAACACGAAATAATGCACTTTATTTTACAGGGTTAATGGCATAGAAGTCTAACAGAGTGAAGATTTTATTGGTAGTTTTAACTTGAATAGCGTATTCGATGCGACTATACGCGACGAACAAAGCGACGCGCGACTTAGGCCCCAGTCTTTGACCGGGCAAAAGAGCGGCTAAAGACCACAAGTCAAGGCCGTTCAGAAAACCTTTTGATGAGCGGAAATTTCTATAATATTGATGGCTGTATTACATTGTCAACTAAAAACTACTCGTTAAGATTCCCACTTTAAAAATAATAGGAAAGGTAAGCGAGAATGGAAAAATAAGACATTGTGAATGCTAATTATATCAACACTTTTCTGAGAGTTTTTCAAGCAACTTTAAATTCCTATGGTAAATCACAGCAGACCACAAAAGATAAAATTCGGAATCACAGCTACAAGCTGATGGGTTTTGATTGTATGGTGAGAAATTCAAGTATTTGAAATAAAGCAATGCAAATAGAAAAGTCACTCCAGATTTGATGTAATGAAATTTTGAACATGTTAACATAATTGGGGATTTTTCATTTAATAACGCGGATAAAATAATTGAGACTATATTTAAGAAGCTTCAATGTCATTGGCTCCGTATGTGGAAGATTTAATCAAACACTTCTTTCAAAGCCACACTGAATAAATTACGCAAAAATAAAAAACGATTTCAGTGGCAGGTGTAAAGTTGCAATCGCAGTTTACAAAAATTTTAAATGTTTTGCGACTGGGTGTGATGTAGCTCGCGGCTACGCGCTAACTTGGAACGGAAATAGCATAAGTGTCTTGGTTCAAAGGCAACAACTTGAGAAATTTGTCAAAGGAAACTATTTTTATACACTATAATTGTAAAAGAAACGATTCAACGAGCCACTTCGCTTGATTTTTGGTGTTAGTGCAAGCCGAACGAATGCCTCACTGAAGCTTGCTGATAGCAATGAAGATTTTTCTTCAACTTCCATAACTCAATTTTGAACGTGTGCTGGGTGTGGAAAAGCAAATTGCAGTCGGAAAAGTTAGGGCAAAAATTTGGAATTAAAAAGCTTGTTTCACCGGCTTGAACTTTGGTCCCTCGTTCAATCTCGTCAACAAGCTTGGAATTCAATTTATTCAGTTAAAGATTTCTCTTAAACTTTGGCAACTCATTTTTGAGCGCCTGAGTCCGTTGACAAGAGGCGATTTTTAAGGAGTTGTCTTGATCTAAAGAGCTCCTTGTCAACAGGATTTAAGTAGTTACCTCGACTGACAACAAATTCGGCATCATGAGGGTTGGTCTCGATTCATCCTCGGACGAGGAAGAGCCACTTTTCAACATGGAGGATGTCGAGCGCCGAACGTTTGAAAAAGACAAAGAACTGCCATTATGGAAACGCTTTCTTGCTACTCTGAAAAAGCTCGGCGAGGATAGGAACAGTCTAAAGTCCACGATATGCTACTGTGGAGTCTTCTTGGTGTTCGGGATGTCGGACGAGATCTTAGGTCCGACATTACTGGAACTTAAATGCCTGACTGGGAAGTCTATAACAGTCATGAGTGTGTTATTTTTCGTGCACGATTTGTGCAATGTGTTTGGTTCGACCTCAGGGGGATATCTAGTAGACCGGTAGGTAATATAAAGTTTATTTCCTTGTGATATTTACGCGACACCGAACGTGAGTCTACCAGAGCTCATTGGTGACATTCCATCAGGAACGCAATTTCAAGAAGTTTTAATTACGCTCTCCAAAATTCTCTCCCAATCTCCTTCTCGTTCAACATTTCAGCCCTTAAATTCAAGAGGAATTCCTCACCATCGTAACAGCGAAGATATAGCTGAGTTAATTTTGCATGAAAGTTTGGAAAGTATTCTTCGATTCTGCTGGTGTTGAGCCAGTTTTTGAGGAAGAAAATAAAATGGAAGTATTTGGGATTTTTCTAACATCACAAACTCCACTCTCGCTTCATCGAAATAAATATATAATTTGGTATTTTTTTGGTCATGGCTAAGCCATGTCGCTCTGTGAGAAATTATATGTACAGCATTAAGGATTAAATTTTTTGCAGGATCCGTAGTGTGGTTTGATATTATGAAATATTTTTCCCTTGCACTTGGCAAAGTAAACAAATCGTTGACCGTGATCTTCCTTAACTAAAAGTATTTATTTTTGCGCGTTTATTTTGTTCTCAAAATTTCTTTGAGGAAAAATAATGTGTTTTTTCAGGTGTTTTTTGTGGCGTACAAAACGCAGTTGGGGTTTTATGGAATTCAGTTTGGCTGGGCATGTATTGTGTACCATATAATAAGATTCCTGTGTTAATAGTATTCGAGTCGAATGCGGGTTAAATTATGTCTTCAGCTGAGAACAGTCTAAGAATTCTACATCGCAACACAGAAACATTTCACGTTTGTGTCGCGACAGTGAATTAAACCTTTTAATAATTAACAGCTTCAAGAAAACAAAATTTACGGTTTCTTTTATTCGTGTGAATATATATCGATGTACCGATGAAGTGTGTCAAAATCGTTATTCAAAATCTACAAGTTTATCTTTTTTTTTTCTTTTCGATATCAGGAAATCTTTAGAAGTGGCTAAGTTCAGTTATTCTCGCTGGAGAATACAATACTGAATCAGATGAGCACAATTTCACGAGCTTCATTTCTGTAAAAACTTGTTAAATTTTTAAAAAATGAAGTAAGCCAAAACAGTTTTTAGGATTAATCTTCATTCTCGAAAAAGTTCCAGCTCTCAATTAAAAATTAACGATTTCAGGAGCAATTTGCCATCAGAAACAAAAGCTTACATTGATGATGATAAAAAATAATTTCCACTTGCTTACCGCAATGTACACAGTGGCAAACAAGCCTCAAGACGAATTTTTTAGTCATTATGAAAGCCTCCGTTTGCCAAAATCTGCAAACGTTTCTCAAATACTCATTTTTAAATTTCTATTAAATCAACCCGGGTCATTTAATAATCTTCCTAGTCAATTCACAAACGGAGACAAATTCATTTATTTCAACAATGTTAGACCTATCGGTATATCACCAATATGCTACAAAACAAACTTCGTGCTTACTCCAGACGTTGGAAAGACAAACAGTTTTCTTTATAAGGGTTGTATTGCATTGTCAATATAAATCTCGTGTAAGCATAGAAAACGAACTGGAAGAAAGCCTAATAACAGATAACGTTAATTAATGGTACTTGACAACTTACAGAAGACAATCTATCACAGTAACACTGATTTTTTTTCTGTCCTTTTTTTTTTAAGTTTTCAATTCAAACAATCTGTTCATATTTTAGCATTCCTCTCCAGTAGTCAAACTGAAAAATGAAATTCTCATTGTTTTGGATTCTTTCACGATAACCATCCGGGATAGGTAACCAACAAGGATTTCCCAAAACTATTTCTTCGTTTTATTTTCTGTTTCTTACACATTGTTAGCAGAAAATGTTTCCTTTTTTTTTTTCTTTTTTCAGGATAAAAAATGTCCCGAAGTTAAAAAGTCCCATTCTGCAATAATAAGGGAAATCGATCAAGCATTATTTTTCTTTACATAGCGACTTAAGAGAAAATACATATTTCAAAGCAAAATAGATGATTAAGTGAATTTTTAGGTGAAACATTTCAATTTCTAGGTATAAATCATCGAAAAAGTTGCCACGCAACCGCTTTTTAAGCGACGCTGCTTTTGTAACGAGGCCAGCAGTACTTTTCTGTGGTGCTGTTGATTATGCTGTACAAGCTTCATGTCCTAAATGTGAATGTGGATGAAAGTGTGACTAATCAAATGAAAGCTACTGAGCAGTATTTTCCTGTGGTGCTGTTTATTATGTGGTACAAGGTGGTTCTAACTTTTGAGTCTGTGGATGAAATCCTAAAGTGTGACCATTCAAATGAAAGCTACTGAGCAGTACTTTCCAGCGGTGCTGTTTATTATGCTGTACAAGGTGATTCTAACTTTTGAGTCTGTGGATGAAATCCTAAAGTGTGACTATTCAAATTAAAGCTACTGAGCAGTATTTTCCTGTGGTGCTGTTTGTTTATTATGCTGTAGAAGGTGGTTCAGTGGATGAAATCCTGAAGTGCGCGTTAATCAGGGTTTCCAAAAGCATTTTATTAGACAGGATTTTGCAAAATTCGCATTTGTTTCATCTCAAAATCAGTCGAGGAACCTTCATTTTTTTTCGTCGATGTAACATCGGGTTACCTAGGTTACCTTTAACAATTTCTGTTTACTTTCAAATTTAGACTTTTAACCTACGTGTGTCTTATAAACCGTTACATACGCTATGTCATGGACACAAGTTAACCATTAACAATTTTAAAAGCGTTTATAGTTTCTTTCAAATTTAAACTTTTAAGAACCGTTGTTTTCTCTCATTATAACTCTGGCCTAAAAAAAAGATTAGTGGTACCAGTTGAAATCCTGAACATCCACACATATTTAGCTGAGTTTTTGTATTCTTTTCAACAGTTTTAACCCCAATGTTCTGGTGACGATAGCTCTTGGTCTCAGCGCCATGTGCATCATTGCCATCCCACTAAGCAGGATCTTCGTCATCTTGCTCTTTTTGGCGGGAATATTTGGCGGGTGTTTTGGCGCCACGGATACGTTCACAACCGTGCAGCTTATACGCATGTACGGCAAACAGGTCAGCGAATGAAATTAACTCTATTTTAGAAGTAACAATAGTGCAACTGATTAACTGAAGCCCCAGGCCATTTCCGAATTGCTTTGAACCTCATTATGAAAGCGAGGCTTGGTGCATAGTTTTTATTCTGAAAAGTTTCCTTTCATATATATGCAAACAAAACTAATTCTTTTCACATGAAAAGCTTTGGTTGTAGTCTCGCTTTCACAATAAGGTTCAAAGCAACTTGGAAATGGCCTATTACAATTCTTTATTTTCAGAACCTTATATTTCTATCACAAACAAAGCTTGCAGGAATTCCAGCTTCTATCGCACTCTTCGGTCTGGTGAAGAAGCCGATTCTGTTTTACATCATGTAACACTACACTAAACGTTCTCACAACAAGTCTTACACTCATTGCAACTGTGTTCTCTTTCATTACCAAGACTGGCGATTAATAAAATGTTATGAATGAGATTATTAGTCTAAAAGTTATCTATAACAATATTGACATCCGCATTTGTCTCCACAGGTGTCACCGTACTTGCAGGTAAGGTTATGTAAATACTTGATTTCTTTGGCATTTGAATTGTTTTTCAGAGAGCAGTGAGCATTATTTACGTTCACATTTAAACTTTTAAGAGCCGTTAGTTTTTCTCATTGTTACTCTGACCCTGAAGAAGACTAGTTGTACTAGTTGAAATATTGACCCAAATAAATAAGCCCTTTGCCGTAGTGTCAGCCCTTCAATCAGTTTGGTTCATTATCGATACCAAGTACTCGATATTAATGATCGATACTGGGGTTTCCTTGAAAAATATCGGCGGCATGTTTCGATCTCTTTCGATACTTTTTTTGTTGTTATTGTTGTTGTTATTGTTTTTGTTTGTTTGGTATGTTGTTGTTGTTGTTGTTGTTGTTTTGTTTTCTTTTTTTTTTTACTCTTATATAAAGACCAGTGAACGCGGTACCCTTGAAGACTTCAGTTTTAAAATTCACGAATCACTGAAAAATATCCCTGCATTTTATTAGTCTTTCTTAGATAAGTCGTTAGTTTTCAGCTAAGGTATATAATTCGTCTCCAGGCCCTTCACTTCTCTTACGGTGTGGGAGGATTCATGAGCCCGCTGATAGCGCGGCCGTTTTTGCGGCGTCGTTGTGTATTGGTGGTTAACTACACGACTATCATCGATGAATGGCCCTACGCGAACTCCACTTCCGGGATCGATAACTCCACGCACATATTCCACACACAGGAAGAGACGCACCGTGATACGCATGTCCGATGGGCGTACTGGATTGTAGCATTAGCGCACGTGAGTAGCACGTCACAGCTTTTGTTTGTTTGTCCGTTTGTCTATTTGTTTTTTTCCAAACACTTGGCTTCCTACAAAGTCCACTCGAATAGGCCATTTCTGAGTAAACTGGTATCATTTATGGGGGAGGAGTCGGATCTTGCTTAGCCTCTTAGACAAGAACCTTTCTTTAAAACGCTGTCTCTCTACCTACGTGCATAAAATGGTGCAAGTTACCCACTCCCCCCTCCCCCCCCCCATCCCGTTGTTTCCAGAAAGGACAAAGAAAAACGTTCCTAACTCTGCATTACCTCTCTCCAACCTGGCCCCCATAACTTTATCCAGCGGATAAAATGTATTGGTTAGAGTACATTTTATCCTTTGGATAGCGATTTTTCCTACTAGATAGCGTTATCCGCTCTTTGAACAACCAGGGCAAGGAATATAAATGGCTACTGGCAACCCTTCTGGGATTTCTGACAAAATACTGAAGGGTGACCTTGCGATGGACTAGCATCCCATCCAAGGAGGTATTGTCATAAATCTCGTTAGTACCCTCAACAGGAGGTCAGGAACTGAATTTAGCTCTGGCCACCTGGATATGCTGTGCCCCAAAAGCAACTTTACGTATTCCAACTACAGGCGATACTAGAAACAAAAGGAAAAACTTACAAACCTATTTTTTTTACAGCTTCCAGTAATATTTGGTCTGCTGTGGTTGATGTTTACGCGCAAGTTGGCAAAAATCACTGGAACGCTCAAGAAATACGAGTATGAAATGTACGATGAGCAAAGACTCAACAACCCAGGTGAATAAACTGTTGTGTTTGTCTTTTGTGGCACAAATAAACTGTTCTGAATACGTTTCTTTGTCCGAATCTCTTCTAGTAGAAATGCATGTGCCAGACGTCACTTTACGTGTAAATAAACCAAACTGATTGCAGGCCTGACACTACGCCAAAGGACAATTTTTTTGGGCCAATATTTCAACTAGCAACATTGGCCCTGAAGTACTCAAGCCCTGAAGAAGAGTAGTGGTACTAGTTGGAATATTGGCCCAAATAAATTGTACTTTGCTGTAGTGTCAACCCTGCAATCAGTTTGGAGAATTTCTTCTTTTTTATTCTATACTCTGGACCAACTGGTCGCGGTTTAGTTGTCTTTCGACGTTCTATTCATCTTTGTTGTGTCAATTGTTTCAGGCTACAATCACCACATGGTTACATTGTATCTGAATGGAAATCCTCCCTGGCTTAAAGTGTTCGGTGATGATCAGAAACCCAGGGTAGTACTCGTGACAGTACTGACGTCACTTATCTTACTTCTGTATGATGGACTGATGGTAAGTCACGTGATTATACACAAGATATTAGAGAGAATTATAATTACGTTTACGAAAAAAGACAAAAACGCCCACGTGACCATGTTTACCCTATATTTGCAATCTCGTACCCAGAGTCCTCAGGCTCTTTGGCCAGCGGTTGGTCGCCAGGAGAGACTCTGGGGAACTGGAACTCTTATTACCGCAGGATTTCTGCGGTAAAACAATGGAAGTCGTTGCGGAGCTAAAACAGAGCAGTCAATCAAAAAAATTAAATTTTTTCGAATTCTCCAGCGTCTCTCCTGCCGCCCACCCGCTGACCAAAAAGCCTGAGGACTCTGGATACGAGATTGCTATATCTGCCGCTCGCTGATTTCTGTTCCTCAGTAAAATTGAGTAGTTTTGCGTTAACATGAAAGCCAGAATTAGTTTGCACTATTCTCATCTATGTACTCAATTTTTTCAAGAAAACAAAAACGAGAATCTCACGTGTAACGTTTGCCGTAAACGCGATTCTTAATCTCTCTATTATCACGTGATAGATGTAACAAGTGTTCTCCAATAATCCAATAGTAATTTCTCGTTTTCGTTTATATCAGGCGACATTTGGTGCTTATGTCTACTCATACGCTGTTAAAGGTGCAGTGGACCTCAAACCAAACCACGCTGCTTATCTCAATTCTCTCTTTTGGGTGAGTGTTCAGCGAAAAACACTACTAATGCAGTACTGCTTTATTAAAAAGGTGAATCAAAGCAAGGTAATACATTTGTTTACATTATTGCACTGCAACTGTGCAACAAAAATCCCGGTGGATGTTGAAAACACCATCTTAATTAACCAGCCAAATCCTTCTAAGCAATGTTTAGTTTACCAACAGATTTGATAACTAAAGGTAATTTGGCCACCATAAAGAGATTCGAGTGTTGACGTTTCGAGCGTTAGCCCTTCGTCAGGGTGAATCAAGGACCAACAATTCCTGTTGATAAACCAAACATTCATTTCTACTCCCCATCGACGCAGCACCACAGTTTCTTTAGAAACTAAGACCCTTATCAACTTCTTCTAAAGGTTTCGATGTTACTAATATTTAACTCGCTTACTAGCTACACGGATTCGGATTGATTCCAAGTCAAACCATGTTCAATTTTTTTCATTCCAGGGTTCGTTGTCTGTTGGTCGATTCGTGTCCATTCCAGTGGCGATGTACGTTAAACCTCCAACAATGCTGATGATCAACCTGGTAAAAAACCCCTACTCCCTACTACTACTACTACTACTACTACTACTACTACTACTACTACTACTACTACTACTGCTGCTGCTGCTACTACTACTACTACCTTACCCCCCTACTGTTTAACTAATAGGCTTCCCCGGGGAAGGGAGGGGGGCGAGTACTCAAGAACGCTTTATACGGGAGCCGCCCCCCCCCCCCCCCCCAAAAGTTCTAAACCCTTACACTTTTATATACCATTTTTGACAGGAAAGGTAACCCTTTCATATATCTTCCATTGAAAATGGTCCTCCTTTCACATAGCTACAGTAGAAACACTTTGGGTCAGCTATTAAAAGACAGTTTAGACGGTGTTTAACAAAACCACGTTCTAAGCCATTAGTCATATCGAAACATTGTCTGCTGCTGAAGGTAACAAGAAGGCCTGCATCCCAGACTAGAAAACTATTTATCAACTTAAAATCAACCACTTATAAACAGATTTGGAGGCCCACTGATTGTCTTAAGCGCGGCCTAAGTTAGACTCTGTTTAAGTAACTGGCACTATCTTTTTGCGTTCGGTCGGTTCGAGATATCATGAAAGATCTAATCTGACTGCGTAGAAAACTTAACGACAGTGACATGATAGAGACCAAACCGAGAGTCAAAACTGCAACCGTGGACAGTTGTAACCAGCTCGAAACAGCTGTCGACGGTTGCATTTTTGACTCGCGGTTTGGTCTCTTATCATGTCGCTGTCGTGTTACGTTTTCTACGCCGTGTCAGCCTTTATTTAACCCCCGGGCGGAGCCTCCCCGTACAGTCCATTATAGGGAGTACCCCCGCCGGGGAGGTTTCATAGAGCCCCCGGTTAACGTTCTAATATTTTTGTACAACACGTCCAACAAGTCTTGTAAAGTTAATTTCTTCCAAACAATTTTGTTGAAAGATCTTTAGAACACTAACCCAAAACAGTCAAGTTCAACCAATCACCCACGTGTTTCAAAAACACATTCTATTTGCAGGTCGGCTGCCTTTCTTCGACACTCTTCATGTTGATTTTTGAAAAGAGTGAGGCTGCGCTATGGCTAGGAACCAGCGGTGCTGGACTATTCATGAGCAGTGTCTTCCCAACAAGCATCGCGCTCGCGGAATATTACATCGACCTCACAGGTGAAGAGAATATTTTATTATTGTGGAATTGTCATACTTTATTAACAATTTTTCCACTCAATTCCGTGCTATCGAAGTTTTGCTAACGCGCCACTAAGCAATCTCCTACCCAGAGTCCTCAGGCTCTTTGACCAGCGGTTGGTCGCCAGGTTGGCGCCTACCCGCTGACCAAAAAGCCTGAGGACTCTGGGTACGAGATTGGCCACTAAGGTGAGCGGCGTCGAGTTGGCCGTGAATTCATGTATAACGAGATGAAATGAAGTGTGTTTTATAACATTTTCGAACACATAAAATGATACCAATAAGCCAAAGAAAAATAAAGGAAAAGGACGAGACGAAAAGTAGAAATTTTCCCACGTCATTCAAAACTCTATCTTACCAAAAAAGGTAATGACAGTATATTGCATCAAACCGACTTTGAATGGAAAACCAATCATATTGACGGAAACTGCAATAATATGTTGCAGTGAATATACTGTAACTAAAACTAAGCCGACAGTGCTTACCATTTACGCAAACCACCCGGGTGGAAATTTTCGGTATAAATACGACATGATTTACCTTGTCTTAACAGAAAATGGATAACATGCAAAATGTATGAACATCAGCTGTAAATCCCAAAAGGAGTAATAAAAATGCATCACTTTGACCAGAAACCCATAATTTCAGAAGTACTCCAAATGGAATGATGCGTACCATTTGATTTTCCAACTGGAATTTCCGGGTTTTCCATGTAAATGGTAAGCACTCCAAATGTACTTTTAAAAGTGAGAAGAATCACCCAGTCACACAGTATTCGTTGCTTTCACAGCTCCTGTGACTAGTGTTATGATTGTCAGTGCTGCCTTAGGTGAACTGATACTACCTTTGGTAGTTGGACAGGTGAGTGGTTACGCCCCCCCCCCCCCCCCCCGAATACCCTTTACCCTTAGATGCAGTTCCAGAGGAAGAGAAGGGGACCTGTACCATTGCATTTTTTCTGCACAAAACATAGCGTCAAAGCAGCCAAAGGTTTCCATATTCTGGCGCATTATTTATCCAACACTCTCTCCCCCGCCTTCACGCAATTCATGCAGTTGAATTTAAACCCTTTTGCGGTTCCGAAAAGACAAGATATTCTTCGTTTCGAGGACTTGTTTTCCCCACTACGCTTTCTCACAAAAACTCTTGATGAAATGACGACAGTAATATCGTTTTCCCGCCAAAATGACACTGGTTCACGCACGCGCACTCTTTCTCGATTGAAAAAACTCGCTCTCCATCCTTGTTCCCAGAGCCTACGATCTTTTGGTCAGCGGTTGGATCGTAGGCTCTGGTAACAGCCGTTACCGGATGTCGTGAATTTCACGACATGCGGTAACGCATGCGCAGTGTGATAAATAACTATTGCGCTTGCTCAGTATTATTATTGCTCAGTACTCCTCAGTATTAGGAAGTAAAGACAAATGCGCAGAAGCGTAGCATTTTTCACCTTATAATGGAGCGCATCAGGTTTTCGACAGCCAATGAAAAAAAAGATATTTTTGGATGGACCCAGAGCCACTCGTTCATTAATTTAAAAAAAAACGTTGGGGATCTGGGGACGAGAATGCTCGCTCTCGTACTCGTACTATAGAACCTAAAGGTCTCTAATATTACCCCTACGTTTCTTCAGTGCCGTTTAATTGAAAAAGTCGCTGTTTGAAAAAGTCTCAGCATTTTTTTTGTATCTAAAGGTTTTTGAACGCCTTGGTCCAGTAAGCTTTCTTGCAACCGCCTTCTGCGCATGCTTTATGGCTTTGATGATCTTCATCCTTCTGAGATCAGCGGAGAAATCAGAGACCGGTAAGTTACACTATGTAATTACACTAAAAATTGTTTTCAAACTTTAACTGTAAGCGCGATAGTCGAGTCGCTTAAGTAAAGTGGTTAGAGTTAGGTTTATGTCGGAATTGCTTTTTGAACATCGTTATTTGAAACCTGGAACCAGATTCTCTGGTCTTTGCCTCGTTCTGTCTTTAGGCAAGAGACTTACGCCACATCGTCTACTCTGAATCCAAATGTACAAATGGCTACTGGCGAAATTAATTCAAGCAGTTTCATCATAGTGCTATCTGTACTCTCAAATTGTAGTGCAATAATTTTATAATAAGAGGATTGACGGCCATTTACCTGTAACTCTTACAGTAAAAGTAAAAGTGAAGTAATTATTTAATGTCAATAACACGGGGAGTGCTTTTGCAATCTCCCGAGCCAGAGGCTCGTGATAAAGTGCTTGGCAATAATCCACATCGAATTGGAATTGGAAATGTTAGATTTTAAGGAGAGAGGAACAGCGGAGTACCCGGAGAAAATCCTCTCGAAGCAAGAACGAGAACCAACAACAAACTCAACCCACATATGACGCTACGTCCAGGAATCGAACCCGGTCCATTTTTGTTGGAGGCGAGTGCTCTCACCACTGCGCCCTCGCTGCCCCTCAAATAAAACTTTCTTCACTTTACTTTACTTCACTTCACTTCACTTCACTTCCTTTCACTTCACTTCACTTCACTTCACTTCACTTTACTTCACACTTCACTTCACTTCACTTCACTTCACTTCACTTCACTTCACTTCACTTCACTTCACTTTACTTTACTTCACTTTACTTTACTTTACTTTACTTTACTTTACTTTACTTTACTTTACTTTACTTTACTTTACTTTACTTTACTTTACTTTACTTTACTTTACTTTACTTTACTTTACTTTACTTTACTTTACTTTACTTTACTTTACTTTACTTTACTTTACTTTACTTTACTTTACATTACAATTTACTTTATATTACTTAATTTTACCTTCACTTATGTCTTTACTTTTCGGTTCGAAACTAAATTTAACGTTCATTCCCGCCGGGGTCAAATTGCTGATTTCCATTCGTTTACTTTCTTATATTTCCTCTTTTCACAGACTGGCTTGGATTTTTCTGGTTTGTTTGGTGCGGCAATCCTCCCAGTTCAGCCAATCAACCAACCTATCAGAACAACAGCCCCGACCCCACCCCTACTGTGGAGACTGGCGACAGTCCACCAATAAACACAGTGGAACTTAACATCCAGGGATAACACAATTTAAAGTTTTAGACTATTAGAGCTTCCAAAGTGGTCATTTTAATATTGATTTTACGGAGAATTTGAAAACGTTACTTCGTTTTAGGTACCAGTTATGTGCTTTTTCCCGCGCCTGGAGCCTGTTACACGTTTTCTCCCGGGTTTTCCCGCGCATGACACTGGTTGCACGTTTTCCCGCGCTTGACACCGGTTACATGTTTTCTCGCGCTTGACACTGGTTGCAAATTTCCCAGCGCTTGGCATCGGTTACATGTTTTCCCGCGCTTTAAGCAGTTTGGACGTCTTCCCGCGTTTGTCACCGATTACAAGTAAAAATGTGGCTTTGTTCTGGGGAAAAGGAATGCTTCTTGAGCAAAGAATACTTAATTAAAAGCGGCTTGGGCTTATGCTGATATAAAATGCTACAAGGTTAATAAAAGACGTAACGTAATGGGCAAAGTATTGAATTGGTGTTTGAGATACTAATATTTGTGGGCACAAATTAATGTACATTTTTAGAAGTAAGTATTGCTCTAGTCCTGGATCATATATATATTGTAGATATTTGTTAAGTAGCTAGTACAAAGAAAACTAACTCTAATAAAATTGTGTCTGCTAAAACGCCTTCATTTCTTATCTTGACCTAGACTTATTGTATACATCCGGTTAGTATCCACAACACTCCTTCACGGGTATATAGCGAATTCACAATATGACCAGCTCCCAGTTGGCTTGATAGCTCAGTTGGTAGAGCACTGCACTGGCATCGCAGAGGTCATGGGTTCGAATCCCGTTGAAGCCTGAATTTTTCAGGATTTCTTTTCGCAACTGCTTAAGTTACGTATTAACTGCGAGGATCTTTCTTCTATTTAAAATTTGTTTTTAAAACAACAAACTTTATTTACCCCAGAGTCTACAAGAAGCATTTACAATATAACACAGAAAAAATAGGGATACTGGCGACCTAAAATAACCTTAGAGTTAAAAATGCCAGGCAGTTATTTAACAGAAAAGATATTTTATATGTTCAGGTCGGGCACATAAACAAACACAGACACACATGCAAAAATCGACCGATTACATGAGCGGTAATATTGCTAATTATAAAGAGTTTCTGTTTGTTATACGGCCTATTTTACAGTTGCGTAAATAAAGGTATCAACCAGGTTAAGCATTTAGTTATTATAACTTACCCCCTTTAATTAGATCGCCAGCTATTTAATATATAACATTTATGTAAAATTGAAATTAAAAAATAAAATAAATAAAGCAACTTAGCAACCAGATAGGTAAAAAACCCTTAAAATCGCCGATCGTCTTCACTTGCGATTTGGAACGGCGGAAGCGGGAAACTAGTAATAATCAAAGATTAGGGAGCGCGATCGATGTTACCAGGCTCTCACTCCTTTGCCAAGTTGGGGATGATATCATCCGCCCCTGCAAAATCTGCGGGGGGTGCCAGATACGCGTCCCAAGATCCATTCATTCAATGTTGTCCCATACAATCTCGACTCCAATCTGTATTAGTAGTGCGTTCTTTCTTCGTCGAACGCAATTACAAAATCTGTTGTAAGCTTATATTGTTTTGTTTCTAGGTTGTTGTTACTGTTGTTGTTGTTGTTGTTGTTGTTGTTTTCTGCAATCCTATATTCTTTTTGTTTCTTCGTGTTTTTAATTGTAAAATCTCTCGCTGTCGTTTGATTCCTTGAGAAAGTCAAACCGTGCCTGACAGAATATTAGAAATGTATATATGTACACCAACCCTAAAGTCGGCCTTCTTTAGGTTGTACTAATTTATTTCAAATTTGCAAGTTAAATACACCAAGATTCCAGTACCCTTACTTTCCCCGTTGGCTCTTGCAGAAATTAACAAAGTGCTCACTAAGTGACCTGGCCTTTTATTGAAAGCGAGGCTACTAGGGTTGACTTTGTTAAGATACAAACGATAAAACCCTTTTCTCCCGTTTCATGATGTGTAAATCACGCTGTTCTCGTGCTCACCAGTTTTTGATTATAATGATCAAAATTTGCATTTGAAACGAAGGAGATTTAATTGTATCAGACAAAGTTTAACACTATCCTCGCTTCCATTCAAAGGCTAGGTCGCAAAGAACACAACTAAAAATGAACTGTGATCACGGGCTCAAGGGAACCAAAGGTTACGTTAACGTGTACAAATTTACTTTCGATTGTAAGACATGCAATCTAATTCAAAATCTGTTTTCTCATCACCCATCAGCTTAATAATGGTTCACGTTATCAGGAGAAGTTGCATGTTGATAACTTTTCTGTATTCATAATACATCCCTTACAGCCCTGAAACCGTCTGCTATGCCTGCCCTACAAGGTGGTTATAACATTTGAATTTTTGGAAGAAATCCTAAAGTGTGACCATTCTAATGAAAGCTACTGAGCAGTACTTTCCTGCGGTACAGCTTATTATGCTGTAAATTGAGATGGTTCTAATTTTTTAGTCGGTAGATGAAATCCTAGAATTTGACCATTAAAATGGAAACCGCTGACTGATACTTTCCCTTAGAGCTGTTCGTTTTTCGATATTTTGAAATTAGTTTTTCTTTCTCATTTTCGCGAGTTTTGGAAATGAAGGCGCTTTGTATACCAAACTATGGCACGCAGCTACGCTGTCCCTTGTAACACAAACCGCGGTAATGTCGTTATATCGCAAACTATTGTTCAGATTATGACCGCGTTTAAGATCTCACCCTGTCAGGGGGAAGTCCTCAGAAATTCACACAACTCACAACAATATTGATTAGTTGCGCCTGAGGTTGAATAAAATTTGAATATTTTAAATAATTAAGAACTTTCACGAGTTAGACTCAATGAAATATTCCCGGCTAATTGCAAACCTTGAATAATTTAACTGCAGAAACATATATTCTTCTTTTTTCTACACAAGAGAAATTATCTAACGACAGTTAGTGTTCTTCGAAAACGTGAAGTAAATTCAAAAAAAGCAAATGGAGTATTGGAACAAGGTTTTAGAAAAAATTAAAGAAGCTTCGTACATGGTCTTTCGTTACTCAGCTACTCACAGCAAATTCGATCTTCCAAACCTCTCTTTCCCAAGGAAACAATAATTGATTTTTTGACGAAGATGACATGTTCAGATATTTTGTGTTTTTCCTTCGAAATAGTCAAACTAAAGCAATATCTTTAAATTTATCCAGAACAGAACAAAACTCTTTCTGCTAACAACTAAATAAAACATGGTGTCATGAATTTTTCATGCGCTATTCTATGGTGAACAATGATTTCGGATTTCAAAATCCGAGTCTACTACATGCACCCGAACAATAAAATCATTATAATACGAGCATGAAAGAGAGTAAACATTTATTTGTGGATATTCTCGAGTGAACTCAACGTGTTAAAACAATATACTTCATTGAAGCTTTGGTTGGTTTTGACGGATTTTCCTCGCTCGTATTAAATGGGTGACGTCATACGCAATAATTTTATTTCGCGGTATCGTAGAGCGAGACAAAATGGAGGAAACTGATTTTACAGAATTGTGGTTCTCTTTTGCTATCAAAATGATGATCTTGTTTTGATATTTTCACCGTGAGCCCTCGAGCGCTTGTCCTTGCCAAAACAAATCACTCCCTAGTAACTTCGCTTTCGATTCGCTTCAAACATGCTGGATAATTTCTTCAAGGGAGATATTCCAAGCATTTTTGAAACGACAATCAAACGCGAAAAAGGACGAACTGGCGGCGAAAATTCTTCAACACCAAAACTGAAAGATTACAGAAATGAAGAGGAGTTTCTCAAGAGCGTCAAGGCGACTATATGTTACTGCGGGTCCTTCTGGACCTTCGGCATGGCGGCTGCAGTTATTGGACCAACATTGCTCGAGCTGGGTTGTGTTACGAACCGGCCGGTGAACATTATGAGCTGGGTTTTTTTCTCGCAAGCCTTGAGCGCCCTGTTTGGGTCTAGCTTAGGAGGATACTTGGCGGACAGGTATAGTTTTGATTTCGATTTTATTCATACAGTGAAAAAACATAAAGTAATTTGTAACGGTTAAATCCGTAAGTTCTGGGGGAATTCTCCGGCAGAACTTTGTCTGGCAATGTGGAAATTCAACCAAGTTTAATTTCAAAGCTTAATTGCATTTGCTGTTGTTAGATATAAAGAAGCAAGCAAAGCAACAGAAATAGACACTGCCCAACACTTCTTACTTGAATGATACACATTAAGATGCGATTCACACACAGAAAAGTTAGAGACACGCTACGTAAACAGAAATTCGGACTCTCTGAAATTACAAAGTTTGACACGACACTAGATATATGAGCAGTAAAATTGTATTTTAGTTGTTAACGCAAAGAACGATGTGACAAAATCTTTGAAAACATGTATTTAAGCTTTTCAAAAAGTCGGCGTAAGATTTCTATTCTCAATTGAGTAAGTAAAGCCGCAGATCTACACAGGTCAAAAATCCAATAATACGTATAGTTTATGAGGTTTAAACCTTTTGGGTAGAAAAAGTGGGTGACAATTAAGGGTCAGTCTTTTGTCTCCGCCGAAACAAGTACAAAGTACATTTTTAAATGAGTTTTAGAAAATACTCAATCGTTATTTTTAATAAATAGTTGAATTTATTTTTTAAAAATTGGGTGAAAATACAAGTACGCTTATCTGTCACAAATTTATCGGTGGAAAACACAATGGAATTTTCTCTCTTTTTAGTGCCGTGTTTAAAACAAGAGTAAATCTCGTGGCTTGAAAGTAAATAGTATTCATGATGTTAATAGTATAAACACCTCACTTTATTAATATTTTGTCTGATTATTTCTCAAGTAGCTTGATTTTATCAATATATTTTAATCTTTCGAGAATGTCCCAGTTTTGAATTGCGCATGTCATCCTGGCAGCGTTTTTAAGGATCATGCAAGCTGAATAATCGACGAAGACAACCCAAATCGTTTCTGTTCTTTAGTTGTACTTTTTGTGTTATTCCTTTCCGAGTTTTAAAATATAATTGATTTAGCTGCCAGCCTAGCGGGGGGTAATAAAAAAGTCTTTCAACTATTCCGTCTTTAGAAACGAGAGCGGTAACCGAGCAGTACTTTACTATGCCCCGTTCGTGTAAACAATTTTTTGGTCTCTATCCCTGTTTAGAGCTCAAGTATTCTTGAGTTTAAAGAGTTAATACACGTTTAAGTTTTCAGTGGGTTAGATTAGATCCTCCGGGGAATTTGTACTTCAAAGTGTGGGTGAATATCGCTCTCGCTTTCCATGGAGGTAACAGATGTATCATTTCGTCGAAAATTAACGACATTTAGTCTTGCCAAATACAAACAATTTCAACGCAGTGCATACATTTATATGTTAAAATTCCTTCTCAGGATGACTCATAAGTAACATCTAATCAGCTTTTTCAAATAAAAACTAGTTTTAACGCTCTGTTAATTATAGGATATATCAGGCAGGATAGAAACTTGTTTTAGCAGGTTCTACAAAATATCAGGGTGTAGTACGCCATAGGAATGCAAAAAGAAACTACTCGTCTATATCCTATACAGATGTTCACTTAACACTGTTGTTAGAAAACATAATGATTATATTAAAAAATTTAAATTAAATTTACGACGAGTTTTTAAGAGGAGGTCAATACAAGGATTTCTCAAAAAGAAAGAAAGAGAAACTGCTTGATTTCTAGAATCCCATTAATACTCGCTTACAACTTGCATTTAAGGTACGACTGTAACATCATCTTGCTGTATTGCGTGACGTCTGTAGCTATATACCTTGCGATCATTCCTGTTTGTCACGTCTTTGGCGTGATGTTGGCATTTTTCGCCCTGTTGGGGGTCCACATGGGAGTGATCGACACTGTTGCCAACAGCGTGCTCATCAAGATCCACGGGAAAAAGGTGTGTACACGTACATCATTCGCATTATGGTGGTTATTAACTCATGATCAAACCAACCAACCACCTCAAACAGAAAAAATAAACAGCACCACAGGAAAGTACTCCGCAGTAGCTTTCATTTGAATGGTTGCACTTTAGGATTTCATACGCAGAATCAAACGTTATAACCATTTTGTACAGTATAATAAACAGCACCACAGGAAAGTACTGCTCGGTAGCTTTCATTTGAATGGTCACACTTCAGGATTTTATACACAGATTTAAAAGCTAGTACCACCTTGTACAGCATAGCAAACAGTACTACATAAAAGTACTGTTCAGTAGCTTTCATTTGATTGGTCACAATCAAAAATGCAAAATTACCGCAAACGGCATGGTTGAACGTTTGATCCCAGCAGTGAAAATTTCACTTGTTAAGTATCACTGTAGCCTGGAAGTGTGGGACTGTGTTCTTGATTTCCTTTCGTTATATATTTTCTTAGTCATAAATTTCGGCAGCCGTGAAATAGCAATTTTGAATATCTTTTTGTAAGTCACTCGTCTGATATTCATTTCTTTTATTTTAGGTTGCACCAAGGTTGCAGGTAAGCCACTACTCTTTGTTATAAGCTCAAAACGTTGAATGGACTCTTGGAATGTCTTCACTTGAATTGGAGAAGACTTTTGTCCTTAGTGTTTCTATTATGGAAGATAACAAATGTATAATGCGTCCATAACCAAGTACTCAGAATAAATGTTAATGTTATGCAGCCCCCAACCTCTCGCTCTCTTGATCGTCCCCAAACGATGGAAAAACTGTTGAAATGATTCTAGTTTTACATCACTGAGCATCGTATAACTGGCGGAGGAGAAATGATTATGTGAAGTATCATAAGACGTTGACAAGGACTGTTTCTGAAAACAAACGTTTTTCTTGTCACCAGTCCCTTCACTTCTTCTATGGCCTAGGGGCCCTGGTTAGCCCTGTGATCGCAGAGCCTTTCCTTCGAAGCGCGTGCGCAGATGGACATTTCCAGAGAAACATCTTTGGTTGGACGCTAGAGAACTCAACCCTGGAGTCTTATATGACGTACAGTGTGGATGGTATTCAGGTGAATATGACGCTCTTGAATACAACCATCTCAAGAGTGTCTGTACCGAGACATTATCATACCAAGTCGTTTGTGCAATATGCCTACTGGCTTGTGGCATTACTGCAGGTTAGTGCTTGTCATTCTTTATGAGTGTCTTCCAGAGTGTCTTCTCTCCATCAGTTCATGAATCTCCAATGCGCCATTTAATATTAACAGCGATCTTGTGGTGCACATAGTGAACATGTATACAGTGTCTGTTTGCTGTCTGGCTGTCTTTATGTCTATCTGTCTATCTGTCTGTCTGTCTGGCTGTGTGTCTGTCTGTTTTATGTCTGGCCGTCTGCCTATGTGTCTGTTCTTTCTGTTTGTTTGGCTGTATGTCTGTCTGTCTGTCTGTCTGTCTTTCTTCTCCCTGTACCTCTGTCTCCATGTGCGTCTGTTTGTCTGTGCCTTAGTGGGTCTATCAGCGAAAATGTCTGACAATTGTGAGTCTGTCTTCTCGTTGCCCTTGGGCGCACCTCTCAGTGTCTATCTCCGGTACCTCTGTTGTATATGTGTCCTTATATTCCGCATGGCTCGCTTTCCTTTGTTCTTCAGTGTAATTATACACTAGAATAATTTCCTGGCAGTTACCCAATGTATGAAAAGCTAAGAACGGATGTGGTTTGTATCAGGGAAGAGGGTGGCTAAAATTTTTTCTCTAATCAAATGAATATACTCCCTTGTAATATCTCCACTACGCTGTCACACCAAACCCTTTACTAAACCTGCACCTTTCAAAAGCTCTATTTTCACTGGACCTTATAACCTGCAGCTGTATTGTTTTTAAGGGTTACGAACATTTTTCTGTTGCTCGTTCTTTTGTCCTCTCCACCTATCATGTAAGACGTTGCAAACGGTACAGTTCACCCCAAACCCTTAGGTAGTACAGTGTTAAAGCCCTTGTCATTGCCAAGTCCATCCTTTGTAAAAGAATAGTATTCCTTCTCTACTCAGGTGCCGGTGCAGTCAGGCCTGTTTTACCTGATTTACAGGCAGCGTTACCTCAGACGATGGTCACCTGAGATGTTCGCGGGAAGAGTTGTTACTCTCGCCGCTTTGCCCGCTGGGAATGGAGATGAAACAGAAAGCGAAGGTTATAAGCCTCAATCGGCTATAACATATCACTTTTCATACGCCATGTCATTTATAGCCTCTAAAATATTCCCTTTTTCAGTCTACAATTCTACTCCAATTCAGTGGGAAAATATATTCTACTTAAGCCATAAGTAAATGGTAAAAAGGTCTGGAAAGCAGCAGGCAAGTTAAAAGTCTAAGAAAATGACAACAGTTTTGAATTTTAAAGACATACTTAAACAGCTCTTCTGTCACGTGGCTTCAGTTTGAAGATGATAGAAGGGCAGTCGAAACATGTCTTTAAAAAACAAAACTGTAAAACTCTTAAACTTTTAAAATGGTAAAAACCTATGCCCTTAAATTCAGACAAAGAATGTCCA